>NW_028185206.1:1171463-1209153 GCF_003343005.1 Rhea americana | reverse complement strand
GAAGAGCGGCCCCCCGCGGCCCCCGTCGCCCTCACCTTGATGAGCGGCGAGACCTGCACCGGCGGAATCATCCTGGCGGCGGGGCAGACACACCCGGAAGTGACGCGCGGAGGGCGGCAGCGGCGCGGCGGAAGGAGCGGAGCGGGGAAGTGCCCCGCCCCCCGCCGCTCCCCGGCCCCGCGGCCGTTGGGCGCGTGCGCCCGCACGTGACCCCAAGGCGCGCGGCCGTTGGGCGGGCGGCCGCCATTATACGGGGCGGTGGCGTGGGCACCGCCGTGTGCGGCTGGCGAGCTGGCCGTGCCGTGGGCGTTTCCAGGCTGACCTGGCAGCCTTTACCCCCGTGTTTCTGCAGCAACCGCGTGGCGCTACGCGAAGCAGCTCTGCGGGTTTCCCTGCGCGCCGGGTTTGGGCGTTGATCCTGCCTGTTCTTGTACCTTACTCTTCCGTTGGTTGGGGTGTTCTGTCCAGGTCCTGGCACACAGGAAAAGTGTGCAAGATGCTTCCCACCAGTTTTCAAATTATTCCCTTGGAGGCCTTAACCTGCAAGGGGAAAGGGCTGCCCACGCCACGAGTAGCTTGCATATGTGTCAGCAGGCAGCACGTGGGGCTCTGCATTTGCGGACAGGTGTGCCTGCGTCTGGCCTACTGCCCCAGGGATAACGCCTGGCAGCGTGCCTGTTGTCTATTCGAACAAGAAGTACCACGTCCTTCGCTCAAAATCGGCAGCTTAACAGATGAAAAGCCCTGAGGGGTCTAGCGGGCTGAGCTAGGACATTACTACCCGAGTATTGTAACCAGTAAAGGGCATTCTTCTCCCCCCCCATGCTTTTTTCACTCCGTGTGAAAGTAAGTCTAGGTTATCTTTTAAGAAATATCTAGAAAAAAAAATCCTGCAGCGGCTCTCCTCGTTTGAACAGCAAGATAGAATTTGGTCACCCGTTTTTACTCATCTGGAAAATAAATGTTTTATTAATCCGTCTGTTGATACTATTATTTCAGTTGAGAACATTTTTGCATGTTGGATTTACTCTTGCATTGTAATCTGTCAGCATGGACCATGTGGTTTTAGGAGATCTCATTAATGCAACTGCAGCCTCTAAGAATTTGAGCTCATAGAGTTGCAGAACCATGTAATTCAGGAGTAATTTACATACAATAATCCAACTATGTTACAGTGAAACACATGGCAAAGTTCGCAATGGCTACTGCGTTGTGAGCTGAGGCCTAAATGTAGATAATGCTATTAAAGTAATGATGCTATGTTAGAGAAAACATATTTTATTTCTTGTATCCTGGGATTCCACATTACCATGCAAGCCTTTTTTGTCTTTCCTTTGCTGTCAGCTGTGTCCCAGAAAGAGACAGTGCTTTCTCATTTTCTCTGCCAATAGCTGCCTCTGGTAGCAACATTTGCTGGTTGTATTTTATTGTGATATTCTCCCTGGGCCCAAGTTCAGCTCTAGTGCATTTATCTTTAGATTCATCTATTCCACAGCTCCTGCTGATCCACGTCAAACCCAGTATTTTAAAATAAAGCCTTTTAAAAATTGCCTTGCCGTAAAGCCTTAGAATCGCTGTAGGGAAAGCTGAGTGTCTGTATAGTTACTTCTGCAGTTCCATAAGGTAGGTTATTTCAAAATGATAAAAGCTAGGAACTTCTCATTAGCATGCATTTTGGATTGTTTATTCTTAATCGTCCTTGAGCTAGTATGTATTCTGTCATCTTTAGCAAAATGTTTAGGTAGCTGTGCTAGCAAGACACAACAAAATTCTCAGTGACATTTTGCCTCTACAGATGAACTCCTCTATTTCAAAAGACTAATGCACATTTTGCTTGTGTGATGGAATATACTCTTTCCATTGGGCTTAAGCTTTTTGCACTTGTCTTTTTCAGCTGGAAATCTCTAAGAGCTGGTTTACAATAAAGGTTCTCAAAGTTACTGTACAATAATAAATAATTAGTTTTGCTACCACAACACTACTGGGGCTCTGCCAATTAGTAGTTTCACCTTCAGTACAACAGAACATTAAATATAACAAGCATTGTTTTTTGCTTCTGCTTCAGGGTGCATCTTGTGTATATATACAGTTCTATTTCTCCCATTTCTTAAAGAAGAGAACAGGACTGAGAAATATTCAGATAATGTCAACAAGGATGTTTAAAAGGGTGGTACTGTTTTCACAGAAACAAAATAAATAGACTAGGGCTTTTTAATCTGGAAAAGAAAAGACTGAGAAGTGTTTGCAATGGGGAGCTACACAGTGGAAAATTAAAAGAGGAATGTTTGTGCACTATTTCTTACAATAGAAGAAAAGTTCTAAACTTTGCACGTTTGTTCGAATTAATAAGTAGTAGCAAATGCATCATACCACATTTTCATACTAAGAAAATATGCAGCTTCTATGTTTATGCATGTGCAAAACCTATATGCTTATGAAGAAGATCCAGTAAAGGATATAGGTAGATATGTATTACCAAGTACAGAATTGTGATCTAAATAGTTTCTGTTTTTTTGTAGTTGTTACCTATAGAGAGATGGGAAGCCTCTCAAAGAGAGCCTTGCAGGGATCTCTGAATGCACTGTGCTCCTTTACTGGGAGGTCTGAGACAGAAACTTCACATAAAGTCTTAAGTCACCTCCACTCAGAAGAGGTAACCAAAGCTGTAATTAAGATCCCTTAAAAAAAGAAAGAAGTAATTACTGAAAGTATTACATCCTATATAATTGTATCTGAACGCATATATAACAAATACTACCCTAGGCTGTGTCTGCAAACAAGGAGCAATTGTGCCAAAGTTAATGAAAGCTGACATTTCCCCAAGTTAATTAAAATCCTTTTACATTTGGTGTATCTACAGCTGGGGACAGGCACATTTTTGGAACCTCAGATAAATTTGTCATCAAGTTACTCAGTACAGTTGCCATGCAGTATGTTGTTTATGGTAATGCTGCAATATATTGACCCATCAATGTTTTAGCTTAGCAGCAGTCCTCTAGGCAGCAAACAATTGTGTGTGTGGGGGGGGGATTCAAATATAAATAGCTGTTGTATAATGTCCTGGAAGCAGAGGGTCTGGCAAGTTTGTCCTCGTATGATGCATGTTTTGTTTGCTTGGAGTTCTCTTAAGGGGTTTGGCACCTCCTGTGTGACACGACTGGCTGCAAGTTTGCCCTTGCCCCCTCAGTGAAGGATGCGTTATAAAGGCAGGTTCTTTAGGACAGCCTAGCACATCACTCTTTCCAGTGAAAATAGTAAGCTAACTCTTCACAACCAGGCAATCACCACGGCATTTAGCAGTGGACATGCTTTGGGAAGGCGCTGAGATTTTCTTCTGGTGTTGGGGGTCAAGAGGAACGGAAGAAGAGAATGCATTATATTTCTAGTGGTTTTCAGGTGAGTCTGAAGAACAAGTGTGTGGGAGTTGCATCTTTATAAAGCAGGAAGCTGAAACATGAAATACTGGTTTTACTAAATTCTGCTTGGAGATGGAGGGATGTCCCCTGAGCTGTTCTTTTGGGTCAGACTTCTGTCTTGACACTGCATCTTTGCCACTATCAAGCCACCAGCTCCTGTGCTGAATGATRAGTTTTAACCTAGTTCAGTATTACAAGTGGCTCTTTTCCATCTCTGCCAACACCTTGACTCACCTATATGTGAGAATTTCCTGTTCTTTCTGCCCCATGTATACTGATACAGAGTGTTGAAATAGAGAGGCACTGTGTGGGCATACCCTTCACCACAAAAAATACAATACAGTGAAAAAGCGGTGTGCTAAGTATGCAACAGCAGTGGATAACTGCACCAGGCATTCAATTAAAGTTCTTGGGTCATGTTGAAATAATTTTTATTTGCATTAAAATACAATACTGTCAGTATTTCAGGGAGCTATCTTCTATCTCTGAGTATGTTTTGTGGCCAAATGGTAATTTAAGTTTGAACATTGTCACTCTGTAAGCAACAAGAGAAGTTTGCTTTGTGTTTACATAATTTGAAAGTGTTTCACAATATGAATAAAAGACAAATGCAACTATCATATTCCAGCAAGCACAAAAATAAGGGTATTGAAAGCTTATATAATTTTGTAAGAAGGCTCTGCGTATATATTTTTCACTCAACCTTTCTCTTAAATCAGAAATGTCCATTTTAGTAGAAGAGAAATAATGAGGAATTAATATTTTCTTGATTCGAATGCGAACTAAACATACACTAACGTACAGCTTTTATGGAGCTACAATCAAAAAAAAAAAAATCTAATTAACCTCTCCATTCAATTTATCATCTAGACTTTCACATTAATTGATCATAACAGGGATGGATTCATAGACAAAAAAGACCTGAAGGACACGTCTGCTTCCCTGGGTACATAAACCTTTATGGAGAACCAACAGTCAGGCATTTACCTCTGAAGCATTTATATAACTAGCTAATGGCAGAGAAATAATTTTTTTGGTAATCAGCTAAACATCTTTGGTTCTGTTATTAATGGCAAAACAGCTAAAAAATCAAATAATCAAAAAAATCAAATCAGTATGTTTAGAAGCAAAAGGTTTTGGAAATTGAAACATAGTTTTGCAAATTACTCTGGTATCTAATAGTCTGAATAGTCTAATTAGACTCCCAGATTCAAAGAGCCATCGCAAGGCCACTCTTGACAACGAACACTGGCAGAACACTTTTTTTTTGTAGAGGATGTCAATTATTACCATTGCTGAAACTGTGTAGTGTGCTACAGTATTTGTTTTCAGATCGTATATCTTTATAAGGACATTAAGATGTAATAGTATACTTCTACATTTTTTTTATGTGTTTTGTAATCCCCAAGTTAGCCAATGTTAAAATTACTGTAACATTAAAATATCTCTCCAAAATTGATTTCTATGTTTCTTTAGTTTCACATTCCCTGTACTGGATAGATTATGCCTTCTTTCTAGTAAAGAACTTTTAAGAAATTAAAGCTTTGCATGCTGCAGGGTGTATCATGAGGTCTACACACCACAATTTCTCCAATATTTGGTCTTGAGTGGTGATCAGTCACCACTCCTTTGGCAGCTTGTGACTCTTCTGACTGTCTTCTTGCTAAGGAGAGTAAAATAACCCTGTAGCCCCCTTTTCATCACACATTTCTAAATTGTGTGTTAAGAAGCCAAGTTGCAGCCCTGCTCAACATGTGCTGAGATTGGGTCATGACTTCCCTGAAACTGATGGGCTGTTGTATTTGTTACAAGTGGCAGAACAATTTAAACACTGGAGTTGCCTCAATTTACTGTATTTTCTGTTTAAAAGGTTCTGAAAGTAGGTAGCAGGGAGGGAAGGGGCAATGTGACAAGGGAAGGTGTGGACATTTAGCAAGAGGAAGAACACAGGAAAAAAAAAAAAAACAGTTAACGAGAGAGTTGCATAGCTGTGCCAGCTGGGTGCCCGTGTGGAAAGCAAGGAGCGTGCAGCCAGCAGGGACCAGATTGGAGCCAAGCTCAGCGGTAGCCAAAAGAAAGGCTCTTCTGGGAAGCCCAGAGGAAACTGCRTGCGTGCGTGTGTGCGTGCGTGTGTGTGTGCACGCGCGCACGTGCATGCAGGAGGTTACTCCATGTATTAACCGTGCTGGGCTGAAAGGGAGGACAGCAGAAAAAGACACTCCTCTCCCTCCTCTCTGAGGAAATGCGGTCATCAGGGAGAAGATTACCTTCAAATGTTCTGGCCAGTCTTAGCCAGCAACTTGGGATTTTCATCCATTTCTAGTTATTTTACATTCTAGTAACACAGCTTTTAGGAATGGCAGCTGCTRGCTGGGATATTGAGTACATGCAGATGGTTGTATCTGACCTAGTCATTAGTTCACGGGGAGGACAGATGCTTTTGTGGCGTAAGTCAATTCTAAGATCTATTATAGGCAATTACAATAGAGTGAACTATTTTTCCTCATTACTATGAGGGAGCCTAGAGGAACTTGCATACACATAGATGTTCACCTTGTAGAAGAGAAGAATCCCAGCTCTGGTGTGGTTTGATATGCTAATTATAGGCTGGTAGGGGATGAGAAAAGCTGAAATTTCACCTCTCCTTTCTAGCTAAATTGTGATCTTTTTGCAGTGTGAAACTTCATTTTTATTCCATGTGGAAAACATAGTATTTTACAAAGCAAAGGAAACTGAAAGCTTTACATGACTGAAGTTGTATTCACTAGGTAATTGCACTACCATCCCCCTACGAGGAGCAGTAAGAGTAGATAATATAAAGCAACAGACAAATCCAAGAATCATAAGGTATTTGTTCATTGAAAGACTTTCTTCCTCTAATTTATGTAATTTACAATTTACAAAGATAAAATTGTTTGCATTTGTATTTAAATTTGTATTTTAAAATTACAAATTTACATTTGTAAATTGTAATAAATCTAATTTACAAACATAAAAGATGAGGAGCTAGCATCCATGCTTAAGGAAGCCTCTGCACCTATTCATTTCACAATGTTTGAAACCCATTTGGGGAAAAGTTAAGTAAGGTTAAGAAAAGGTAAGTTTAAAGCTGCCGGCCTAAACTTCAGAACAGCTTTAGTTTCAACTCCCTGGATACACATGTACCTTTCAGGAGAGGCTATTCTTTTCTTTAGAAGTCTATTGCTATTAAAAGATTTTTTAAATGGCCTATTTTGAATGAAGGCCAAAGCCCATGGCAAATACATCATGAAATCTGAAAAGGATTAGGCATAGTAAATCCTTACTTTTTAGGAATAACTAAACTGAATTTGCTGTTGGTGACCACTGTGAAGAACTCGCTTGGGGCCTTAATACAAGAATTCTGTTTTTATCTGCTGCCATAATAATAGTATGCTATTTTTTTCCCCTGTCTACTGGAGAAGTGATGTAAAACCGCAGCATCCAGAACTTAAAGAAAAGCACTGTTGCCATTTTTTATTTTGAAATATTGATACAGTTATTTAACTGCCTGTGCCCTTCACACAAAGGCCTTGACACAATGTAAAAAACCCCTATGGCATTGCAGGTATCCAACCAAACTGTAACGCAGCCCCTGGGGAATCAGGAACAGGGCAATTCCAATGTTTAAAAAAGCCAGTGGGTGCAGGTAAATGCGTATTTAAGAAAAGGAAAAGTCATTTCTATGAGTGTGGGAGAGTTTTACCACTAAAACTAAGAGTTCCATGCTCCTTCCAAAATATTATAACTACTTATTTCTACTTACGTGGACTTTCTAATAAAGCAGATTTTCTTGCTGTAGCACAAATGGGTGGTAGCTTTCATATTAGAAACAATAGTCTTTTAAAAACAGAAATAAACTATCTTAAAGGATCCTAAATTTGGGGTGCAGGCTCTTAATCATGAGTAATATTGACAAGTTTTTGTCTGCTGGCTTCTGAAAACTGTCTTCTTGTGGTTTTACTAATCATTTTACATTAATAATACATTTTTGTAGTAGGATGACATGAATGAACTTTCAGCAAAACCTAATTCATGACTAGAGTTTTTATCTGTGGCTTATAAAATACTTTGACTAGCCAGCACCATGTTTTAGTATTTGATCACATTTCCTTCAGCAGCAAGAAGCCATCATACTGCAAAATAAATTGTGTTTATCATGAAAAAAATAGACCAGTAGACTACAAGTTCCCATTCTCCAGCCTGTTTTTAAAAGCTAAAGACTCAATATTTTTACTTCATCTAAAAAGAATCTTGAAGCCTAAGGAAATGGCATTTGGAGCCATTAACGTTTTTGTCCTCCCATGCTGTAGTGCAGAGACGGAAGTGCAAGCAGTGAAATAGAACACTTTAGCTGTTTGCATGACTATGTTCTTAAAGATGTCAACTAGCAGGCTTTTAGCCCAAATAGACATGCTATCAACTGAGCTATGCTGATATATTGCTTTCTGCAGGTACCTATCCCAAAGAAACTTTATTAGCTGCATCTAAAATTTTTGATTCTGGAGGCAAAGAACACATTAGCAAAGACTAGTGTGTTTTTGAACCTTAGTAACATGATTTTGTTATGTGATAGGCAACTAAGTAAATATTCTGGATCATATTTCCTATTCTCATAAAACTGAGGTATTTGTATCTTACCCCACTGCTTATTAGTGTTATCAGTTTCAAATCCCTGCCTGTAGAAAATGTACATAGTGAAAGAGTGAGCATATGATTATTAAACTCCCTGAAAGATAATTGCCTGTGCTATTTTCTGCTAATCAAGCCATGTGTAATTGAAACCTTTCACTTACGGAGTTCTGAAGAGACTTTTGTTTAGCAGAACCTGTTAGATTATTAGTATTCCATTCATTTACAGAAGAAGATTGTTTTAATTTCATTGTTGTACCTGCTATATCAATAAGCTCTGAAAGATATTCCATCCCCACATGAAAGTTTTCTTCTCACTTACTATCTTTACTATGTTTGTTTTTAGGATTCCCTTCTGCAGCAACAACTCTGAGACTCACCTGGAGAACCACATTGCTGTGTGGATCACTTTTGTTCCCATCAGTTCAATGCCACAGCAATTCAGCAGAAAGCTCAGTGCCAAGTCAGTTAGAAACTATTCAGCCACTTTTGTCCAATAAATTTCTGGACAAGAGTTATAAAATCACTGAAAACCTCAGAAGTAGCAGAATTTCGATTAAAAATTGTCAGTCTCACAAATGAAAAGCAGCAGCAGTTTAACTAAAAGCTTTATGCTTATCTGCAAAGAGAACAGACTCAAACTGCTATTGGCAAAGCCCAAACTCAGTCTGGTATTTGTCTAGATGTTACTCTACAGTTYTGAAAAGTAACAAATTTAAATTACATCACATATTAGGTAGATAGAAGTGCTTTTTAACTTAATACTACAAAGAAAAGATTGTAAAGTGTGGGTTCTTGCATTATTGCATCATTTACTTTGAAATACAGCTGACCTGAATCAGTCATCTGCTGAGCCTTTTCTCTGTTCCACCATCCTGAAACACCTTCTGATGACATGGGCTGACAAACCCAGTGCTGAAGAAGTTTGTATGTGGCTTTGTTACTCACAAGGATGGTGGTGTTAAATGCAGTTTGCTTTGTAARTATGAGCTTTGTAAGACATCCTGTAAGTTAAAGTTCCAAACTTCTAAGACAAGGTGAGGAAAAAAAGCAATGTTTTTATCTAAGAAGTTATTCTACAGAAAGAGTAGGTCTTTAAGCTAACAGCRTATTTTGCTCTTCAGCCAGTGCCTTTATGAACCAGCACCACCTCATTTCTGGAGGCTTCACTTTGTTCTCCTTCTGATGGGAGACAGTACAGAAGACGGAAACTGGGTCTTCTCAGTGGTGCTGTGACTGAACAAGAGGCAAAGGGCACAAACTTTAACACATGAAGTTGTGCTCATTTACATGGTGGTGGKGGGGGAAGCCTCTCTTACTCTAATGGTGGTCAAGTGCCATAACAGGTTGCCCAGAGAGGCTGTGGAGTCTCCATTCTTGGAGAGGATGAAAAYACCTGTCTGGACACAGTCCTGAGCAACCTGCTGTAGCTGACCCTGCTTGAGCAGGGGTTGGACTACATGATATCCAGAGGCACCTTCCAACATCAGCTACTCTTTGATATTAGTCATTAGGAATGCTTAATTTTTCTAGGGGCAAAAAGCTGTGATCACTAGTAATGCTGTTGAGAACAACCACTTAAAAATAAATTTTGAAATATTTATCTATTTAAGAGCACAGTTATTGATGCCTCATTCTGAAATGCAGTTATTTCCCTAGATTTTACAAGAATAGTCTTTCAGAACGATTTATACCAACTATCCTCTTCTTTATATGAGTTCTCAGATCAAGTTTGGYGTCAAATTTAGGTTCTGAAATAATACTAAATTTGGTTAGAATAATGCTACATTGATTACGTATAAAACCATGTTTTCTGCAGGTGGTGTCATTCCCTTGCAAATCGAAAGGAAGAAGAAAGGAAAATCTTACTGTAGCCAACAGTCACTTGTCAGATGGCTACAACACAATTCCTGGCTCCTTGAGAGCCGTGGTCAGGTTCCTTTTCAGSTCCCATTAAGTACATCAAATGAAAATACCAACATTTCTGTACACCTTAAATATATACTTTAAAATTATTTTTATGTTTCAATATTTCTTTGATGATCTGGGTATGAAAGCACTACTTACCATGGATCTTCTTCTTTTTTTTTTTCCCCTCCCACACAGAGTCAAACTTGAGCCTCAAACCTCCAAACTTCCAACAGCTTGCTTGCTCACTCTTGATAAGTAGTTGGCTTTAATTTACCTAATATGCCAAAAAGTACTAGAATGAGAATGGAGAACAACTAAACCATCTACAAAATACACCTTCATGTYTCATCTGAAACAAATCACTAGCCTATGCTCAGTTTAATTAACCCTTAGTCCTGAGATGGAACAGTATTTATCCAGTCTTGGAAAAAAGTAAAGAGAGTTCCAGCATTATTTTAATTGTAAACATCAGGATTTGTTTCCACTACCTAGATTGAATTTAAGAGCTAGACACTTGGAATTTTTTTTTGTACTCAGTTTATTACAAATACACATATTCATGGTTTATACACATTAGAAGTAAAATCATACAGAACCCAAAGTGCTTTTATTAAATTTATCACAAGAATCCAGACAGAATGACAGAACAGTGCACAACCCCACTGCAAGCGCTTCAGCATCAACCAGGTATAAAACCCCTAGAATATCTGAAGATTTACATGAAGTACCTAACACTAAACTTACCAAGGTGCTTCAAACCAAAAGTAAAAATGCTTTCAGACTGATCCAGGCGGAAAATAACCTTGATTGTGTCTTCACTAACAGTTACTACAGCTGTTCTTTGCTACAATATTTTTTAGGACAAATTCCTGCAAATACTTCTGAACATGGCAGAAAAGTTATCAGGCACTAAGACAGTTCAAGATACAAATTAATGGCTCTGCCCAAAAGAAATGTATAACCTTCCAGGGAACCAGATCCCAGATGACTTTGCATACTCCTTCTATGCAGCTCTATGCAGGGAAAAGTTGGAGCAGCTGCATATATGCCTAAAAACTCCAGTATCCCAGGGACTAAGACTCCTACTGGGTTAAGACCCTTTAATGAAACTCAAAAATCTGTAGGAATTCATTGTATTAACTCCTCAGCTAACCTCTGCATAGGGACAGACTCAACTCCTTGGCCTGAGCAGGAATTTTCAGAGGTGGCAGAAAGTCTCATAACCTTTATAACTCCTGAGTCAAGTCTTCAAGCTGACCTTTTTCAAGGAGGTTCCTTTCAACAGGCACAAGAAYAGACGTAAAAACCCTGAGAAATCCCAATCTTCCTTTTCAAAGGGACAGCTTGTTTCACAGCACAAAACAAATTTACTGGTGGTCCCACAGTTCTTCCAAGCTTCTTCCCTGGGAGATTACAGATCTGGTTCAAACTTTAGATAGGTAGCCACAGGAATCCTCATTTGTTAAATACATCCTTTAAAAAAAAAGAAAGTCAAGTACAACTGAAGAAGAATCTGTTAAGGGAGTAGAGAAGACTGCATGTCAGTCACAATTGCAACTCCTACCTAAACTCATGCTTAGAGTCATTCAAAAGCAAGTAGCTTTTGAAACACCATCAGAACTCTGCTGCTTTGCAGAAGAGACAGTGTAACCATAGGAAAAACCTCAACAAACAAAAAACCAACAATCTGTATGCATAAATGTTCTACCGATTTACCATCCAGAAACTCAAGAGATAGCCCTCGTGTCRTCAGGCGTCATTCGCTCTTCATATAGCGGCACAATCACCTGCTAGCTATACCTGTGTTTGCCACAATAACTTCCACATGCCAGAAAAAGGGCATCTTGCTGAGCATGTTTGTGCGTTTCTGAAGTGATCATCAGTGCAGTTACACTTCAAGCAGCATTTTTACCAAAGAGGTGATTTTAAACAGGGAGAACATGCTTTTCTTTTTATCTCCTACTAACCCAATTTGTTCCAATTAGGTATTTTGGAGAAATGGTCTTAAGCATCACCTATATATATATATATATATGTATATATATACACCCCAATTATGATAAACACAAGCTTTAGTTAAATCAATATAAGCTTGTGTTAAATCAATATAATCCATGCATTAATTCCATGCGAGTTAGAACTGAAGTAATGTTAAATTTTCACATGTGCTGCATGGAAATTTAAGATAGTGTTTCACTAGGAGACAAACACGCCTCCTCCTCTTCTAGCAACACAACCTTCCGTCTGGAGAGRGACATCACTGACTTTATGACACTTAATGAAATTCTAACAAAAATGCGTAAGGCAAGAAAAGCAAATGGGATTACAATCTGCATAAGATGGAAAATTGCTGTGCTAAATTCACTTAACCAGCATGTTAAAAAAAAGGCCCCAAGGCTCACACATGGGTAGAGGGCAAGCTTGGCAAACATGAAGGCATGCTCCTTGCCACCATATCTAGCAAAAGGATGCAAAGTTTCCCTTTCATGGAGGAGGGCTGTAGTCCATATTGCAAACTGAAATATGCTGGCAAAGAAAGTGGTAACACAGCTGACCTGAATGGCTTCTATTTCATTGTGAGACTTCTCTGCAAATTCACTGGTTAGCTGATAAGCCAGCGGAAGCCCTCCAATGAAAGCCAACGACAGTATGTTAAGCAGTCCCATTAATCGTGTAGCCTTTGTTACATAAAGGAAAAGTGAGTGGTGGACAAACCAGAGAAGACCAATTGTTACAAAAGAGCCAAAGTAGGCAAGGTAGTTAGGTCCATATTCACTTAAAGCTTCAAGGAGGCTGCCATGGAACTTTTCCTTAACTTCTCTGGGATCAGGAACATTGTCTTCACTGTGGAGAGAAAGCTCACTTTACCTTTCATGCTAATGATAAAAACACAGACCTGAAGTAACACAGAACTATGCTGTTTTAATCTGAACAAGTATGAATGAACAGGCATCCACTTTATTTGCACTTCTCWAATATATAAATTAAGTATTTCAAATAAAAGTTCTGTGTATAAATGGGATCTGAAAGAAAACCTAAAAGTAAATTTTAATTCTTTTAATGTAACAGAGCTGCCAGTAGGACTAAACATCTTTTATTGGTATGTGCCTTTCATTCAGAAATATAAAACATGAAGCAAGCTTTGTTCTTCAAGACTTCCAAGTACATCACCCCACCCCAACATACACTAGACTGATGTGTACTACTACTACTGAAATGTACAAGTTAGAAGACTCTTCTTTGTGCTCGGTATGCTTTAGAGAATTGTACCTCTGGTAACCACAGCAGATTTTAAAAGTAAAAGACGATGCTTATTTAGTTTTATTTCTCAAAAATTACATAAAGTTACAATTTAATATTGCATTTAGCAACGCAAAGTGTGAGAGCACAAAGCCTTACCATATATCCAAAATAAGCAGGGTTGCTACGATAGCATACACTCCATCACTGAATGCCTCTACTCGTTCCTTACTCAGAGGCTCACTGAGGTAAAATGTGAAAGTCTCTAAGCTTCTGTGTTCCTCTTCATCTCTCTGGCCTGGAAAACAAATCTAGATGTTTACTAATAAAACACAAAAAGTTCAGGAAGTATAAAATAAGGTAGCTAAAGGAAAACAAAACCAAAACTGATCACTCCTTTTTATTCCCAACTGCCCAATCTTTCTGCAGAAGCAAGAGACTGACCACAGAGGTCAGTCACACACCTTCTTCTGCAGCTCTGCCTCTCCCTGAGGTTCATGTTCCTTCCTGGGACAACAAGTACTTCCAGAACAAAAAATTGTCCTTTAAAGTACATGGCATACTGTTTCTACTGAGTCAACAATGACTTGAAGCTGTAACTAAGCAAAATATTTAAACTAAACAAAACTGGGCTTCCTGAGGTGTTGCACAGCACCTAAGCAGCACTGGGGAAATCAAACCACTTGGTGTAAAATAAATCCAGTGTTTGGTCAGAAGATGGGGCTCTGGAGCTTTTAAAGGAAGGCGTCAAACTCATCCTGAAGGATGGGGCTGCCTTGCTAGCCATGCTGCACCACTTGCAGAATATATGCAAGGTGAAGGAAAAGCTTTACAGGCTCTTGAGCTAGTAAAGAGAAGAACTGAAAAAAAAAAAAAAAAAAAAAAAAAAAAAAAAAAGCAAGTGTAATCACATCTCAGTTATTAGTGCACTAACTTATAAAACCAAAAACAAACAGCAAAGATCTCTGCTCCAGGCAAACAGGATCAGGAAGACATTTTCTCCACAGTGCTAAGTTTTAGTCATCAGACAGGGTGGTCAGATGTACACAGCGGTGACCTGTTGCAGAAGGCACAGACAATATTGGCATGTGTTTAGTTTCTGGCTCTGAGAATTTGGTTTCAGCTGTATCAAGGCATTTCTGCCTCCCTGTCAGATGTTACTGCCCCATGGCAGAGCCAAAGTATGTTCCCACTTGCAGTAAACACAGATGGAGTTACACGAGGCTAAACAGTATCAGCAGACACAAATATGAACATTTCTCCTTTATTCTGGCACTAGCTACCTCCTCTCTGGTAGAGTCAATGAGCTGCTGGTGCTGTTGTGCAATTGTTTGCGCAGATACAAGGGAGGTGGAAAGAATACAGAGTAAGGAGCATGATGACAAGCAGCACAGATTTATACTGACTTAAAGAATGTATGCAGTCAGATCTTTTGATCACTGTAATTACATTAATCAAAGGTAACACAGTGAACAGTAGACTCTCCTAGAAGTTCTTGACTTAATATTACTACTAATCGTTGTTACAGACTCTCAGATATGCTGCTGCTTAACAGTTTGAGAATGTGGGAAAATACAGTATTTCTGGAGAGACAGTGAGTCAGGCAATACAGTTTCCTGTATTGTTCAATACTCATGTAACCTTTTTAATGGGAAGAACCACCTTCTAAATTGGGAAATACAGTGTACAGCCATCATGCATGTGTATGTTTGTTTATGTGCACAGGTGTACCTTCAGGACAAACCAGAAGAGTTCTGCTTTCAGAAACTACATTGTAACATGTGCCTTACATAGATCAAGCAGCAAAGTAAGGAAAATATGGGAGGAAAAAAAAACCTACAACACCACAGATCAAATGAAGGAAAACAGGGAGGGAAAGGGGAAAGAGTCTAGGAAGCACAGCAATAGAACCCCAGATCAATATGTTCTAAGTGCCAACAATGAAAATGGGAGTAGAAAAAACCTGCTTAATACTATGTTGTTTGGATAACAAGTTGACAACTTACAATGCATCAGAATATGCTTCTTATGAGTACTGTTACTCACCAACAATCTTGGTTTTACACCAGGTAATGAATCGAGTGAGGTGTGGAAAAACGATAACGAGGCCAAGCAGCACATAAGACTATGGAGAGGAATCAAGACAGTTTTAGTTTAGTTACTGAAACATAAATTTGCTTCCAAGTTTAACATCAAATGATAACTCTCAATCTTTATGTATAATCACATAAAAAACCCCCACAAATTTTGACTTTATGACGTGGAAGAGGTTCAGCTGAAACATATGGGGTTTTTTGGACAGCGATTGAATGGCCAACAACCGAATGCACAGGCACCTCTATAAAACAAACCTGGGTGCTACAACTGAAAAAAGAGCTAATTTGCCTCCTGAATATTATGAGTGCAACTTAATACCTAGTTTAGAACCGTAATACCTGGTTTAGAATCAGCAATGAGACAAGCTAAAACAGAAAGGGAGATAATTCTGTTAAAAAGGCAGCAGCAATCATTTCTTTGGAAGTTAGGGTACTATCTCATGTTTCTAACATTTTTTATCACTTGTCATTCAGACAAAAATATCCTATTTATTGAATGAACTGTCCAGACAGCCCYGCATTGTGCTGGCAAAGCTGCCTAGATAACCATGTAGTAATGGGAACAGCCACAGTTGAAAAAAACCTGCAAAAAACATCAAAACACTTTCTTTGGTTTAATCGCTTGTGTAATTTCAGGATGCTGGAAAAWAAAAGATGAATTGGAATTAGGTGATATATGGAAGCGAGTGGGASGGAAGCAAGTTCAAGGATTCTTAAGCTAGGGCCAGAGAAACACTTGTGAAAGACACTGCCAAGGACAGAGTGTCCGTGCTGCTTCTGACAACATTCTATACAAGCTTCATAAAACTGCACAAATCTCTCCTTGTTCCTTTATAGCTGCTGACTTCATTAAAGATATGTTAAACATTGCTGTGAAGTACTGTCACTACAAAAGAAAAAAAAAATCCTACCTTTCTGAAATCTGAGAAGGTCTCCACAGTTTCACCGAACAAAAGAACCCTTCAATAGTGTCTGTTTCCTGCTCTTGTTTTTAAGTATGTAACTGCTTCTACGTCCCTTTGGGCCAGCTGTCCTCAGGGTAGAACTAAAATATGCTGCATGGTCTGCATATTACTTCTGTCCCAAAGACAGAATGCAGCAGATCCTAAGCTATTCACATAAGAGAAACCTACACAGTAATTTGGCTGTTAAGGACATACAAGAAATTACACTAAGGAACAAGGAGAGGGAGTAAAAGGAAGTAAGGATGCAAGTCAYAGAAGAAGAAAATATCCTCCCAAATCTGCGAATTACTTCAACACTGATAATTCCCACAGGAGGTTTCTTAGATACACCTATTCCTGAAGAATAAGACAGAGGCAGGGAAACTCATGATACATTCACAGACTAGCTTGCGGTTCCAAGTGGCAGTTCTGAAGAACATGAAAGCTATTAACAACTCTATTAACAAATTGTATTATTAAGCTATTAACAAACTGTATTATTGGACAGTGAGGTGGATTGAGAACGGGCTGAAAGGCAGAGCTCAGAGGGTCGCCATCAGTGGCGTAGAGTCTAGTTAGAGGCCTGTGGCTAGTGGCGTCCCCCAGKGCTCAGTACTGGGTCCCATCCTGTTCAACTTTTTCATCAATGACCTGGATGAGGGGACAGAGTGCCTTGTCAGTAAGGTTGCTGATGCTRYSAAGCTGGGAGGAGTGGCTGACACACCAGAGGGCTGTGCTGCCATTCAGAGAGACCTGGGCAGGCTGGAGAGCTGGGCAGAGAGGAACCTCCTGAGGTTCAACAAGGGCAAGTGCAGGGTCCTGCACCTAGGGAAAAATAACCCTAGGCACCAGTACAAACTGGGGGCTGACCTGCTGGAGAGCAGCTCTGCAGAGAAGGACCTGGGAGTGCTGGTGGATGACAGGTTGACCATGAGCCAGCAGTGTGTCCTTGGGGCCAAGGCTAACGGTGTCCTGGGGTACATTAGGAGGAGCGTTACCAGCAGGTCGAGGGAGGTGATCCTGCCCCTCTACTCAGTCCTGGGGAGGCCTCACCTCAAGTATTGCACCAGTTCTGGGCTCCCCAGTACGAGAGAGACATGAAGCTACTGGAGAGAGTCCAGCATAGGGCTACAAAGATGATCAGAGGGCTGGGGCACCTGCCCCATGTGGAATGGCCGCGAGAGCTGGGCCTCTTCAGCCTGGGGAAGAGAAGACTGAGGGGGGATCTTATCAATGTGTACAAGTACCTGAAGGGAGGGTGTCAAGGGGACAGGGACAAACTCTTTTCAGTTGTCCTGTGTGACAGGACAAGAGGCAATGGGCAGAAACTGAAGCACAGGAAGTTCCGCCTGAGCGTGAGGGGGAATTTCTTCATTGTGAGAGTGACAGAGCACTAGACCAGGTTGCCCAGCGAGGTTGCAGAGTCTCCTTCTCTGGAGATCCTCAAGGCCTGCCTGGACGCAACCCTGTCTAACATGCTCTAGGTGACCCTGCTGAGTAGGGAGGTTGGACCTCAGGATCTCCTGAGGTCCCTTCCAACCTTACTGATTCTATGATTCTATGAACTCAGCAGGAGCAACTTAATACCATTTAATAAAGCAGGGTGAGGAAGCTGCAGTGTAAGAGCAGAATTCAGCCAAAAATATTTGTTTTAGAAGATGTTAATATCTGATCTATTTATTTTATTTGTTAACACCTTGACTTAGTGTATCAATTATATTCACTTGTCTTTAGTTTTTAGGCAACATGGTGTTTAACTCATGTAATTTTTCACATTATCCTACCTACTACTTATGAACAAGCAGCTGAGTTACAGTTTAAGAGACTTGCTTTCGAAGAGTAAATAAGGGAAGTGTTAAAAAAAAAAAAAATCAATGCAGAGCAAATGAAGCAAATACTCCTGATACCAGGAGTTTCACAACCTACACAAATTCATAGATCTAACTATAGATGCATCTTTAAACTAAACATCCTCATCTCAGAATAGTGGCCACCTTCACATCACCAAAGAACTGGCAACACAGAAATTCTGCACATTTAACATAGGAATAAGTTGTTAATGCTTAGTCCTAAATACAAATAATACAAATTGCTGTATCCAATTTTTAGGTTAATGCATCATTTTTAAAGGACAACTATTCAAAGAACTTACCAAAGGAATAAAGAAAAAAGAAAAAATGGCTGCTAAGAAGCACAAAACTGGTCCTCTTAAAATAATCTTTAAGATATGACGTTTATAGAAGTTCTGGTTTTCAGATACTTGTATCTGTTGATTTAGTAAGTGTGGGTGATAGAATCCATAAACTACTATCACTGCCTGCAAAGAGAAGAGCATTACTGAAATTATTAAATACTAGTATACATCATTTCAATTATAAAGCAATGAAATTTTGAAATATCAAACTCCAACATCTTGAAGGTTATTCTTCCCTTTCACATGGACGGCTGGTCTCAAAAGCTCTGCGTTTTCACAACATTTTACATATGAGGACCTTCATTTGCCCTGTAGAGCCTGTCATTACCCAAGAAAGACCTCCACAACAAGAAACAGAAAAGAACAAGGTACTGCTCCCAGAGGAAAAACTGTGCCATCTGRTAAGTATTTAAAACTAAAGCAGACTGCCCACGCTCATTGACTTGCTCAGCCAATGCTGCTCAACAAGAACCACAGCAGGAATGATCAATCCAGGATACTAACCACTATTTTCCCAGTGCATTTTTAACAAGTGTGGAAGGAGTTCTAATTCAATCAACTTTGAGTTTAGTCAATTTAGTTGCATAAATCAGGTTCATTGGACATTGACAATACAACCGTTCTTCTTATACAAAGGTATTACGTTATCACAGCAGGCATAGCTTTGAAAAAGAATGCTGTACAAAAATTTAGTATTTTAGATCCACAGTTAATAAACCTGGTTTTAGATCTACACAAGAAAAAATCTAGTCTTTAAAAGAGAAAATATAAAAGTAAAGCTCAAATACCTGAATAAGGCCAATGACAACAGCACAGACACTAAACAGGAAAATGCCAAAAGGTACATCTGGAAAGGAGGCCATTAAAGAAAACTAGAAGGAAAAATGCAGCCAGATTAAACACTTAATTAAGCAGCAATATAGGAATAGCAGTAGAGAAAATGAAGTATTTTTCATTCAATACTGAAACTCAAGTAATACTTTTTTTTTCAAAAAAAATCCATTAAATGCAGTTTCTTGTCACAAACACACACTGGCATGCCAACTGAAGGCATCTGGAGGAGAGAGCTGTGCTCATATGTTGATACTGCAAAAGCTTCTGAACAAGAGAGACTGAGCCCAAAGCACGGTCCTCCTGATGCTGTATCTTCATTATAGTTACCAGCTGGCATGTAGCTGAAGTGTGATTTTGACAGCATTTTCAGGGCCAAAATGTTTGTAACTCTGAATATTCTTGATACTGGGAGACTTGCTAAACGTTTTAAGCTCTGGCTCCATGACTTCCTCTTGTGCTAAATTTTACAGCTTCATTAGGAAAAAAGTAGCATAGAGACTTACTAGGGTAACCCTGACAGCTTTCTAAAATTATTTTTGCTTGAAAACAAAGGGGAAAGTATGTKTTCTTGCTAATAGCGAGCTTTTTACTGATCATAGCTTTACCCTTTGCGGACTGATTTTATGTTTATGTATATGTATAAACACGCACACATATACGAAATATTAATGTGGTATATTAATATTAATATGGCACACACATTATGTGTATACATATGTGTATACATGTATATATACATTGTGTATACACATTGTGTATACATATGTGTATACATGTATATATACATTGTGTATACACATTGTGTATACACATGTGTATACACATGTGTATACAYATACACACACATATATATAAAAATTTAGATTTTATAATGTTATATGTATATGTAAAATCCACAGTGAAACAGGTTCCCTTCATACAATTTTTTCACTCAATGAAAATCAACCAGCATTTTAAGGAACAGCTCTGTAATGCTAATGCAGTGTTCAGTTGTAGATATTCTTCCTAGGCCCAAAGGGTATCTGACATCAAATTTGCAGATTTAACAACTGAGATTGGCTGTGCCAGAAGCAGCACTGCTGAATAAGTCAAAAGGGTTATCAAGAACTCTGTTTAGATTACAAGAGTAAATATTGTGCAGTCTAAGGAGGAGTTTGTAACAGCATTATTTCCCTTAAAAATGCAAAATTCTAATCAGTCAAATTAGACATCTTTCAAAATTTTCAAGAAGCTATGACTTCCCATGACTGACACCTCCTTCTAGAATATCTATTTTCTTCCAGATCTACAGCATGTAGCAGTTCAAGATTATACCATGTTCTCATGCATTCAAAAAAAACTACAGCGTAACTATTGCAATGAGTTTGGGATTTATACCACAATAAGGCTGTCCTAAGTTCTTGAATACTATGGGTAAAGTCTTTCCAAATAAATAACAAAAAACCCTGTAATTTTAACATAAGTCAAAATACTAGAAAAGGACTTACTGTATATGGCAAGAAAGTTATGATCATCATGCAAGCCTAGAAAACAAAACAAAACAAAAACTGAAACACCAGCTAAAATACAACCTGGCAATCCAGTCATTCAAGATTTGTCTAGAAAATGCAATACAAACAAAATACCTGTGCTGCCTCAAGAAAAGACATAACTAAAGTAGCTGAGCTACCTCTGCAACAAACGGCTAGTCCTCAGTTGCCATTTCTGTTTTTCAGAGCTCTAATACTCACCTTCTAGATTTATTTTCCAAACTATACAGGCTGATTTTAGAAATCGTTGAAGTTTTGTTACCAGTAACACAAAAAAAAGTTTTGCTTATGTTTCTAAACAGACTTCTTCTAAAGTAGCAATGGCAAGAGTACTACACCTTGATATTTTTCTTCCTAAGCAAATGCTTCTGATTTTCACCTGTGAAAAGCATTAATTTCTGAGTTCAAATAGTTCATACAGAGTAGGTCAAATTAAAAAAGCTCAAATACACAAAAATGCATTGCTTTGAAAGCTGTTAGAAAAGAACAACATGCCTTAAGTAATTCCTCTCCTATAATTTCTTGCAGTATTACTTCACAGAATTTAAACCTAGTATTCTTACTAACAAAAATCAGATGAACGGTATGTATGTCCACTACCAGGGAGCAGAATTTTAAACAATATAGTAGGATAAAAGTTCTAGATGAAAACAGGAATACGTTTACCACTATAGCATCCCATTAAACCAATCAGTAACTGAAGTATTAGTATGACTCATTAAAGAAAACATGCTCTGAAATAAATGAAGTTTTTTTAAAACAAAGAACATTTATGACAGAGTAGAGCTTAAATCAAGTGATCCAAAGACACTACTGGGGTCTCAGTGGTAGGCAGTTTTTGAAACATTATATAATTCTGTATTCCAAACATAAGGAGAAACACTRTAGCTGTAATTTAGATTCACCATTACGATTTTTGCTTCAGAAGACACAGCATTTCATTTTCTTAAGCCTGGAGGACAGATGTCATACAGATCATTAGAGTCAAGAGTTTTCTCCATAGAAGACTCCTCAGTTCTTGGATGAACTTTGGGCTAATCTAGTGTAGAACTTGCTTGGATTATGATTAAAATTATTCATCCTAAAAGCAAGTTAGCTATCAGTCTGCCACTTTGGCAAGGAGGAATTCAAACTCTATCTTCCTGTCTTGAACATTTGGCAGTTACACTATCTAAACTAAAAGCTCTCTGACATCCAGACACAGACACGCGAAAAAATTACCTTTACTAGCTAGTCAAGTATTTTAACAAGACTCACCAGATTTAGAAGAGCAAGGACATCGTCTATGAGCTCTATCACCTGAAATAGCCTGCCAAGGCAAGGGAAGACACAATGAACAAGCCAGCTCCCCAAAATATGCATTATAGCGCTGCATACAAATTTTACATTGATGATATTGCAGGAGAACCTGATTTCATTTGCTCCATGATTTACGAGTGGCCCAGCCTGTGCACATTAATTCATACACAAGTCGTTCACTGATTTTCCTTAGGATTTGCCTCTTCATTTATAAGATGAAATGCATCCAAGTCAGAGTAGGCTACTTGGTTGCTTTCTCCCAAAGGCGTTTTGCTACAGAACACCTGTCTTCCATGACCTGGCACAAGATTGCCAGGAAACTGCATAAATTTCAGAATCTAAAGGACAACTATTATTAGTTGTCTACCAGCTACTGATTTACCTAAACACAGGAAAGGTCCAGAGCTAACTGGAAACTTGCAACCTATGCCTATTGCTCATACAATACTGCTGAGGCATGAACAAAGGCAGACTTTTACAGTGAACTATTGCTCACAAAAGAAACTGAACATGTTTACTTGATGCCCAAAATAAAAGAGGTAGGCATCAGACTGACTTTTATCTTCTCACACTAAACTATGTTGTATGGGAGCTGAGCTCTGAAATAGCTTTGCACAGATTCTTCCATAACAGATCCAGACGTTCAGGGTGCATCCAGCACCTAATTTTTCTCTTTCTCATATGCCCTTGTGAAGAGCTATTATTTTCATTTTCTCCAAATCTGACTTGGAAGAACAGACAAGCTTACATTTTCAGAACCTGAATCTTTTCAGCATATCAAAGCTTAAAATTATTTCTCATGAAGATACAGCACCGCTGTTACTGCAAATAGAAAACAAGCTCTTTCTGCAAACTGCCTCATAACCTGTTAATGAAGTTCCTGCTCTGGGCAAATGTTCACATTTAAGAACTATGCTTGCGCATTTACTTATGCAAATAAGGAACAGGAATGGTGATAAAGCACTAAACTGAAATATCAATTGCAGCTATCAAATTACAAGTCTCAATTACATCTATAGTAGAGTGCTCAATCCATTTACTTAAGGGGGAAAAAATATTAAAATTTATCAATTCCAAAATTCAAATGAAAACTGTCATGATTCCAAAGCCGTAGAGAGTAAGCTGCAGAGTTAACTTGATTTTTAGCCTAATCTAGAAGATCTCAGCAGTATGATAATTTGACATAACACTTACTCTGGCCATGTTTTCTTTAGAATTACACTATCCATTCATAGCTTTCTAATATGCAATGATTTGTGAGAATTTAGAGGCTTGTCACATTACCCCAAAACAAGTATATCCAAGAAAGACCAACTACAACATTTTTGCTGACCTGCTAGCCCTGGAAGGTGGTCACTACAGGTAAATCAATCAGTTTGAAAAAACAAACAGCTGCATTGAGTTCTAACTAAGTGCTATTTAATTACTGTAAATATTTGAGAGTATTACAGAGAAACCAAGCTATTAGAAAACAAAACTGCCTCCAATTAAGTGAGATTTAAAGAAAGTACAGTAATTTTTAGTGACTTAAGCAGAACACAATCAATACGTTTTTAGGGGAATGGAAACAGGACTAACTTTCCTTGTTCTTAAGAATAAAAGCCCTCATCATACTATGGCAGTAGACTAAAAGTGCTTGCTTCCTCCTGTCTGCTCCTAGCAGAAGACGCCTGTACGTTAATTATTTTAAAATAAGAAATGGGTAGGTGGCAGTGTCCAGAGCTCTATAAAATGCAACATCTGCAACACTGATTTAGTAAGAAGTGCTGCTGAAGTTTGGGAAAGCTGAACTTTGGACCAACTGTGATGTCCAAGTCCTTCTACTTGCACAACACAAAATTTAAGAAGTCATGCTGTTTTCACAAAAATATAGGTTTAATTCCATCTAGAATATGAAGTTAAATGAAGAGTAATTCCAATTTTAAAAATATAATGCTTGTTCTTCTTTATCTTGCTCTTTCAATAGCATAACAGGACATTTAGTCACTGCTTAGGGTGGTGTTTCTTTTTAATACTATCCAACAAAAGATAATCCAATATAGAAATATATCATATATATGGTTCTCTCCTGTTCTTTTAAACAATAGTTTTTCTTTAACTTTGTAGTAGTATTAAACACTCCCAGTGTCCATTCCTACCTTACATGAGCTGCCCATGCTACCGTGACTATTAAGAAGGTCATCAAGTAGACTGCAATTTTTGCTAGAAGGAGCTGTTCAATACTTTCATCTAGTTTCTGAAACAAAGCAAAAAGCAACACACAGAGGAAGGAGAAGGGTAGAGGCTACATTCTGAAATTATTCGCAACGTCTGCAAGGAGGAATGATGTACTGTCACAGGATACACTTTTAGAAAACACCCACCAAGAATACACTTCTCTTCCAACACCCTCTTTTTCACTATTCAAACAGAGGAACTGCCTTATTAGGCACCTGTAAGCATGCCAAAACATACAGTTAATGGCAGATGAGGTGCCAACATATCTCTTTAAACCATGGCTTCCCAATGCCCTGTCCTCTATGTGATTCTTTTACGCACTCTCTCATTACTGCGATAATGCATTTCAAAGGCAGGACGGCTACAAAATGCCCTTTCCATTTTCTCAGCACTGACTTCTCAAGCAGAAGTATGACACAGGTTTTCATGTGATGACGGTTAACACTGAGGCAGGGAAGGGCTCAACCACTGTCAGTTTTGCAGGTACCACCACACTGGCTTACATAGATTCTGGCAGCATATTTGCTGTGTTATGAATCACACTTCAGTTTCCTAAACTAAATGAGACAAGTCTTGCTGTGTTTTTAAAAGTAAGAAAGTAAGTTGCCATAAAGCACTGTAAACCTTCTCAAGTGCTAATTGATGTTGCCCACCACTCCTGTTTTTTCAAAGTTACTGTGTTTTCTGCAGCTCTTCTCATTCCACCTACTTATCATGACCACAGTTGCAATTATCCTGATTTTAATACCAGCATTCAATTTGTATTCTATGTGGATTCTTTAACTGATGCTGCCATATAAACAGCAGATGCTTTTTAAAAAAATATTTTGCTCAGACAGGTAATTCATATCCATATAAGAGTAACCAAATAAAATCAATGGTCTGTCAACAGGTGAAGCTGTCAACAATTCATTCTGCCCTTAAGTCCTGACTTTTGCAGATCACTCTGAGCTTCAATATTTTTATTTATTCATTTATTTTTGCCTCTGGTTCAACAGCTCCTCCCTCGGGGGAAACCTCTGCTGGCTCTATGTCATTTGATGGTATGTCTTTTTGAAAGCCTATAACTTGAATTAAAATGGGAAGTTAAATTAGGGCGTTATATGTACTCACAAAGGCAGAAGAAACAACAGAACAGAAAACATACAATACCTGATCAGGATGTATTTTCGTGTGAGCCACAGGCAAAATCTGAAAAAAATAAAACCACATCAGCACCTAATGTGTCTTGCGGGAACTTCATTAAAAAAAAAAAAAAAAAAAAAAAAAAAAAAAGTGTACACAAGCATGTATGCCTCACGTTATAACCAATAAACCCCACAAATTCTCCAACACAAACGCTGGTTCCTGCAGAGCGGGGACAGGTCTGTCCCCCGCCAGCGTACGTTATGCGGCTGGCCGATACACGCGCCACCGAGAAGGCCTAATTTCAACCTAACACCGCAAAAAAAAAGGGGGGGGGGGAAGAGGGCCGCAAACACCGTGGAAATAAGTTAAGGAGGCAGGGAGGCGGTCCGGGCGCAGGGGCACGGCGCAGCGCCCCGCGGGACTCCGGGCGTGAGGCCGGGGCGCTGACCGGCCGCCGCCGCCGCTCACCATGACGGTGGCGATGATGGAGAGCAGCGCGTCGCTGTAGGCCAGCAGCCGGTGCGACGTCTGCGTGCTGCTGCCCAGCTCCGGCTCCGGCGCCGCATCCAGCTCCAGCCCCAGGCCCAGACCCCGCGCCGCCACTGCCGGCGCCGCCCCGCCGCCGGGGCCCGGCGTCGCGGCCCGCGGAGCCGACATGCGCCCCCCGCGCTGAGCCGCGCCCGCCCGCGGCCGGCGGCGGGGCGGGAAGGAGGCGGCACCGGCGCGAGGAGGGGGCGGTGCCGGCCGCGGCCGCCATGTCGCGAGGGGAGGGGCGCGGCCGCCATGTCGCGAGGCCGGGGGCGGGGTGAGGGGGGGGGAAGACCATAATGGTCGTCTGTTGGGAACAGAGCCCAGTCGAGTTGTGTTCTGGCTGAAGCGGTTCGAACTCTGTCGTAGAGAAATACTTGCATTTTAAAAAGTCTTTTCTTGTAACTCAAAGGATTTCAAGGGCTTTGAGGGGGAAAAAAATAGCTGAGTTTGTGATAGGTTTTTATCTGGCAGTATCTCCAGCATCAGTATCTCTGTGCTTTTTTCTCAGTTCCTAGAAAGCCCAATCTCTAATGGATTTAATAGAAAAGAAACTGGCAATACATGCTGTATGTCTSATGCAAAAATGTTACAGGATTGGCAGGTATATGATTGATGGAGCCTGTGAAGATTAATTCATAAATGACTGACTCTGCTTGCTGCCTGGAATTAGATTGCTAACATGCTCTAAATCAAAAAATGTCCAAATGCTGCGCTTCTGTAGTGCAGGAGCTGCTTCCGRTAAATCATAGTAGATTTTCATCAATTCCTCTGCCAACTCAAGCTAGAAGTAAAAGAGGCCGGGTTAGAAATGTGCAGCACATACTACAGATTGGAATGGTTTGGTAGTAGCATTTTTGGAAGGAATAGTCCAGGAAACATGCTAGAATTGTASTGGAATTCTCTGGAATTCCTAAAGCTCCATAGGAATCAGAAATAATACAGCACAGTCAAGTCAAAAGTTGTAAGAACTACTGGAAATCACTTAAGTGTGCCCCATAGAGCCATAGAGCTGGCTATGGTGGGAATTAGCTCTTAAATTGGTTAGAGCCTACAAGAAAGTGGATGGCTYTTAAGACCTGCTTATATTCCAGAAGTGATCAGCCTGGAAGAATGATATGCCTGAGAATTTGGGTAGTCTTCTTGGAAAGAGGATTGTGAAAAGGAGTTAGAAATCTGGATGCAGTCCAGACTCTTGCACTGGAAGCCAGAAGAGGCCGCAGGATAGAACTGCAAAGCTGACAGACCTCACTAGGAAGAACTTTCAGCAGCTAAGCAGCTTGATAACACGTGTATGGGGAACCTTTTGTCAGGCACTCAAATAGGCTAGCAGTAGGCCTTAGCTGCGAAATCTCCTTGGGAGGATTTATGGAGACTCAGAAACTTAGTCCAAAAAATGGTCCTGAGTATGTTAGCTCTTAGAATAGAATAYGTTCTGTAGTAGTTTGCTGAGACAGATAGGTGAAGTAACAGCATTTCCATTTCAGGCTGACCTGAATGGTCTGAACAGGAGAATACAACTTTAAAGTGATCAGATTAGAGTAGGAGGTGACTGAGACTTGAAAAACCACTTTGTGAAATCTCAGAATTCGATCCCTTTTCATAAACGTGAACTAAAGTTTTGTATAGATGATGAAAGAAAACAGCAGAACTGTGGGAAAAACAAGTTAATTTGTAGAATARAAAAGGGCAAGCCTTTGGTTAAATACTGAAATGGTGTGCCAGAWATTAGCAGACTATGCATGGGCATGTTGGAACAGGTGCTTTTCTGTTGCTCTAAGAGTAACACTTTTTGGAGATACKGAGCTGCACAGCAATAATGAAAGTTCAGCTGCTGAATTGGTTCCATTTTAAAAAGGTCTTTCCGTTCAACTTTCAATTTTGCAAATGCAGCTTTCTGATCTGTTTTCACAAGTTCCTTACATCTGGTTAAGAAACATTAGTAAAGGAGACAAATTAAACCATGGCTCTTACAGAAGCAGTTGACATTCATGGAACAAATTTACCAGTTAAGAATCTTGGTTTGGACTGGTTCCTCTTAAAAACCAAATACCCTTCTCTATCCAAGCC
Source organism: Rhea americana (assembly GCF_003343005.1). Classification (NCBI taxonomy): domain Eukaryota; kingdom Metazoa; phylum Chordata; class Aves; order Rheiformes; family Rheidae; genus Rhea; species Rhea americana. Next base: position 1,181,097 of record NW_028185206.1, on the reverse strand, counting down.
CGGAAAAAACATAACATGAAGCACGGGCAGTCATTTGCATCATCTCTGATCTCCTAAGGAAATACACACAGAGGCAACCCTGACCCTCTTGGTCTGGTAACTGTGGTTTTTGATTCTCACTTATAAAAGTTCACTATTTTTTTTTTTATCAACAGCCATGGTTGGAGTTGGAGTATTTGTTTACTCCACACAATAAAACATGCATGTGTTGAATGTGAACTGGGGGTGTATAAAGCAGGAAGTAAAGCACGATTAGTTTAGAGTGCAGCATAAAATGAATTAACAAGGGAGGAGACTTAAATCCTTTGYGTGAACATTTTTATATGTTTTGCATGAAGTGTTTTGTGGCACTTGAGCTCAGAGTGTTACATGGAAGTGAAATCCCTCCAAGCACACAGATCTTTGCATGACTACTTTAATTTTGTATTATAATAGTAAACCCTTTGAAGGTGACAAAAGGCAGTGAAATAGATGAGTTAATGGATTTCATAGAACATTTCTGATAATTATTAACTATGGTTTAAAGTCTTTATTGCTCTCCATCAGACACTTGAGCAATCACTGTCCTTCAGAGCTTTACTATCTGTGAAGCAGTGTTTCAGTCAGTGTTATGCACTGAAAACTTTTGCTCCTAGGGTTGAAAAAGAGAGRAAAAAAAAGCCAAACCAACATGGGTTTGTGTGGCTTTTTGCCTCCATCTGAATCACTTTGTGCACTACTGTTTCTCAAGTATAGTGGTAGTTTTCAGTTGCATAACTAGTGCACTAGAGCATATTTGCTACTACTTGAATTACCACAACTAGGCAGTAATTTCTCCAGTCATGCTTGCAGCTAAAATAAAATTCTGCTGTACATTTTCCTTTGCCTGAGTGAAATTAACTSAAGGAGTTATATGTAAGCTATTTTACCATCTCTGAGATGAAAGCATTCTCTTAGGCCTTGTGTTCACTGTTAAGAACACTATAGTTATTTCTGGAAAACAAAGGTATGCTATTGGGATGTACATATATCCTAACATAAAATATAAATATACTCTGGAARCAAGGTTACTATGAAGTAAAATAGTTGAGAAAAATTCCATGCTATGCTTAAGGGTTGGATTTGGCTTGTTTGTCTCAAAATAAAACTTGAGTCCCTTGTCTTCATTACTGCTGTTATTATCACGTAATACCTCACAAGTGTCCTGAAGGGAAAAGCACACTGCTTTTTCACAGTAAAGACTTMGCAGAATGGATGTTTGGAGTCATCCTTACAGTGTTTTTTGTGATATGCTTGTAGTAGCCTGGTGAATAATGTGGTTTGTTTGCCATGTCAAGTAGTGAAACTTTCAATGACAGCTGTCCACCTGCATCTCAGTACTTCTCTGTTACTTGCATAATGTGTTTAGATTATGGAGCAGTGTTTTCAGAAGTTACTGATTTATAGAAGCTGAGCTCAACATAATGTATTGCAGCAGAATAAAACTGTTKTGTAGAACAAGAATTTTTAAGACAGTGCACATCTATTGTAAGATCCTAAATGGCTTCGTGGCAGTGCGCTGCACTAATGTGCTCCAGTGTGCTATGTGCTCTGAAGTAAGCACAGTTGTGTGTTGCAGTGTGTTCTGAAGTAAGCTAAAGTAAAACAGAGCATCCAAAGGGACAGAACTTACTCGTTTCATTTAGGTATCTTGAATCCAACAGTTTCCTAGAAGTCTTTCTTCATCTAAGGCAACTAGGAGGCAAAAAGGGGTCGTTAGAGAATCCTAGCAAACTGTAAGAGTTCTTTAGAGAAAGGCTAGTATGCACAAGTTTAGTAACACATGAGCGAGGGTCTGGTTTTCAGCCTCAGGATTCAAGTGATTTATAATGAACCCACTTTTCTTTATCAGTTTCCCTACAGAACGTGCTGTTGTTTGCAATATAGCTATTTTCATTTAGCCAGTGACATAAATAGAATTAGAGAAGAGGAGCACAGCTTACCACCTGGGCAATTACTGATAAAAACATCTGTTCCCCTACAAAAAAGGGATGAATTTCTGTACAATTCACTACCACAACTAAGTACAATTTATGGAAATTACGCCTAGGAGAGAATGTCACTTGCTCTTCTATGTTCAGATAAAATCTATGAGTTTTATTACTATCTTGAAATGCATTTTACTTAGTGCTTAGAGGTGTGAGTGAGAATGGCGGCTTGGGAAGTACGCAAAAGCACTTAGCTCTGGTAGTAGTATTCACATTCAACTTAATGATAACACTTGTGCAGTGTTTAGCAGGAGCAAGTTTAATCAAACACAAAAGGCTTATGAAAGGAGTGTCTGTGGCAGTATGTTGTAAAATCCACAAATATCAGTCTTAATCTGCTGACCTTCTGAGGAACAAACATGCAGAAGCCATTACGTCAGCTACCTGTATAGATATATTAAACTTTCCACCTCACCTTCTGTGTGTTTTTTCTGTAATCCACTTGCTTTGGGTCATTCTCACTTGCAGACTTGCTAAAGATACTAAAAGATGTCAAGTCATCCCTCAAAAAAAGAAAAACGATTTCTTTTTACTTCAGAATCTGTTGCTGAAGGTCATTCTGGTAAGTCAAAATCCTAATCGAATCTTTCCTTTTATCAATTACTTATATTGAAGAAGGCTTTATGACAAAAGTCTTTTCTATCTTAATGGAGAAAAGGAAGGACCAGTCAATTATTTTGGTTAGACTTTTGATTAATTTCTTTGTGCACTTTAAAAGAATTTATGTTCAGTATACAATTACATTTAAATTTTAAACTTTTGCTTGAGAGGAGGAGCATGGGGAAGTCTTTTACAGGTAGACTGGGAGCTGCTGCATATACTGGACATTGATTTCCTTAGCAATTCTTAATGAAAAGACATAACTTTATAGCCCTCTCTGTAATAGACGATCATTAATTCTGGACTTCTGATATTTGGAATATTAAGCATTAATTTTCATCAGAGCGGCATTCCAGATAATGCTGTAATGTTAAATGTGCTTTTTTTGCCATGTTGATGTCCTTAATACAATTCATATAAGCTTCAGCCTGTATAAAATCAGTCTACTTTCTAGGGCTGGGACTGAAGGACAGTGCCTGTGCTCTACGTGCTGTTCATTAAATGCAGCTATTTTTCATACAGATATTTTTAGACAAATACTTATCTACAAGCTTTGTTAACTGATGTATTGGAGGAAGTTTAGAGCCCCTGAAGGAATTCTATGGCTGAAATTTGCTATAAAGGTGGCAACAGGTCTTATTATTATAACCTTTAAATGACATATTTTAATGTTAAGACTAAAAATAACATTATCTGGCTGCTTTTCTGCAATGGAATAACAGACAAAAAGTCTAATACTGGTAAAATCAGGGTGATGTCACACACTGAAGGTTTGCAACTACATTTTTTTCTGAGTATCTATTTTCTCAGCGTACCTATTGATTAGGTCAAACTGGCATAGTTTGAGACCAGTTACATTACTATCACATTTGTCTTCCCAACCTCTAGTGAGCAGATTCACTTATCCTGATGAGACAGAGAACCTCAATAAGTTGTTAAAGGCAGAATATGTAAAAACATTTTTGTCTAATGCATTATGTCCTAATGCTTCTTGTCCTTTTATTCTGTCTTGTCGGGAAATCTCCCTGTGAAAATTTGTGAATGGCCAGTGCTGCTTATCCCTGAGAAGGTTTGCAAATTCTTCTCTAAACTCACATGAGCTGAATAGTTGTGGGTAATTCCAACAGTGGCTTCAATCTAAAGCATGGGTTTTTAGAAAGAGGAATGCCTCTTGTGATTAAAAAAAAATTGTTACATGAGATACCAGGTAGTGAAAGAATCAGCAGTGCTGCAAATGCAGACCTCTGGCACTTACAAAATGCAGATGAAAGTGGGTTCTTTGTACACAAAGTGCAATACAAATTTTAAAACCAAGGGGAGGAAGAGAAACCTCCTGCAGAAGGAGTGTAGCTATCATGTAATGAAATTCTTCTTTGGAAAGTCTTGTATCTTCTCTTTTATTGAAATGAACATCTCAGGATGCTTTCATGGGCCTTCTTCATTTTTCCCTCACCTAGTAAGCTGCTGGTCCTTGCAGATGACAGTGATGCATCAGCTGGGATTGACTTGAGGGGAGTGAAAACATACATACATACATACATAATGCACACATTTCAGGATTTAAGTTGTTAAAATTGCATCTTGGCAGTTGCTTTAGCAGAATTCTGTTGCCCACAAGAAAGGAAGTTTTACCAAGAAATTATTTTTTTTTCTTCTCAAAAGAAGAGATATTATGTCTTTCTTATTTTTGTCCTCTAGATAAGATGTGTGATCAGATAAGCGATGCTGTTCTGGATGCGCATCTCACTATTGATCCAGATGCCCGAGTTGCCTGTGGTAAGTACAATGCAGTTAGAAAAACAGATGAACAAAGTGCAAGAAACTAATCTATGCCGACTTAACATCCTCTGATCCAAGATTCTTGTAGTAGGTGTCTGGCGGTTGACAGTTCCACAGACAAAAGGCCAACTCTGGCATCCTGACTCTAAGCTGAAGGAAAGACAGGAAAAAAGCTGCAAAAAAATAAATAGGGAAAGGAAATAGGGAGTATTCCATRCAAGTTTAAAATGATCAAATGTATGGTTGAAGGGATAATGAGGAATGCAAGAAAATTGGGGAAGAGAGAATTGGGGAAAGATACATGGTATGGCATATTTCTTGATATAATAAGTAAAATGTGCTAGTAAAACACAAAATCCGGAAGTATTAGATGCATATTTATCCTGCCTTTATAAAAGTGGGGTGATGCCTTTGGTTCACAGTAAGATGAAGTACGCAGTTGATTTGAATGTGACCCTCACCGCAGTGGTTTGCCTTTTTCTTGGGACTTTGTCTTAGAACTATGCTGTATATGGACATTGTCACTATGCAATGTCATCTCTTCCAGAGCCATAAGAACAGGTCATCAGAGTACTCTGAGTGCAGCTGCCAGTGGGGAGTGAACGCTGGAAATGGAGATGGGAATATTTCCAAAGAATAGGAATGTTTCTAAAGAGCTCYCTGAATGCAAAGTCATCTCTTTCTTAGAACAAACTATGCAGTAGAGTTACAGAACAGAGAACTAGCTGCATCCCAGGAATACAATGACTAATATGACACTTGATCTAAAAAAATCTCATGCGATCCTTGGAAGCATAGATGTGAGCAGTGAGAAGTGGAGAGAGGAATTAATGTCTGTATTTGACTTAATAAAGCATATATTTGAATATTGCATGATGCCTGAAAACTGCTAAAAACTGAAGAGCATAAGAGAGAAAAGCTACAAAAATGACAAGGATGGAAAAATATGTTTTAAGAGATGTGAGAAATATGATCAGTTTGTCTTACCAAATAGAAATACCGAATACCAGATAGTAAGAATACTGTGGTGTGGCATGATTATTTATGTAAATTCCTGATTTTTATAATCAGATGGGAAAAAAACATCAAAACTGCTGACTGGAGTCAGAAAACTTGACTTGAATGAATTAGCGTTAAAGCACAAGTCTTCCTAGTTGTCTGGACACTATTTTCTTACAAAGTAGTGGGTTGGAGAGTAGAAAGTAGTTAGTTCACTCAGTACAGGGTTTACTGGGTAAAACTTCCTGTCTCATATTGTACAGTACTTCTGCCTTGTTGTGCAAGCCTCAAAGTTTTGAAAAAAATTCAGAGCATTGTATAAATACTAAGTCACTGTAACAACCTATTTTACAAAACTATGAAATGCAGTTCACAGAGATGTTTAAAGTAGGTTCTGTCTATCAGTAGAGACAGGTACCTGTAAAATTCTCTAAATTTTATTTGCTGCTTCGTCTTTTATCATCAACCAGTTTGGCAGATGATGTTCTGAGCTACTTCACTGGCACTGCTTCACTGAAGCAGGATAGGGCTGGGCTATCCATGTACTGCCAACAAACTAACAGCAGTAAAGTCAAGCAATAGAATGCTAGGTGCAAGTAGTATAAGACAGAAGGCCGATTAATGATCCCAATTCCTCTGTGATAAGTGAAATCAAATTCTTTCTTGAACAAAAAAGTCCTTCTCAGTGTGTCCAGTAAGTCAGAGTCGACAGAGAATATTAACTAACCATATACTATTAAAATACCAGAAAGAAGGTGGAAGTTTTTACCTAGTACTGGCGTTTAAAAATACTCTTTGGTGGGACTTAATCCTGTACGAAGTCAATCCTTCTAAGAACCAAAAACTTTATAGTAACTTACCCTTCGGTGGAACAAACGGAGGTCTTGCCTGTAGTACTTAAACTTGAAACAAATAAAATTACATAGCAAGATGGTAACTGGATGAAGAAAGTGATGGAGGAAATTCAGTGTAGACTAATGCAAAGGAACAGGGGGCATTCTTAACCCAACATATAAGGAGAAATGTTTGGAGATGACTGCAGGTGCTCACAAGTGAGGGGTTGGGGTTGGACTTGCACTTCTGTGAAAATGGACAGTGATCAGTAGCAGTCAAAAACCACAAGGAGTGTTAGATATTGCTGGGAAGGGAATGGAGAGCAAAACTGAGAACATCATTAAGGCACCGTATAAATCCATAGTTGCCTCTGTCGTTAATACTGTGTGCAGTCTGTTCCCCTTCCCCCATTTCCCAAAAGGCTATAGTAAAATTGTAAAAAGTACCGGAAAGAGTAACAAATGTTATTATTGTCATAGAATTCCAGTGAACAGCATAGGCCTCTTCAATCTGGAAAAGAGAAGAATGAATTAGATATGAAATAGAGCTATACAATTACAGGTTACATGGATGTGGTGACTAGAGAGTGATAGTTTGCTATCTGTTGCAACACAAACTGAAGAAGGCATGCTACAAAATTTGGGTGCTAGGCGGACACTTGAAACAAGCAGTATATAATGTGTCTGCTCAACATTTGTAATGAAATTGTGGAGCTTCTTGCTGTAAAGCTGAAAGTTGTCATGGTTGTCAAGGACAACTGGATAAATTAATGTAACAATCTATCAGTGACTATTAATGCCAACTGTTAAAAAATGATTCTGCTTCAGGTTAGGAAGTTCCTGAACTGAAATTACTGAAGACTGGAAAAGTGTAAAGTGTTTGAAAAATAGTGCTATATGCATGACCTGTTCTTATGGTTCACCCTAGACATTTTCTGCAGGCCACTGTTGCGATAGGATAGTTGAGTTAGATGGATTCCCCCAACACAGCAGTTTTGATGTTCATTTTGGGTAGAGAGAGAAGGGGTTGCTTAGAGCTATATACATGCAGAGGCATTACAATAAGTTCCCTTGTGAGTAATCAGTTGTTTATAGAACCAACCTCAGAATCTGATTAACTGTAAATAGTAGCAATAGAATTCTTGTGTTTAATCTTTCTTATTCAGAGTGTGTAGCAAAAACTGGAATGATTTTGCTTTGTGGTGAGATTACTTCCCAAGCTATAGTGGATTACCAGCAAATTGTAAGAGAGACCCTTAAGAGGATAGGGTATGATGACTCTTCCAAAGGTGAGTGAGATTCTTCACATGTTCATTGTTGGATCTGTTCTACATGTCATGGTCATGTTCTTAACAGTGTTCTGGAAAATAAAAGCAAGTTTGGATTCAGACCTCAGAAAAAACTGCACATATATTGATATATATTTTTCAGTGCCACAGCTGGTACTAAAGGAGCTATTTTAAGGTGACGTATTAGTAAGAGATTTATTCTTCAAAGTACCAGGTACCTCTTGCTTCTCTGATGCAGAAGGACTGGTGCATGCACAAATGACAGGAGAAGGTGGGGACACCTGAAGGTTCATACTGTGAAAGTTTTAACACGGATGTTCCTTGTTCTCGGGCTGTCTCTTCTGAGACTTGAAGTTCATGGCCAAAGGAGTTCTTTCTGCATTCTTGACATATTTCCCACAGTAGCTTCGTTCTAGTGTTGAACCATTTTTGTGATTGTTCTCCCCTTTCATGATTATCTTCCTCTTTTTTTTTTCATAACATACATAGCTCTTCTCCAATTCTACCTAATTTTCTATAGAAAATTTTCTATAGAACCTACTACACAGAAAAATGAGTAACAATTGCTGGTAGCTTTTTACACTCATACTGTCCAGATTTGAATGCCTGAGTGGTCTGAGCCTAGATATTTGTCCACAAGCAATGTGACAACCTGTAGTGGGGCAACTTGCAGGATTACATTGGGCCTCTCAGTTCAAGAGCCTGGGTTTCAGCTAATACCCTGAACTTGCCAATGTCCTGAGACTGTGATAAAATTGTGCTCATATTGTCTGCTTCTACTGGCAATATAAAATGATGCTGGCATAACAAAATTAAATATAAGTCTTGGAAACTATAAAAGCTTTAGCCAAGATGACTAAGTAATCCATAAAGGCTTTTCTAGCAGTTTGTGAAATCTTCAGTGTGCTTGACTTAACTTTCTAAAATTATCTTCACCAGGATTGGACTATAAGACTTGTACAGTTTTAGTAGCTTTAGAACAACAGTGTAAAGAGATCAAGCGTGCTGTCTCCTATGGAAAGAGTGATGATGACATTGGAGCAGGGGATCAGGTAATGAGAATTTACTCCAGGCACATAAACAATTTAGTATACACATGAGCAATTAGATTTGTGGTGAATCCGAACCTTTGCTTAAAAGTCACTGTGCATTTTAAAATTTAAGAATTAATGGCTAAATACTGCACAAGTGCAAAACTTTCCTTCACTAGTTTCTGTGAAAGTGGCTTTGCCTGTATCCAGTGGCCATACTCGATAGTGCTGCAGGTAAGCCTTTCATCTGTAGGTGGCGGTGATGGGCTTTCAAGTCCTTTGGGTGGCTTGTTTTTGCTTCTCAGCAGTCAAATGCTGCGTTTTTTCCATCTGTCAGGGGTGAGGAGAGGGCTCAGCAGCACTTTATGACCTTTATGTCTATTAAGCCTTTATGGTGAAGTCTTAACACAGAGTTATTCTTGGGAGCAGATCCTTGTGTAGCTCTGATTCTTGTTAGAGGCCATTACCCTGCATGCAAATGCATAAATGTTACTTCAAACTAGCTATGTATCATAGTGTATTCAGGCTCCCTATTACTGCTATCTCTTTCTAAGCTTGAGTAGTTTTAAAGTAGGTGGCAAAGACAGCTTCAGAAGTGGAAACAGAATATGGAAATGAGTGGCTTTGAACTATACCCTGTTTTTCAATGTAGGGTTTGATGTTTGGCTATGCCACTGATGAAACTGAGGAATGCATGCCCTTAACAATCCTCCTGGCACACAGACTTACTGCAAGGATAAAGGCCCTGGGGCGGAATGGATCATGGCCCTGGATTAGACCAGATGGGAAAACACAGGTTTGTAAAGAAGATGCATATAAAGTAGCTTGTAAACTTTAAAGCAGAAAGAACAGAACAGATTTATTCTGTCAGCTACTAAACCAGAATGGTGGTGTCAGTTTTGTATTTCAATGTGGGGTAAGTATAACAAGGTTCACTTGTATATTACATACATGGTCTGTTTAAGCTGTTCTGTCAGTGTCTTAAAAATTTTCTTCAAAATAACACCTGTTTTCTTGCTTCTTTTCCCTGGGAGATTAGGGCGACTAATAAATTACTGTCAATCAGCTGTGGTTTTTTTTTTTTTTTTTTTTTTTTT
>NW_028185206.1:1015237-1171453 GCF_003343005.1 Rhea americana | reverse complement strand
GGAGAAATACTTACATTTCTGAAGCATAGATTGAGACAGTGCTATCTATGGTTTCCCAATTAAAACTTGCTTGTACTGTCAAACCTCTTATTTGCTCTATTTGATCTGTGGCCAGAGCCACTGATGGTTGTACTGCAAAGCTGAGTGGATAAATCACAGTGCTGTAAGAGCTGCAATTTGGCAGTCTCTGAGGCAGTAAATCTTCCTTGTTCTGAGGTGTAAAATCTGCAGGAAAGGGAGAGAAATCTATACCTGTGGCACACTTCTGGGAGAGGAAGGTGTTTTATTCTTCATTTTTGTTGCATTAGTGAGGTGCATTAATTTTTGTACTGCTGCAATTGTGGATGTGCAACATGCAGTGTGTCCCAAATAGTATCTTTTGTCAGCAGTGCATAGAACATGTGGAAAGACTGACCTTCATGTGGTATAACCACATAACCAAACATTTCTGAGAGTCAGGAGAGTTGAGAGAACTTCTTCATCTACAAGAACATCTGTGTTAAGGATAGAATTATGCTAGCACATATTTTTGTGTCTATAAATGCCTGTATCTATGCTACAGTTTACAAAGAAATGTTGCTTAAGACAGATCACCATTTCTGGTTAGACTTGCCATGCATAGGTCAGGGTTACATTGATGCCTTACTTACTTTCGAAAGGTAGGAAATCATTTCTGTATTCCATTAATCAGAGCTGAATCAGACATTTCATTTAATATCAAGGGTGGAGGATCTGTAACCAAGGATTTTTTGATGAGATTTTGTACCTATCATTTTTCTAGGAGATGCTACATAGGAGAGAATGTGAGAGGAAAAATTTCAGTTGCAGCTTGAGTAGGCACCAAAGACAGCTGGTTACAAGACATAAATCTGTAAGACTTGGGGTAGTTACAGCATTCACAGAACAACTTGTTTTTAGTGTAGTGTGAATACTGGTATACAGCCCACCAAATTGTGCTCTACAGTTACTTATTTTATCCAGGTTTTCCAAAATTTATTTTGGTCTTGCTTTGAAGATCTGCTATTTGAAGTTACGTTAATGTGGGCCAACTGTGAATGATTTTAGTATCTGCCAGATACAATCTCAGGATTCCGTAGCTTTCTTACTGTTATTTTGCTTCTCTGTTTAGCTCAGTTGGTTAGAGCGTGGTGCTGCTAATGCCAAGGTTGTGGGTTCAGTCCCCATACGGAGTTATGCTGAGGGTTGGACTAGATGATCTCCAGAGGTCCCTTCCAACCTTACCGTTCTATGATTCTGTGACTCTATGGCAATACATGTAATATCCTGTCCTTAACTCCATTTGATAAAAGCCTCAGAATTCCAGCCTCTGTCATCCTATTTCCCTTCAGCTGTTTATTTTTTTGCTGCAAACAAAATGTGAGGCTCATTTTTAACTTTCAGGCTGGCATTCTGCCTGAAGAAGAATGCTGTGAGGGTCTTGTCCATGAATAGCCACTGCTCTTTTGCCTTTTCCAGGTCACAATGGAATACAAGGAGTGCAGTGGAGCAGTGGAGCCCATCCGAGTGCACACACTTGTGATTTCAGTCCATCATGCCCCTGATATACCTCTACAACAAATACAAAAGGAGCTAATGGAGAAAGTTGTTAAAGTAGTCATTCCAGAAAGGTACCTTGATGAGCATACCATTTATCATCTCCTTCCAAGTGAAAAGTTTATAGAAGGTGGTCCTAAGGTATGGTATTTCAAAGAGGGACATCCTAAACACGCTTGGGTTCTACTTTGCCACRTGCGTCTGAGTATTCTCTTGCACAAAAATGTAATGAACTGTACACCTTTAAGTAAAATAATCTTCAAGTTTCTAAGGAAGTATCAGTCACTTTTACTTGAGTTTTACCATTGGGTGGCTGGTATCTAAACTGAAGCTGTATCTGCTTGGACAGCCAATTATAGAAATTCTTGGATCTTTGTCTTGATTCTAGAGAGTATTTTAAATGACCAAAATTTGGCCCTTAAGTTATATACTGAAATGCTTGACTTGAAGAATCTTTGCAGTAAAGGTTAAAAATAAATAAAATAAATCTGACTCCAAGTACCAAGTAATCTTTGTGTCACAAGAGAACCATTGAGTGAACTCAGCTATAATGCTGAGTTCTGTTGTGCAAGACAGCACAACAAAAGTCTCCTATTCCTCTTTTCAATTCATATGTAAGTGAAGGCTGTTAATCTGTTAGGTCACATGTGATTTATTTTTCAGAGAGGTTTTGTTCCTCTAAACTCTTGGCCTCCACGAGGTGTTAACTGAGTGAAATCATTATCCAGTGATCCAGAGATCATGTTTCATGATGGAGCATTTGAAGAGAACCCACTTTTTGTAATAATTATAGTTGTTCTGCATTCACATCACTCTTCAAAAGTTATTGCAGCACTGATGGCTTAGTACATTTCTGAAAAAAATCCACTCAAGTAAACAACATTCATTAAATTGTCGCATGAGAAGGCAAGCGTTGTAATCACTGCCATCTGGAAAATCTAGAACAAAGCTCTATCCAATAACACAGAATAGGATTGGGTAAACTCTGGTGTCTCATGAATGTATTCAACTGTTTGTTCTGCAGAGCGATGCWGGACTGACTGGCAGGAAGATCATTGTTGATACCTATGGCGGCTGGGGAGCCCATGGTGGGGGTGCTTTCTCTGGAAAAGATCCTTCCAAAGTTGATCGCTCTGCAGCATATGCAGCTCGCTGGGTTGCAAAATCTCTGGTGAAAGCTGGTCTCTGTAAAAGAGTATTAATCCAGGTAAGAGCAACTGGGAAAGTAATCCATCCCTGCACCAAGCTCTTGTTAGTGTCATCCTTGCTTTTACTTCCAGCATCTCCAGTGATCCCCTGCACCTTCTGCAATCTGCATACACACACTGTTGCTGCACTCCAACCCAGGCTGTACCAGCACATTACAGACACTTAGGTTAGCAGTGACACATTTTGTGTAGCCTGCTGTGTTGTGTGGATGTATTAGTTGTAACTTAGACCATTTCAAGTTATATTTGAAATTACCATTAAGTTACTGTGGATTCCCTAATACACTACTACAGTGTGATGTGTAACTGAAAACAAAATTCAGTCTTGTATAATACTTYTTGTGTAGGTTAAAACAAGAACCAGTTTCCTCAGTCTTAGATCCTCAGAATAAATGCAGTTCCTTCTTTATGCGTGAATACTTTGGACTACTAAATGAAAGAAATGGAAAAAGGTGTTTTATTGGCCCTTAGACAGTTTCACCGTTAAATATAAATGCAAAGTGAATGCAGAACAATTAAAGTTTGTCTAGGCAGTTTGCAATGCTTGTTTATGCATGTACTTACTCCGAGTGGCTGCTGTGTAATAGCTCTAACTCAGCACAACAAATTACTACAGTAAAAAGTAGCCATAACTTATGTTTTGCTGCAGRACTGTGTTCAGCACCCTTTACTTTCCCATGGGCTAGAGATAGGGCTAGATAAACGTGGTTATGATCAATGATATAGTACCCAGACATCCCAGTTAGGAACAAGGCCTCCTGTGCAAGGCATTGTGTGCATATTTGATCCCTTGTCAAACTTGAAGTCTGGAGTACAACAAGGAAGGGGAGTGTGGGAAGTGGCATGGAACAAAGTGATGGTTAGCAAATGGCTGGTAACTGTGCTTTCTGAGGGGACAGAACACAAACTTGAGACTTAACTCTTGAGACTTCTTGGTACGCATATTCTGAATGGGATTTTTTAACACACATATCATTGGCTTAATTCTTGAGTTAGATGGGAATATAGTTATTCCAGTACTTTCCAGAGACCATCCTTAAATATATGAGCCTGGCTCTAGACACAGTAAGACTGATCTTGTTAACAACAACTTCAGAGATACCAGTTATTATCAGTAGACATTAGAAGCAGGAGGGAGTAGGGAGAGGATGAGAGCAGAGAAGAAGAGGTTGTGTGAAGTGGCGGAAGACTGGATGAAAAGTTAACAAAAAGAAAATACATCAAGTTTGTCCTGCACAGAATTGCCCTATGTGTCTGTCTCCAGCCCAGTAGTCACAGTGTGCTGTAGTACGACATTCCCAGCCTCTGCTGAGGCTAATGCTAACCACCTTTTACTACTGAAAAGGCAAAATGGATAATGCAGGATAGTATGGACTGATTAGCTGTATGTATTGCAAATACTGTGTAGGTTTTATTTAGTATGATAAAAAAATTATCAGCTTCTTAGTTAATGCAAAACAGGTAGAACATGGTATCAAAATTAGCTAGTAGAGATGATTAGGACAGTTTCTAACAGATCAGTACTTTGCTGCTGAACTGTGTCATTTGGACTGTTACTTTTTGATATATGGAGAAGGAAGAGACAATGAGGAAGATAAGTGATGGATGCAGAAGAGTTTGCACTGCTTAGTCACATTCTAGCAAAATGCATATTCATTCAAATATATTTTAATGGAAGAAAAAGAAGTGTGTGCTAGCCTATACAACAGGAGGACTATATCCCATGAAGGGACTGAATGATTGAGGAAATACATTTCAGGAGAATCTGTCAGTGCTGGGTTGTGGTGGGTTGTGGTGTAAAGAAGCTAATGTGATTCTTGGATGTAAGAAAAGTGCTACAAAGTGGAATATAGTGAAATCGCAGGTAACACTTCTCAGGTTACTTTGATAACTATTTTATCAAAATAGTTTCAATAATTGCATTTTGGAAAATACATGAAAATACTGGGGAAGCTCCAGGGACCGCATGGAAATAACTCAGACTCTGGGAGAACAAGTCTTCCACAGGACATCTTAAGGATATTGATATATTTGAAAGGGAAGAATAACTTGATTGCTATATATAAACATTTAAATGTTGAGGACTCTCAATGAAGAACTTTCTGGTTTTGCTGGGAAAAATGTAAAAAAAAAAAAAAAAAAAAAAAAGCTGGTGTCTGGAAGTTGACACTAATAGGCTTTGTTTTATTTAAAAGTTAAATTAATGTCAGAGTGACCAAATTGGAAGTGATGAATTTCCTACTACTTGGAGTCAACAGCATGACTGGTTATTTCAAAGGTTTTCATCCAACTCTGGGAGAAGTTTCTGCGGAGGCAGAGACTGAGACCTGCCTCAGCTGGGGGCGGCAGCATGTGCTGGSCCTGGTGGGCTGGGCTGCTGATCAGGGTCCCAGTGAGCAGTTATGGGGATATGCATTGGCTGGAGCCCATGACACTGGAGCTGGCCATGGTCAGGGTTGTCTTAGCAAGACTGGGCGCAGCTGAGGGAAGGAGAGGTCTTTCACCTACCATTGACATTGTGAACCCAATCATACCTGGGGTTGGTGTCCAGTCTGGGCTTCCCAGACAGGGCAAGACAGACACTGACGCTGTGGAGGAAGTCCAGTGGAGACCACCCGTGGGGAGGCTGGTGGGGGCACATCCAGGGAGGGGCAGAGAGAAGGGCCTTTGTTCAGCCCGGGGAGGAGAAGGCAAGGAGAAAGGAATTTGACAGCTGTCCCCACCTGTTTGACGGATGGTTTTAGAGAAAACAGAGACAGAGTTTTCTTAGAAGTGTATAATGAAAGGATAAGGAAATGGACACAGGTTGTGGCAGTTTCTCACCGTGAGGGTAGACAAACACTGAAACAGGATTGCCTAATACTCTTCTTTCTTCCTGCCTAGTACTAGAGATGTACCAAGTAATGGTGCTCTGGAAAGGCAGCATGAGTGCTTTAAGGAGATGTAAACATTTTTCTCATCCTATATAATTTTTTCTCTGTCTCATTGAGAACTGGAAATACTTACAGATCTCAGACCTTCCTGCCTCAGTGGCATGGAGTCCTTGGATATAGCTGAGCTGAATGATGCGGCATGGCAGTGTCTGAAGTTTGGAAAGCACCTCTTTTGCTTTTAAGTCATGTCATTTGGGTCAAGTATTTTCCAAGCTGATTATTCTCTGAAGAAAACTGCTAATTTTCTAAAATAAAATAGCAAGAACACATCTCCTAGCTTTCCTTATACAGAAAAAAGTGCATGTGAAATCTTCCCCTGATAAGCAATATAAATCTTTTTGCTTTAGCAAAATGTTTTAATTGCTTTTGGATTTTTTGCATGTGCCCTACAGCTATCATACGCTATTGGTCTCAGTCATCCTCTTGCAATCTCGGTGTTTCATTATGGCACGTCGGACAGATCGGAGGAAGAACTGCTCGAGATTGTACAGAAAAACTTTGATCTACGCCTTGGAGCTATCATAAGGTTTGTGTRCCATTAGTATTTACTGAAGGGAATAATTTGTATTTGTAGCGGTCTCTTAAGCAGTTTAATATTAAAGCTTCTAGCTTCTCACCCAGCTGAAGACACCTTCATCCTATGCCTGTTATTGCTGTTATATCTACTCTTGCCATGCACTCACTAAAGATACAGAGACAGTTCTAAAATCTCGTGACAAAATGTTTTGAATAAATAAGATTGGTCTAAATTACATCATGTAACATCTCCCAGTAACCATGGTAGTGTGCTGCTTATTGCAGCTCATTAGCCAGGTTGTGTTGTGCTTGATAAAGTATAATTAAAATTTAACATTAACTATAGTTAGGCTTTCCAAACAGCCTGTTAACAGGGCAYGTAAGGCTCCCCATTCCTGCCTTATCTGGAGAGTATTCAGAATATTGCTCTTACCAAGAAGTACTCTGTGAGTATGGTCTCCTTGCATCTGATTTTTAGGTGGAAACAGCATGCGAGACAGCTGCCATAAGATGGCAAGATACTGGTGCCCTCATTTCACAAATAGCCCCACTAAAATCAGTAGGACATTGGGATTTCATAATTTGGCCTTACCTGTTATAAAGACACTGAGTGTTGACCTACCACAGTAGTGACAGGCTAGTGTTTGCTGTTGCTTTTCTGGAGATATTGGCCATTAGCTCAAAATAGAAAAGAATACTTCTAAGCAGCTAGCTTCTTCGTGAGGTGAAAATGTAACCCATATTCTGAATCAAAAAAGCTGAACAATAAGAGCCCTAGTTGTCCCTATTTGTCACGCAGTCTTGTGAGGCCCATTTGAAATCAAATGAACTTAATTTAAAAGGAGTCTAGRTTTCTTAAATGCTCTCTTAAACCTTTGAAAGTAATTGATATAGTGCATATATTTATAAAAACAAAATAAAACAAAAATCCCACCATGAGATGAACTGTCCTCAAGTTCAGTTGTGATTAGAAATGTGCAAGTTACTGAGGCTGCCAYACAGTCAGTAAGGACAAGAAAACATAAAGCTACTTAAGCTGTCCCCTGAAGCCAATCCAGCTATATTCCTTCACTGTTTCTGGAGCTGAATAAGTAGATGTTTTAGATGGACATAATCCTTCTGTTTACAGAAGCATGTRCATTATCCTTTTCAGAGAGAAAAGGATTTTTTGACTATTTTTTACCAAACTTGACTGGCTGAACTTCTTGCAAGTTTTATGACATGTAAAACTAACTGAGAAAAACACTGTTTTCTCCATTAAGGAAGCAGCCACACTGAATTCACCTTTATTGAACTCCGTAAAATTGAAAGAACTCTTGAGATAGTTATCAAGAGATTAACTCCTGCAAAGAGGAACCAGTTTATCACTTCGTGCTATGCTGGTTTTAAAACTCTTTTGTTCTAAAATGCTGGTATATATGTTAGGTATCTCATTACTTGAAGAAACTGCTTTTAATCATTCACCTCACTTTTAAATCCAGAGCTACACATTCCATAGGAATCTTGAAAATATTTGTCTGTATCTTACAGGATAGGAGGTGTCTTCTGCTCCTTAAAAAGGATAGCCATTTCTGACGAGCAGTAACATTTTGGTAATGAGGCCAACCCTTGGCATTTGCTTTTAAGAATGTTTTCTGAACATACATGCTGAGAGTAGAAATGACGTTTCTTTTTATATTCTGAGCTAATGCAAGGGATTACAGTGACTACTGTTACTGGGTAATATTTTTCCAAGTGTTTTCAGTTTACAAGTATAAGCAAACTCTTCTTTGCTTTTGTAATTATGGCAGTTCATCGCCATCCATAATATGTGTGATGGCTTCCAGATACTTTCCTAAGTGTAGTGTGCTGAAAAAATGCTGCATTTTCCAAGTACATTATCTTAGTCATGGAAGTGCTGAAAGGAGTGAAAAACAGGCAAAAACAGTAGCATTGTCCAGTGAATATTTCATTGTTAAGCTTTACCTTTAAAACTTCTTTGAATGGTACCATTTCTAATCAACTAAACACAAAAACTTCATGCTGTCTTTGTCATTTWGTCAGCATTCAGATTTTGATAGCTTTTTTATTAGGGTCAGGTGCAATTGACCTTACTAGCCTTTAGAGCATCTGCTCATATTACACAAAATACTGTTCAAAAMAAGATTTAGCTACTGTACTTCACAATACACATAAATGTCCCCTCAAGTACAAGAATACATAATATCTTCACCATCTGAAAATGGATTATCCTGTATTTGTTCTTCTTTCCTTACTTTACTATTCCTCAGCCATTTTTCTTTCCATTAGTGTAAGATACTAATCATCTATTTTAAATATGTTTTCAAAGAGAATTCAAAACATAAGAACAAACAGAAGAAAAGCCTCAAAATGTTTCAGGCGCTACCTGAAATCAAGATATCTGTGGCTACYCCGTTAATAGCTGTAATCCACTATACTTTGCAGATTAAAAAGTAATAATTGTGACTTAAATCTTCATTATTTATCTAGTCATAATCAGTGTTAAGCCTTATTCTAAACAATGTCTTTGTGTGCCTATATAAGCAGCTTAAAATCTCCAGTTACTGCCATCCAACAATGGGTGTCTGCAACTGGTGCTGGTAATCCAGGGAGCAAAGGTATATATCACACTACAGTTTTAGTTATAAATCTGGAGTAATTCATTCTTTGCATGAAAGTGATATTGGATGATTCTCTGTCCTCTAGATAATCATCTCTGGCTGTTTCTTTTMAGATCATCATCATCTTTATGGCATAGCAGCATTGCAAAATACACTGGCAATAACACAAAACACCTTGAGGCTTGCACAAGTATAGCTGAACTTTATTATATTTTTAATGCTTGTGCATTGTAATGTGTATAAAGTTTAACCGCATACTTATCTAATCTGTGACAAATTTGAAGAACTATTTCTCGTTACTTTAAATTGAAGCCATTAACCCTGCTACATTTCCAATGGTAAATTTAGGTGATTCTGCAAGAAAAGAGTGTAGTTAAAAGTCTGTGGTTTTTTTTGTCTTTCTTCCAGTGATATCACTGATTATCCCTCTGGTATGTCTGTATAATAATATACTTTGGAGTAGAGTTAAGTAAAACTTACATTCTTTTTCTTTCTGTGTAGGGAGCTGGATTTGAAGAGGCCAATCTATCAAAAAACAGCTTGTTATGGGCACTTTGGGAGAGAAGAATTTACTTGGGAGAAACCCAAAAAACTTGTGTTTTAGACTTTTCAGGATGTTTTGTGTAATTGATAGCTGTTTAATAATCAGGTTCAACTTGAAGCTGTTCATGAAAAGACCATATCTAGTCTTCTTTAAATGATATTCTGTAGCTAATAGATTTACTGAAAATTACTTRTACTTAATTTCTAACATTCATAGTGGCCTGAGAGTTTAAATGCATATGTTCTATCTAACATACCCTTCATTTTGTCTTTGTTAAGGGAGCGAGCAATTTAGGCCTTTGGCTGTGATAAGCTGTTAAATGAACAGCCGGCTGCAGAAGTTGAAGTCRTTCCTGTCCTGCCAGGGAAGCCTAGTGCTGCTTAGTCAGATAACTTAGTACWGAAGTGAAGAGAACTTAGCTGAACTGCTGTGCTGTAGGTGAGGTAACATCCTACAGCTCGCTGCGCCAGCAGGGCAGTAATAGTGCAAATTCACGTAATTTTTTGAATTGACTTCTGTGACTACACCTTTAGTAATGGTTCTTCTGATCCAAGCAAATTAGTAAAAATACCTGTTTCAGAACACTACATTAGATATGAGGTAGTGTTATCTGTTTGCTTCTTTTTCACATTAATTTTGTAGGTATACCTCTGTAAGAGCTGATCAGCTCCTCTCTCATAGTACTTCTACTCAATTAAAGCCATTCCTTTTTGAACTGAAATTTTCTGTGCTGCTCTGCATGAATTGGAACTGGTTGTATAAAGATTGAACTAAGTATCATTCATTCAGTTCTGGCTGTTTGTTAAAGACTTTTTKTTAAAAAAAAAAAAAAAACTCAAGGGGACATTATCTTTCTCTGACTTGTCTGGCAGAAAGCACAAAAAGAGACACAATTCAAAATCACGTAGTTTTTCTTTGAAGACTACGGAGGGATTAAAAGGTTTGTATATAGGAAGTAGCAATTCTGGTGAGGAAATTTATTAGCATATTGTAATCTAAGACAGAATGTTGGAATGTTGTAACTGCATTTACTTAATATGAGGGAATTCTAATAAAGAGTTAAGCAACTCCCTCCCCATCAAAAGGAAAATATGGGCTTCACTAATAAATCAAGTTAAATGCAAATAGTTTAATGTAACATTAGTTTTCAGCACATTTTTGAAAGCTGCTTCTTTCCATGTAAAGACTGTGTGATCCACTGCTCCTTTCATGGAGYAGAACCAAAGTGAGGTCATTGTACAGCTGTACCTGTGCTTTACCTGGCTTCGTACAGTTAACCTGATCTACTGTRGCAGTGCTGCAGTCAGTCTTGTGGCTTACAAAGGACTCTTTTTGTCAGGTAAGAAAAACAAGTTAGTTCCTAGGATAAAAGTTACAATTCTCTTGCATTTTTTAAAGTTTTTTTTTAATGACAGATTTCCCTTTGTATCAGAGGTTAACTTRGACCCTCTCTTTGCCTGAAAACCAGTGTAATCTGAATGTGGGCATGTAGTTGTAAAACATGTAGTTTAATCTTTATTAAAATATGCCTAAATTAGTGTTGTCTATGAAATAGTAACAGTTTGCTAAAAAATCTGAAGAAGTCAGAAGAACTTATTCCACTCTTAGTAGTATAAACCTAAAATGTTTAAATTATGACAGACGGCAAAGACTGCTATATAGTAAATGGGTCGTAATGATCTTTTGAAAGAGATTGCCATAAATAGTCTCATTTTAACTCTGTCATGAAACTTCACCCTCCAAAATTGAACAGTATTTTTGGTAGGAAGCTGTGGTTGTGTGTTTGTCAGGGGAAAAGCCCATTTTGATGAAGTCTTTAGTTAAATTTGAAGAGCTAATAAACTGTGCTATAGARATGTCTCTTAAACTCTGATCACTGTAAAAAAACGTAACTTTTAGACAGCTGGARTCTAGAAGAGGCAAATGGATAATGAGATGTTTGGAAAATAAGAACACATCTCAGCAACATTTGATTCAATCTGTTCTCTGGCTTCCTATGAAACTGTTGAAATCAAACTTACAGACCTTTTCTTCAAGGACTTGAACAGTTTTTTAAGGACTTTTTGTCAAGTACCTAAGATTTTGTAGAGACAAAGCAACCATTTGGATTCTCTGCTGCCATTAAGTGTTGTCATAATGCTGTTAACTTGYGCACTTTTGGGGCTGAGAGATGAACAACTGCTTTGGAATGACTCTTCTGTTGTCACAGATAYTGCCATCTCCTGCACTAAAGATAAATACATGTGCATCTGTCTTCCAATATAAAAAACACAGCTGTAAACACATTTAAGACRAAAAGCAAACACTCCCTCTTCCCACCTATCAAAATAAAGATTATTATACACAGGCAGTTCTCTTCCAGTGAGGTAAGAGAGAAACAGACAGAGGTCAAATCCATTGGTAACCTCATTCAGTGCCCTAGAAGTGGCAGTGTACTGTGGGGTTGAGGTAACATAAGAACTTTTGTACAATAAAAAATAAACTGCTCTGAATAACAGCAAATTCTCTTTAAGTTTTAGAAAATATATTTSAGAGTTCTAGCATCAAAGTTAATTTTCACAGCCTTTGTGAAAGCAGGCACTTACTCTCATTTTATTTATTGGAAAACTGAAGAGTAGCAATATCTAGAATATCTGCCAACTTTGGGGCAGCTGAGGCCAGATACRTGAAGCCATTTAAGCACCTGATTGCTGTGTTGACATGTACGTACCTTTGTGGATGAAGTTCCACCTCTGTATTTTTACAGTGATTGTACTAAAAGCCCAGCTGCACCTGGAGTCACGTGGAGCTATATATGCAGTCTGTAATTCAGATGTGAGGGTCTCATTAAACTTTCAGAAAAATGAAAGCGAATGAGGAACAAGTTTGGTCAGTCACAGTATCACACATGAAGTCAAAAGCAGAACTGGATTTCATTAATAAGTAGTTAATGTAATGTTAATGTAGTAGTTAATGTTGACTGAACAACTGTTTTTTTCCCTTCTTGAAGTTCTCTTACTTTCTTCACTGCTTTTGTACTTTTATATATTCTTAAGAGTATCTGCATTCAAGTCATGCTCTGTGGTCTTTTGTAATGCTAGTACAGCAACACTAAGCACACAGATCTTTCTTTCCTCTTGTTCTTGATTTTGGTATCTTGTATTAAAATGCAGGAAACCCTTCCTGCTAAGAGGCTGGAACAGGTACAATACACATCAAATCTCCAGAGATTATCTCTAGCAGGTTTTAACAAATCTTTTAACAATTAGTGAATTTAATTTACAGAGGGTTGATAATTGCCCAATGTGAAAATTTCCTGWAAAACAGCAGAAGACATATTCCTGTTTTATAAAAAGGCTACCTTTGCTAAATTTGAAGTGCCTAAGTCAAAGTCAGAGAGAAAACAATTGTTCTACAAAATYGGTAGTCATTTTTTTCCAGATAATTGGCATATTTCTGGCTATCATGCTAGAAATTTATCACTTAAATTGTAATCTCGAAAAAGAGAAAAGGCTCCCAAAGCAGACAYAAGCATTGAGACTGAAGTTACCGTCTATAGCTTAGCTAAATTATAATGTAAACTACCTACTATATAGAGACTAATCAAAWTTTTTTTTTCAAATGTCACAACTTCGCTTTATTAAACTTGGGAATTTAGTATCAAATGAATAGGCTCCTCTTTCAGATACATGGATACCATGTAAGTCTCATATGTATTATATAATGGCTTGTAATCTATGTAAGAAAAAAGAACTTGGATCATAATGACACATCAGAATAAAAGAACATCAAAGTCTATGCTCTGTATTTTGGGACTTCATACAAAGTGGCAGGCTGTATAGAAAAAAAACCCACATGAATGAAAAATCTTTAGTGAAAAAAAAAACTTCTGTGCATCACACAATATAATATGCACAGCCAATAGTGGCTATCCTAGAAAACAAATTTGTTGAATACTGAATTAAGATAGGACTTCCAAAAGCTAATGATTCTTGCTGGATTTTGTGATGCAGAATTAAACAAAAATCTTTCCAAAGGGCACAGCTTCACTCAGACTAAGACAAACCAATTAGAGAAGACACTGAATGAAGCAGAAGTGCAAGCCAGGCTACAAGAGTGCTTTTCATATCATCAAATCTTTTCATGGAATAAATTTTTTCTGGACTCAGAAGAGATGAAGTCTCTCTGCATTTAGAATGAGGACATTTTAAGATTAAGAAAGGTCAGGAGCTGTTCTGTTTCCTTTTTGTCAAAATTAGCTTTGTGACTCATGCTTTTATGGTACATCACAAGAGCAGCTGCACCAAAAAATACACACCTTGGAGATGGGTTTAACGTTTCTTCCGAACTGTACTTTCAGAAATATATTTTCAGCCACACTGAACCTAAACATTACCTAGAACTCTGCAGACAATATTTTATATGCGATTTTGCCAGCTGTAGTTCTCTTAAATGGTACATAGAGAAATGTAAAGTGGAGTGCTAATTCATTACTATTTAATTCATTTAATTCCTAGTGAACTGACAGCAATKGCTGGAATGGAAATTAAAATGCATATTTTTAGTACATGCTGATAAAGAGAATGGATTTTTCATTTAGTCCTTCCTTTCAGAGCTCTCCACTGCCTTAACCTTAAGATGCAAAAGAAAATCCCCTCTTTACTATTACATTCCCCACCCAAGCTTTTTAGCCTAGGCTGATTCTAGGTGAGGCTGTAGAAGGAAAAGGACTAGATGAGAGCTAAAAGGAAAGGCTGGAGTAGAGCTTTTTCATGAGAAACTCAACTGTCCTGCAGCACTCCAAGTGTCTGTTGGAATAGGGATGCAAATTAGTGGTGACAGATGGCAAAATCCCCTCTTTTTTTTCATGACGGATGATGCCAACATGAGAATGGATAGGCCTTGCAGCCTTGAATAACTCAAAAAAAAAAAAGAAAAAAGAAATTAAAAAAGGAGACCTTCCATAAGGGATAAGCAACTAATACGTTACACTTTTTGGCCAAGCACYGTTAAGAACTAGTTTGTCTGAGCAATTAATAAAAGAGCTCAACTTCAATCCTGGAGAGCCTTTCWAACATTTCAGACATTTCAAACTGCATCCTACTTACTGGGCCTRTTTGACCTTTCCAGCATAATCCTGAATCTTTAAAAAGACAGATCAGTAAAACATTATCCTGCTGTTCTTTCCAACTGCTGGGCCAGAAAAAATGCATCTACATCAAAACTCYCCTAGCATACTTGTAGTAAATGGAGTGCTAAATTCATCCTGATTTTTCTGAAGGTAACATTCTTGCCTTTTACCCTACTTTTTTGTATACTTCCTTCATGTAACATATACTTACTGCTCCTGCAATACTTCTTCAGACAAACTCACACTATAATCTATGAGTGTCCTATCTGAGCRATTTCATACATCATATGGATCACTAAGTTGAGCTTTTAGTATCACATCTCACTCTTGGTGAGATCTGCAYGCTATCTTTGGACTGAAATTTTGGATCATTTACTCCTTGTGTCAAGGTCCTGTCCCACCAGTCAAATCAGCCCTCTGTTCTTGCATAAATAGTGCAAACCTGAAGTTTGTATTAAGATCAGTCTTCGCTTACAGAATTTGCTATTTTTTAACATTAAAATAACATTATATACATTGATAGAATATAAAGATTCTCAGACCATAGCTTTAAGGATGTTTCAAGCAGGCATAAGCCTGCATTGCTGCTAAAAAAATAGTCAAGCTGTCTTGTCATTCTCAGCTTTTCTTCCAGTGCTTGGGCTCTGTCAGTCTTCTGTGCTAATGTAAATATGAGGCTTAATAGTGATGCGGATGAGGGAATTGGCCCATGTTAAGGCTGGTTGGCAAAAAAAAAAGGGGGGGGGGGGGAAAGGTCAGTTTAACCCAGGTCAACTAATCTGTTACTGAAGATACAGCAGTGGCTGCATTTAAACTGGAGTATGAGTTTTAGTTGCCTCATATTCCATCTATGACAGTCTTCCTTTTTGAGATGAGAAATTTGTTAGAAAAAAATTCACCCCCTCAGATCCAGCAGGATTGCTTCTGCAGTTCTTACTCCTCCGCCAGTGGTCTCATTTATATGAGTCTTTAAAGAACATGAAGGTGAATGATAGGACAAGGGACACTGAGCCAGAACAGTATGGTGTAGCAGTTCTAACTAGCAGTGTTTTGTGGTCCAAAATAATTCTAGCTTTTGCGTGAAAAAAATGAAAGAGAAGTGAGAGCAAGAGCAGTATGTCCCTGACATGAATACAGAGTCTGCTGTTACCAAACTGGTGAAGGTGYTGTGTTAGAGGGAGAACTGAAATAGAAAAATAGCAATTGGCCTTCATTGCAGACAGAAGGAAGTTCTCCATCTGATCAGACTTCAGTAATTTAAAGGGTTTTTACTTTGGTAAGAGATATAAAAAGATGGGATCTCAGTAGAAATCTAACATCCTTTAAGACYGTGCTTCCTTCTCTGGTCATGTATTACAAAAAAGGAAGCAAAAAACACTATGCATCTGCAGTTTATACACTAGCATGAAGCACAGTGAGTCCCTTGTTTATGGAAAATGATCAAGAAACACTGCTTTAAAATAAGTATCTACTTATCTGTGCAGGAGAAAAATCAATCATTTGAAATTTCTGTAATTTGGAGATTTCTGGGATCAAAAAGTGATGGCTGGCAGACTGCCACAGCAGAGAAACATGGCTTTTTGAAGGAGAATCCTGGCCACCAGTATGCTGTCTGTAATAGAAGACTTAAGACACCTTTGCTTTTAGTGACCTGCTGTCCCAACTCATATATCCTTATCACTGAGCCTTATAGCTAAATCATCAGGCTAACACTCTGCACAGATTATAGCAATTACCAATATTCATGTGCCTGCTWTGCTTCTACAAAACAAACATATAACACCATATCCTCTCTGCCTTCAGGGGCAGGAAGAGGGAACGCAGAAAGGATTTGCGTTGATCTATCCGGGTTACAGAAAAAAAAGAACAGGTACACTTTGAAGGCTGATAAARCAGTGGAAGAATCGCAGCAATATCATACGTAAAATGTGCATACACTTTGCAAATGTAATCTATGTAGGCTTGTGTTATTTACATGACACCTATGTTATTTACATGACAGCGATTAAGTGTAGTGGCTGCTAGGTTGCAAGAGGGTTAAAAAAAGCAATCCTTCCAAGCCATACCCACAACAGACTGCAGAGGCACAGCAGCTCTGGAGTCCCACTGCCAGCCCCTCCGTGACTCCCCTTCGGAGGGCAGAGCCGTGGGATGCCTGAGTGAAACAACCCTGGCTTATCCCTGGGTTGCGGCCCACACAGACTGGGCCCAGCCTCCTCCGTTTTTCTCAAGCCTGCGAACAGCAGGTTCCGTCTGCTTGAGCGAAATACCCCTGAAAAGGCTCCTCTCCCCGCCCTGCTCTGGAAACACGCGTGTGCCTGCTACCCCAGTCACGGCGCGCAGCAAGCCGCCAACAGCGGCCGCCGGCTGCACGCGGGAAAGCCAGCCCCGCCCCCGCCCCGCGCGCCCAACCGCCGCCCGCAGACCGTTAGGGGCGGGGCTTCCCTTCGAGGGGCCGAGGGGGGCGTGGCCGGCGGGCGCGGGGGCGTGGCCGGCCGGCAGGTGCCGGCGGGTGGCTGCGGCGGAAGGCCAAGGGGCGGGGACGGGCCGGCGGGAGGCGGTGCCGTGAGGTCATAAATGACGCAGGGCTCCCGGAAGCAGCCGCGAGCGGAGGGTACGGTGGGCGAGGAGGGGCCTCCCGCCGCCGTGGGTAGTTTGGCGGAGCCGCCCGCCGCGCCTCCCCTCGCGCCGCCGCCGCCGCGCCCGGCCGCTGGGCAGCGCCTGACAGGGGCCATGTCGCTCCTCCAGTCCGCCCTGGACTTCCTGGCCGGGCCCGGCTCGCTGGGGGCCGCCAGCCGCGACCAGAACGACTTCGTGGGGCAGACGGTGGAGATGGGTGACATGAAGCTGCGCATCAAGCGGGTCATCGCGGAGGGTGAGCGCGGCCGCGGCGGCTGTAGGCCGCGACCGGGGCTGGCAGGGTGGGTGTGGGTCCGCGGCTGAGAGGCGGCGGAGCTGTGTAACATGCTGGCCGCGTTTGGCCCGGTGTGTTAACGAGGAGACACGGGTGTGCTGCATGCCTGTCGGCGCGGTGGACGGCGCCTGGCGGGGTCTGGAGGGCAGCAGTTGTCAGGAGGTAGCGCTCATGCCAGAAAACCCCCTGGCAAGCCAGTTTATCCCGTGGGAAACTCCTTCACTTGCTTCATGGTTTGTTTGCATGGTAGAAGTCTTCTAAACTGAATTTGTAGTCGAACTGAGACCTCATCAAAATAATGTATTGCACCTGTGTTTAACAACAACAACAAAAAACTATACCAAAAGTGTGAACTTGCCTGTACTGTTTTGGGTTGTCTGAGCATTTGTTAAATGTGGAGAAGTATGTTAACTTTGAACGCAGAAGTCAGGAGGCTGATTTCATTCTGGACAGTAGCTTCTTGAGAGTATGTGAATTAAATGTAGTACCTGGAGCACGTCCTGGCAATCTTTAGTTTTGATGAGTTTTGGGGGGTGTATACTCAGCATGTTATTCTCACTGATCTGTTTTAAACTGGTGCGTCTCGTGTGCAGTGTTTAGTGTTCATGAATTAGAAAACTAGCAGGAATCAGAGTTCTGTTATGTTTGTAGTCAGAGAAATTACAGTATTCCTTCAAGCGGAAGAGATGCTTGGAAGCTTAAGATTTAAAATACAAATTTATCTATGTTAATGCATTTGTACAGCTCAAATATATGGAGGTGGTTGATGTTATTTATTTAGATCAATGCTCTAAAGCTCTATTCAGAGTTTATTTTTGCTGTAGAAATTACTTTTGGTGGTTGTTGTCTATGAGTGGCTTTTATTCATGTAGTTCTATATTTAATTTCTTTCTTTTTCTTTTCCTGAAAAGTTTTTTAGCATCTTAATGGGCAGTATGAAAGGAATTTTTGATTCTTCAAGTTAAGCTACCGTAAACTCACGAACTACATCATTAAAACACCAGGAAATTGGTTTTCAGCACTTTCATTTTCTCAAAGCAAGCAAGGTGTAACCTTAACTTTTGTCTGAGATCGTGACTCAACAGTTCTGAAAACCTGTCAGGTTCAGATGAAAAAATAGTTTTTAGATAGAGTGGCATTTTAAATAGTAGTAAATGGAAAGTCTAATTCTGCCATAATTTTTTTTATTTACTGTTTTCTTTCAAAAGATACTGTCAAAATTGTAAGTGTAATGTAAACATTCAACATTATGTGAATGCAAGGTGAACACTAAACTAACCGGCTGTTGCTGCTGATATTCTGACATTCCAATCTGGAGTAATCACAGTCGTTTTCAGAGAACGATAAAGGAGAAGGAAGGACAGGAAGCTAGTTTAAAAGAAATATCTGCTGTACAGTTTTGGGTTCTGAAACAAGTAGTTTGTACTTTACTTTGGCAGCAGCTAAATGTTTCACACGATCTGCTAAAAGGTCAGGGAAGAGAAATTCAAACACTTAAAGCAAATAGGGAGATGTTGTAGGCCTGGTGTTTCCAAGAATTTATTTGTAACCACAATTTCAAGGATTCCATGTTTGTCTCAGTATCGTGCTTTTACTTTTTTTTTTTGCTGTATATTGTACTAAATGAAAAGTGTGCCTTACTGTTTATCTATGCTGAATTCTAATTTTCTAGCCAATATATCTTAATAGCTGGATATAGCTTAAATATAGCCAGCTTTTTTACTAGTGTAGTTTGCAATTGTGAAACTGTGGTGCCATCTAAAAATCATGTGGACAAAACTTCCAGAATAGACATTGTGAGGGGAATACTTCATAGTCATGTTCTCAAATTCTCTCTCTCTCTCTCTCTCTTTTTTTTTCTTTTTTTTTTTGAGAAGCTTACATTATTTAACTGGTCTAGGAAGATTGTGTGTATTTGTATGGCTGATGAGTCTTCCCTTCCATGCTTACAAATACAGAACTTGTCTATCTTAAATCAGCCTTTTCATACAACATTTCCTACTAAGAATTCTATTCTACTTTCTGAATTTGCTTTTCCAATCTCTGTGTGAACTTTGTGTGGTCTACCAAGTGCAGAAAGCTAGCCTGTTTTGTAAGATCTTATGATGTGCTTTGTCTGAAATGTTGTGAATAGGGTTTGTGAGTTAGCTGTATTAATTATCAGAGGGCAGCATAATTTTAGATATTCTTGCACTCTGAAATTCATCCCAGGTCTTCAGTGTGCTGCTTGTTTGTGTTAGTGCAAATATTTCTGTGCCAGTGTTGTAAACAAAGACACTGGCTACACAGTTGGATCTGCTTCTGTTGTTTCACAGAAGAGCCACCCTAGAAGTAGGATTGGTCTAACTGAAAATGTGGTGTGCTACAGCAGGAAGTTAAAAGTAAGTGTGTGAGGGTAATGATGATTGCTTGTACTGATAGTACCTCCACATGTGTGAGGAGATTAAGCACTTCACAGGATGGACTGAGTGCTTGGGAGTTCTCCTTTGGCATTTCATTTGTTCACTATGGGTAAGAAATTTCAGAGGAAGCAAATCTGGGCCTTCACATCTAATCCCTACCTACCCTTCATGATGATGCTGGCTTCAGCAAGCTGAACAGTAGTTTTCAGAAATTCATTTCCTGTTTCCTGCTCCTGGAAGGTAGTATTATTTGCATAGACGGGCAACTTCCTGTGTTGAACAAAGCATCTTTCATGATAAAACTTAGTTGTTTACCTATTAATGGTGAAATTCAGAGATGGATGGTCACATTTGGGAAATTTATTAATCTCCACTGGGCTACAGGGATATTAAAACCTGGTGACTAGACTGTCAGAAATATTCACTGATTTTAACTGATAGTGTAAAAGCTAGTCAATGAATTGCAAAATCTATTTTTGACCTCATTGTTCTTTGTCTACAAATGTGACCCCAAGGAGAGGGTAAGTTGATGTGAGAATAGCATGTTTCCTGCTATGTCATTGGTGCTGTCAAGATCTAAAATGAAAAAATTGGAAATATATTTGTAAGAAAATTTTTAGTTCTGTGATTTGTGATTACTTCAGTACCTAGCTTACTGAAGAGGGAGAGAAGCTCATTTACTGGGTGCTGAATGAATGTTCAATGGGTTATTGGTATCTTTTAAAATACACAAATGAAAGGCTGGATGACAATGTGATTGAGCTGATACTGACAAAACTACTTATGTACTAAAAATTACCCAGCCTTTAAATGTTATCATAGTCTTCCTTGAGTTTGTTCAGTGAGCATTTCTTGTAAAAACAGTTAACTGTTCTGTTGATGGGGTAGCAGAGACACTTATAGCAATTCATAAATTATTTCATATCTTTTGACTAAAATGAAAAACATAAAAATTAAGCAAGAGAGCCTCAACCAGTAAATAGAAGCATAAGGTGATCCATGGAACAGAAGCTGATACTTCTCAATCTATTGTAGAGTTGCAGAAAATCTCTTAATCCTTTCAGGTTTCATGTTAAGCATTTGCTTAGATTAGGTAATACTTTACAGGGAGTTTATAGAATGTTAAAAATCAATTATCAAGTTAATTGGTGGTTCCTGCTGTCTCTCAGTACACAATACATCTTTCTACAAATATACCTTTGCCAGCACATGACTTCAGCTGGCTTCGAGTACTGCTGTTAAGTTTTGTATGTTGAATAGTAAACAGAAGGTTATTTTAACTTTATTAAATTCTCTAGAACAGAGATCATTTTAAAGCAGATATAATCTTTAAAAGATTTTGAGTATTCTGCTTATGATAAACTAAGAGATAAACCAGGTTAAAATCTTCTGTTGATGTTTTTAATGACTTAAAAACACTTTATTTGCTTGAGTTACTCAGTTTATTGAAATCTGCAGTGGAGATACTGGAATCATGAAAATAGTTCAGTGCCATAATTACAGTGTAAAATTACAAATCTCATCTTTAAACAGCTAATTCAAGTGTAGGCAGATTAACACTTCCATAAGATATGGCRTCTCTTTATTCTTGATTTATGTAATTACTATTCTAAGTAGTGTAGGCTAAGACTTTGTGTGAAATGGGACAGTTGTATCTTGAACAAAAGTTCTACTTAAACTTAGAGGAAACAACTCAATGTTTTGTCAGTGGGAGGAAGCAGTATCATTGGATTAGCAATGCTTGTCTTTGAAAGTATATTGAGAAATGTGCTACATAGCTGTGGAAGTGTGCCTGTTTTTATGTTTGTTGTAATGTGTTTGAAACTGGTTTATTGCTTTAGCCAGGTATTCATTAAGCTGACAAATGCAGAAAAAATGCTGAGAATAAACAATAGAACTAGAATTTCAATGGTTTTGAGATTTTCCTACTGAAGATTGTGAGTTGATTTCCTTAAATAAGCGACCAAATGAAGATGGAGATTTTTACTATTCAGGTTAATAACCTAAATCTGCAGATGACTGTGGGGTGCATAAGTGGCCTTAACATCTGAAACAGATCTCATGAAATGCACTTTGTGCTGATACATGTATGTGATAGCCAGTATAAGTGACTTAGAGTCCTGATCTTTAAAGTTGTAGTAGATGGAGAATTTGTGGTAAATTGACTTCATTGCTCGTTTTGTGAAGCAAAAGATAAAATCTGTTGGAGTTCTGTCTTTTTTGAAGATGGTATACAAAACTACAGAAATACAAACTTAAACTAGAACAAAAGCAGACTGGCCTCTGCTTATCTGGGCAAATCTAAAAAACGTGCTTTCTAGAGTTTTACTGTGCTACTATTGTAGTACTAACCAGTTAAAATTAAGGTTGAGTATTGAAGGAAAAGTAGCTTACACCAAGGACTTCCTATCATTCATGTAAGTTGATAGGAAGTCCTGAAGTTCAAAGAGTATGCTGACTTGTGCACTGTTTCCATTAAATTCTTATGCAGCTGGCTTTCTAATATGCAGCTTGTTTAAAAATGAGTACTGTTAATCAGTTTTCACTGGAAGTTGCAAAAGTAGGATGAAAAGCACTAAATTGTGCAAATATTCTGTAGGATATTTTGCAATTACTGTGCTGCAAATATGACTTGTAATTTTAATGCATTGTAGAGTATTTTTTCTTCTACGTATCAGACTGAACAGTAGAGAACAAACTAGATTTATAGTCCTGTGAAAAGCAGAGAACCAAGTTCTGTAGCACACAACTTCATGGTTCTTGTCTGTTGCTTTCTTGTATTTCCTTTTGGCAACAGACAAGGGTATAAGAATGAGACCATGGAAGAAGAGAAACATGACTGAAATTATGCATTATTCAAACTTACCGTAGTCTAAAAATTTTGCTACAAAGAAAGAAAGCTTCCATAGTGAAAAAGAGGGCAGTAGTATAGGCTACTAATTTCTAATTACAGCTGGATTTAAGAACTTGACAATTGAGACCATGTGTGTAACTTGTCACAGGCTGTATTCTGATAGTGAAAACTGTCTGTCATTGATGCATCAGAAAATTCTGCCTTGACTTTCAAGGCTGTTCAGTCAATCTTTTGAATGTGAACAGGCATTATTACAGTTCGCCAAGATTATAGATACAAATTCAGAGTCTCTGTTACAACTCCTGGATTCTGAAGAAAGTGGTAATGTAAATAGTTTTTTTAATAGATTACATTCATAATCCTCTTGACAGAAGAGGCATGATGAGCACTTACTCCTGATTTTGAAGATGTTAGTTTGATCTGCTGATAGATGGTTGGAATTATTATGAAGGGCAGAGAGCTTATATCAAGTGAAAGGAGCAAGTCACAACATCCTGTGAAATAAAAGGTGATCTGGCAGTTACTTTGCAAATGATGTGAGGTAAACTTTTCAGAAGCAAGAAAAAGGGGAAAATCTCTAAGAGTTGAAGCACCTTAACCCAGCAGCTTTCCTGTTCACATTCCCTGTGTTGTGCCTGTAGAGAGTTTTTTGAACATGAAGCAACCCAGTGCTGTTACTGTTGAAAACCTGTGTTAAGTACAGCAGTTCTTACTTGTAGGGTAGTAGTGAATGTTCCAGGGTGGTCAAACTCTTCATTTTTCAAGGTTATGGGATAAATTGCAGACCTTTGAGTTGTACTTTCTCTGAGTCAGTTTTATCTTGTTATTGGGACTCCTTAATTGACAAATATGTAACTGGACTTAAAATAATGCTTATCTATGTTGGGCTGTAAAGTTAGAGCATTCCTTCCCCTTTGGTTAAGGCTGTTTCTTATGCCCTATTGGAAAGACATCTGTCCACCGTCAGGTGGAATGCACTAAGTTCTAGTCCAGGCTAGAACTAGTGTTTCATTTGAGCAACGATCAAAACATGAGCAGCCCAAAATTGATAAGGAAATGAGTTCGAGTAGTTCTTGAGAATCAAGTCATATCCAGCATTAAAATTAGGAAGGAAGTTACACTCATCATTCCTTTCTGATGACTAGTAAGTATGTAATGAAACAATGCACTGCAGTAGCAAGCTGTATCTTCTTATGGTTGATGTTCCTGTAGATCAGATGCTTCAGTAATGGACAAGCAGAAAGACAGTCCTTTCTGAAACAGTTTATCTGAAAAGAGAAGTGAGGATAGGTAAAATAGAGGATGAAGGCAAATTGGGCTTCTGAGCACTGTTTTACATCCATAATTATCCATAGTGCAGTGAACTTGTTTGATTTTGTGGAATATTCAGGTTTAAGCTTAGGGAGTAGGCAGACCTCTTGGTCTAGTCTCAGCTATCATTCTTTCGTTTTTATCATTTGGGTCTACTATAAGGGTGTTGTTTTACAGATATGTAGATGCAAGGGTGTGATCCCTGACTGACACTATTGGCAGTGAAATCCTCTGTAGATTTAGTTAAACAGGTGAAACTGCGTTCCCCCCTATTCCCCCTTTTTTGCAAGTTAGATTGCAAAGTATATTGGTCAGAGAGCCTGGAATAAACTCCTAAAGGTTCTGAAAGGTTCAATATTAACTATACATTTAGTATTCTAGTACTTGATTTTTAAAGTATGGTAGCTAGAGTAGAAGTGCATCCTTGATGCAGCTTGTATGCCTTCAAACTATTGCTATTTTAACAAAGTTGTTTCTTTCAGATTATTCTTTTAATGACATAGTAAAAACTGTGCAATCTTACTTCATAACTAATACTAGGAGCTCTAGCAAGCCATGCCACCATTGAAATGATAGGCTTTGGGGAAGAGTCTCTTTAGTTTTCTTTTTGTTAGCCCATGCTATGAAAACATAGTAATTGGAAAAATTCAGTAAATTTCATTTAAATGCAGAAAAAATAATTRTATTTATGATTAGATTAATTAAATCTTATTTTTAATAAAATCTAGTGCAACCTTGACATTTGGAAATGGTTCTGCATAAGCAGTTTGCTATTCATACCAACTTCAGCTGTCCTAGCTTTCTTTAGTTATGTACACTAAATCATCTCCCTGTCTCAATTCACTTTAACACCTGCATGCACGAACACACTTGCCTTTCTCTTCGGCTTTTAGCGGTCACGGAACTTTACAGTAGCTCGCTAAAGCTCTCCACAGAATTTCGGTAAAATGTGTGATTGAAAAATTCGTTGTTTATTTTTGGTTTTGGGAATGAGTTGTATCACTGCCTGTAAGTGATAAATTGATAAATTGGTCTTTCTGTGAGAATTTTAATACCTAACTTGTCCCTTTCAATTGGGCTTTTGATAATGCAAGAATACACTAAATCAACTGGCTACTTGTAACCCGTTTGACGTACAGCCTTGTTTGCTGTTCACCCAGTGTGACTGGGTGAGTGTCCAGCTGATCTGGCTTTTTACTTTGAATCATCACAAGGGTGGTCATGTTGGAAAAATACTAATGTAGTTTTAATTCTAGAAAAATTGTGAGATAATTACAGCAGTTAAATGTAAAGAATTTCTAAACTTTTTCCAGTTTTTCTGAAGTAGCATCAGACTGAGTTGTATTCTCAGGAAAAATTTCTTAAATGGTCAAGGCTTAGTGATTGAGTGTTAATAAAAAGACTTTTTATTAAGACACTTGTGTAGCTTCTATAAATGTGCTTAAGATTTAGACATGGATTTTAGGATTACTTACCAACTGAAAGATTGAGAATTTCAAGGCAGCTGTGAATATGGCTGGAGTTGTGGGAAGACCACATGGAAGAAAAGTTATTTCCTAGAAAGTTGTAGTATGCTGTTCTTGAGGATGTAATTGATGTCATCTCTATTTTTAGTTTTGAAAAGGACAAATTATCTCCTTCGTATATCAGTTTCAGCAGGATTAAGCTTAGTGATATTTTTGCAATTTGGTCTATATAGTAAACATTCCTGACTGGAGAAGGAGCTTGTGGGGAAGGGTTATTAGACAGCTGAAATAGCTGGAAAAGTTAGCAGTGATTCTTGGGCCCAAAGCTGTCTTCAGAAATTCGGTCAGCTTGATTGTCCATTGATAGACACTTGGAGATGGTGAGATTAGTGAGATTTTTCTGATGCATAGATGCTTTCACCTATAGTTTTGAGGAGTGCATTTGAATAAATCATGTTTCAAAATACGTATGTGTAGAATCTATGGGTTTTGTTATTTGCAGAGGTAAGAGATACATGCCTGAAATTCAGTTCAGAATACTCCCATTTTAACTGTCAGAGCTCTTTTCAGTATATACAGCTTAACTGAGTTTGCAAAATAACTATTCAGTGATTTGTACTGCCTCTGTTGCCATTTTCAAGTGCCTTCCCAAAAACTTACCACAGTTGTAGAAACTCGTGCTAACTTGAAGCCCTTCACTTTGCATCCTGAAGCATCTTTTCAAGCTGCAGTCTACAAAGTGGTGAGAATGACAAAGTAGTAGTTAAAGAATCATGTGAAGATCTTCCAGTGCATGATGTGCAGTACTGTCATTGTGGGCTGAGGGCCTGTGTAGAACAAGAATGTAGAGGCTCTGTAGTGTAGTGACTAGCGTGGGTGTCCTGATGGTGCCTGGAGGCTTGTGACATATTGGGACAATGAGTGCTGAATTTGGGGACATGCATCTTGGAGTATAGAGCAATCAAAAATCTGGCTCCCCAGCAACCTCACCACTGCCACACAATCTCTTCTGTATAGCTGCTGGTATAAATTGTATACCCTAGCTCAGTACAATACAGATGTGAAAAGTTTGTTTTGTGGAAATGTTGCTGAGTAAGATATGTTAGGATCCTGAAGTTACAAGAAAGAAGTGTAGAGATTGTCTAGAAGCAGCAGTGGGCTTCAGTCCAAGAGCAATTACTGGATTATCTTGCTTTTTCCCAATGCAGTAAAATCCTCGGAACAGTAATCATCTCTTAGCACTATGAAGAATCAATTTCTTATGTATATCCTTGTTCATAAAGGAGCAAAGTCTCTTCAAGATGCTGGCAAGTGTGGACTTCATTCTGTCTTCAGCCCATGTCACCTACCCAAAATGCTCTTGCATGGTTGTAGCTCTTAAATCCCCAGTACAATAGTATTCTAGTTAAAAATGGAAGGGTTGCTGTTGTGAGAAGTGTGGAACCTGTTTTAGAAAATGATTCAAAGTAAATGGACATACTGGGCATACTGTGAAAAACAAACTGGCCACTCTGTGGATTCTGTGTCGCATCTTTCATACTTTAGTGGAAACTGTGTCTTGTGGCTTAGATCCTCTTCAGTGTGTAGTGCTGTCTGAAAGCTTGGTGATGCACTCTGGTCTGTGCGGGAAAGCCAAAGGCAATGACCAATGATGTATGGCAGGACCAAATTACTCTGGAGATGACTATTGTCTTTGGTGTTCTCATTGCCGTTTTGACTATTCTGTAGACCACTGGTCATTCACTTTTCTCTTCCTTATCCCTGTGCTGTCAGGATTTTGCTTTTGCTGTTCCATGTTTCGAACTCCCTTCCATATACCAAAAGCAAAGGCAATATTCAGGCTTGTCAATTATTCAGTTGAGTTTTTGATGCTACTGGCTGGGCAGTCCCATTTGGGAATCTTACTGAACTGAAAAATGAGAAAACTGAGGGCTGATTGCTGTATAAAACTCTTTGGAGAGTAGTTCTTGAAAGGCCTTGTGTCTGAATTGTGCTGAGCAAATACCATGTGCAATTCTACCTCATGTTGATGCTTCTCGCGGTGGTAAGAATGTGACTGTGCTGGTTCACATTCTACATCTTTCAACAAGTGCCTTGCCAGCTTCTTTCTTGCCTGTGGTATTTTATTCTTCACATTTACTCTAATCTTTTTTTTTGATGGCCAGTGAAATTTTGCAGATGAATGACATCTTAAGTGCTATGGAGATTCCTATGTAGTTGAATAAAAGTAGAATTGGTATTAAAGAGGTGGAAAGTTCAACCACACTGATGTAACCACAGGAAAGATACTACAGAAGAAGTGGAAATGATACCAGGTTCTTTAAAGTGGACATTACTGTGTATGGTACACAACTGTACACAGAAAACAGATTAACATAAGTTAAATGAGGCAACCAAACAGACATGATTATTTTTTTGAATGCTTTTCTAATTACTAGAAATTTGTCCTGTATTCTTGAGCAACTTTTGATTATATAGGTGTTCTGACAAAAGGAGTTTGAAGGAAAATGATGTAATCTGGGTAGATAAGTTGCAATTTACTAACAGCTTCACTGTTTATGTGGTCATGGAATTATGGCTTTGGTATTTGAAAATGTTGTAGACTCTCAATATGAAGCCTGAAGCATGGGAATTATTCTAGAAGTATAAGGAGTTTACATTTGACAAATTATCTCCCTTAAATGTTGCTCTTTTTTATAGAAAGCCTAAAAGGAAAGATGTTCCTACGCAGTAAGTGAATTAAAGTGATTACACTTGAGCATATTCTGATGTTTGCAGTACTCAGTCTTGGTTTTATAAGGATCTGTATTAAATTACTTCATGGAAAGTCTGCATATGTAGATTAACAACATACAGGAAAGTAGTGACTGTGGCTGTAACGCAAAAGAAAGCAAACTCCATTCAAGAATGGTTTAATTCTTATGCATAGGCTACTCATTGTTATTGGCAAACTACTGAAAGTTGTTTACTGTATTTGGAAAAAATTCTAAAAGCTCATGTGTTGGCTTTGTTAGAAGAAAGTCAAAGGATTAATTTACCTCAAAGGTCAAATTAAAACTCAGTCATATGCCTTCTTGTAGGTGGTTTTGCTTTTGTCTATGAAGCTCAAGATCTTGGAAGTGGAAAAGATTATGCTTTAAAGGTAATGTGAGTTTATTCACTGCATGATTGAAATGTCTGTCTTGTAATTTAATGCTTCAGCAAAATAGTATATTCTTGATGTGTACTATTGAACATGTCCCTTGGGGAAGTCCACAGAAGATAGCRGTGTTTTCAGGACAAATTACCCATATTTAGAATAGACATTAGTTTTAGTGCTCTATATTTAATACTTGAATATCAAAGATGGGAGCAGGTTGATTAGGTGACAGTGTTCTTTGACTTAGTTTTGTCTAGAAATTCATAACCTGCCCCAAGTTTTTTTTCAATGAATGGAAAAAAAATCTTCTCTAGTTACCTGAAGAGGGGAAAGGGAATATATTTTCATTCCTCACAGGTAGATTTAGCCTATTGATTAACGTACCTTTGCACTTACAGAGTAAGAGTTTCAGCAGTCTTAGGACTAGTGCTGCTCACTTTGACTCACTGATTGAACACTCAGCTAGCCAGTTGAGATTCCCAGAAAAACTTCTCTGGAGTCTTGTGTTCTGAAGGCTTAGAATAATAATGTTAGCAGCTGAAAAACTGAAGTATTACAGAGAGAGGACAAAAAGGTAAAGTCACTCTGTATCATACGTTGTTGCAAAACCTTCACACTTGCCATTAGCATTCACCACCAAATGACCTCATTTTGGAGTAAAGGTGTTCTGTGGCTACATGGAGAAAAACTAATCTTGAAGAGGAAGTGGGAAAGCACAGTATGAGAGATAGGAGAGGTAAGATAGTATTATACCACCTCAAAAATGTCTTGATCTGTTTTTTTATTTCAGGATATATCTAGTATGGTTACTGCCACATTTTGTTACTGTACCATGTAGTATGTGTGTGTCCACTCATTTTAAAATAGTAGATAAGATGTGAAACATTAGTACCCTTCCCCTGATTCCTAAACATGGTAATTTGTAGTGAATGCTCAGATTTGTTCTATTCTGATGTGGACTCTAAAGGAGATTGGAATTTGTTGTATAATAGAAGACTGTCAGAAAACAGTTGCTTTTAAATGATAAAGACTACAGTTATTTAGTTATTGATAAACCTGAATGATACACATAAGTGGAAAGCTGTTTGCTTTTGTGACAGTATGCCTGTGTGATAAATCCCCTTTGATTGGTCCCCATATTGCAGGTCCCTATATTTTTGACTTTAGCTTATTTGTGTTCTGAAAAAAGTGTATTTTTGTTTTAATATCTAAATACTATCAAAAATTTCTGTTTTGACAGCGATTGTTGTCTAATGAAGAAGAAAAGAACAAAGCCATCATTCAGGAAGTTTGTTTTATGGTATCCTTTTCTGGAACCTACTTGGACTGGGGGCAAGTTTAGCTCAGTTGGTTGGTTAGAACATGTTTAAATTAAATATCTGTCAAATGTTTCTGCGAACACAGGTGACTATATACATTAGTTTCTTTACATGCCTTATAGCAGTTAAGAGAACTTATTCTGAGGATGGACCATCTTCGTACCTGGTCTGTCATAAATCTGGTACCAATATCTGCTTTAGATACCATAGACTTAAAAAGTAATACTCAATATCTAGAAATAATTTCAGTAGGATACATAGAGCAGAAGAAAGGAACAAAATTTTCCCATAGTATGGTTGCTGTCTTTTTCATCCTCTGTAGCAATGATTTAAAAAGGGTATAATGTAATCTCAAAGATTTTTTTCTTAGTCCTTGGATTTAGTAAGCTTACTGCTCGCTCCCAATCATCTCTTCAAAGACCCTCAGTTTGTTTCATGAGTAAGTGAGCAGCCTGGAGATGCTGCTTTTATCTGCCT
Organism: Rhea americana; assembly: GCF_003343005.1. Lineage (NCBI taxonomy): Eukaryota > Metazoa > Chordata > Aves > Rheiformes > Rheidae > Rhea > Rhea americana. The sequence goes on along the minus strand of NW_028185206.1, from coordinate 1,141,085 downwards.
GATTTACCAGATAAAACCATTGTCATATTCAAAACTCTACTTAGATCTTTATATGATTACTGAAATGTTTGGAAAAAATCTTAAATCATACAAAGTTAATTGAATGTTAATGCATTCAATGGACTAAGCACCAAAACAGTATACAATTTCTGGCTACTCTGACTACATCTTGCTGGGAATGAATTTCCCATGAATAACAATGTTTGAGCAGTTTTTCGCAGCTCAGGCACATGAAAACATATACACAAAATGATGACGGCTATATATTGCCAATTGTCCAAGATTCAAATGTGAAATGAAAGCACTTGCAGCCCTGAAGTACCAATCTATGAAGTGGTACATAAAATATAAAATAGTGCTTTGAATTCCATTGCCTGAACTAGTGGATTCATCTTACTTTTTTCTGTTTTATAGCTTAGTTCTTAGGCTGTCTTCACTTTCAGTTTTCAGACTTGGTGAATATGTCTCAAGCACTGTATTCATGTCTCCCAGACATGAGTCACATTATTTAGCTTAGATGATATGCATCAGAAAATACAAATAAACGTAGTACCATGTACACTAGCAGGAACTGAGATCACTTGAGTTCTCTCCTATGTGTAATTCAAAAATACCTTGACTTTTTGAATAGAAAGTGAAAAATAAAGGTTTTAACATGAAGAATGACTTATGGGAGAAATTTCCCTGTCTTTTGGAGCTTATATTTGTTTTGAACTTTTTATTTCCTTAGAATTAAAACGTAAGAGGCATACTTAATACTTTTGGAAAAATAGGTGTTGATACAACGGCCCTTTCTTGATTAGCCAGCTAGAGAACAAATTGATACTTAAGTCTATTACTTGTGTTAATATGTTGTCATTGTCAAAAGAGAAAAAGCAGTGGTGAAGCCTGAAATGGGTACATTTTTCTCAATCACAAGTGTTTTTCTTTTTACTGTTTCATTTTGACTTTGTATTGCTTTTAATAACTTACCCTGAAGTGTCATCTCTTTTCTATCTGAGATTTGTTTTTTCTCATTCTGCTTGATATTTTAAGTATAGCTTTGTTTTCTGCAATTGTGAGGTAACATTTCAAATGAGATGTCTGTGACATACTGTATGCTATCAATAAACTTGGCAATTTTCTTTCTTGAACAAATTACTTCCAGAAAAAACTTTCAGGTCATCCCAACATTGTCCAGTTCTGCTCTGCTGCATCTATAGGAAAAGAAGAATCAGACACAGGACAGGGAGAGTTCCTTCTGCTTACTGAACTATGTAAAGGTATAGTTAATTTTCTTTGAGTGGTTCACTTGCCTCTAACAGCTCTTCTGCACAGTTTGCTTCATAGCAGTTCACAGAAGTCCTGAATGCCTCTAAGAGGTAGCATACTTCAGTCAGGCTATAGTTCATCTTATGTGGGATGATCAAGTGCTCTGAGTTGAGACTAGTCTGGGGAAGGAACAAAAGGGGTATTTTCTAACAGCATTGTTTTCACTGGAACTGTAGTCTGTTGATTTGCTATATCCATCTGAAATATTAAAACACTATTGTAAATCTTCCTTGATGAGGAGGAGTGTTTGTATTAGGCTTTAGAACTTGTGTTTTATATGTGCTTACATGAATTTGTTTTTCCTACAGGACAGTTGGTGGAGTTCTTGAAGAAAGTAGAATCTAAAGGACCTATCTCCTGTGATACAGTTTTGAAGATCTTTTATCAGACCTGCAGAGCAGTGCAGCATATGCATAAACAGAAGCCTCCTATTATGCACAGAGATTTAAAGGTGCATTAAAACATTTAAATAAATGCTGTCTTTTTAAATAGGAGCCTGTCAGGCTGAAATAGTGTTGAGGCTGTTGATCAAACACAATGGAAGGTCTTGAAATGTAGTGCTTGTCTATCGTCTTTCTAAGAATTCTGAAATACTGAAATACCTCCCTCTCTTCAAATAACTTCTCTTCCTTGTGCATATGGTATTCATACTTCTACTATTCCATCTGAACAAGCTGGCAGGAAAGTGATATATCGTGGTTTGCTAATTAAGTTAGCCTTTTAGTAGTTTGCTTCTGATAGAATAATCAAAAATTTCTGACTCTTCTGTTGAATGTTAATTTTGGAGGTAAGAAGGATTTTTAAATTGAAGAGGTGCAAAACTATAAAGGAAAAAAAGAAGGTAATGTCAGATTCTCTATGAAAGGTTACTTAGCTTTTGAGGATGTATGACAAGCTGAAATATTTAAATGATTGTAGTTTTAAGACTTGCTAGTAATTTATGTTACATTTGGGCTTTTTATCTTCAACTTCAAAATGTAGTAGGCATAATTTGTCATAGATCTTCAGGTTGATCCTGTTAATTTTTACCAACATACAGAAGGTCCCATGTAATGCTTTAGACAGTGTTGTCCTTTTAAAATCTTTGGATATTTGAATTTTGTATTTTGTGGGTAGGGACTGACTTACATGTATGTTGTGTGTCAGATGGTAAAGCCCTTACACTAGCGGGACTCTGCTGTACTACAGATACTTGACCCTAGTGGAAAGGGGTGGTACTCATAACTGTAGCAAACTAAATAAAAGATCTTTCTTCCTAAATCAGTGTCTGAATTTCCTATGTTTCCTGCTTGTCGTGGTATCAGCTGAATAAAGGAAAAGGAAATTTTGTTCCTCCTTAAATAAGCATGTATTGGATTATTTTGAGGAAAGGAAATGATTACTTTAGCATTAATAAGTGTATGTGCTAAGTTTTGAATACCTCTATTGAAAGCTTTGAAGTTAGACAGTGACATAACCCCTTAGTCTAAGTATAGTGGAGCACTCCTTTTCTCTTGATACCATTGAGCTGGCCTCTAGATTCTACTGAAGAAATTTTAGTCGAGCTGGGATGAAACTTTGCCATCTTTCTAGAGTAAGATCTTGCACTCTTCATTGAAATCTCTATAAGCTAACTCTTAAAGCTTGTGGGGAAGATGCATCTTTTATCTGAAAGGGGGATAAAAGCTATTTACAGATACATACACAAGTTTTTATATAGTCAGTTCCGTAGAAGTGATATCAAGTGTGTTATAGTGGAGCTAAAGCTGTAATTCAGTCTGTTTTTCCTGCCATGAGAAGTTCCTGCAGAGACAGAGATATGGAAAGAGGCAGCAATTTAGTTTCATGTTAGTTTCATGCTAGAGGCTGCAAAGGAAGACAGAATCATGGTGGTTTTGCTATAGGGGGCAGAGACCTTGCAATAGTAAGGAGTCAGATAGTATTATTACGTGGTCACTTAACTATAGCACACTTTCCAGAAACCTGAGTTTAGATCAGCTGCATAGAAAGCTGTAAGTCAAAGTTGTAGGTATTCTGAGGTGAAGCTTTTGTTATCATCTGGAAAATATGTACAAATATCTTAAAAAAAAAAAAAAAAAAAAGCCTTCTGATGTTCCATCCTCATTTTTTTTCTGAATTATTTTGACTAAAACTATAAGATTCCTAAAGCTGTATAGTACATCTTAAAATTCAATATCATAGGCTGTTTGCCCTCCTATTTTTTCCTTCTCTTATCAGTGTAGGATGGCTTTTTCTCCTGAATCTCTTTGGGTAAAGTTGCCATATGAAGATTTGTAGCACTCTAAGAACCCAGCGAATTAGAGCTGTAAGAATTCCAGACTAGCTGGAGGAAAACTAATAACGAATCTGGTGCTTCTCTTGATATTTCAGTTGTTTGAATTTGATCTTTTGAGGATATGCCATGTACTTCATAGCACAGATCATATAGCCTGTTAGTATCAGCTGATAATTCAGATTCTATCAGTAGTTCATGTTTTAAACTAGCAAAGTTGCACACACAGCATGAGCCTGTGTGCAGTAGGCGTGCAGTTCTCTTATTAGTATGATCACTTTATTTAGTGTTTTAATTTAGTTGAATGCTGAATGCCCACCCTTCTCATTGTAGCAACAAGCAAAAGTTATTCAACAGATAAATCAGATTGCTACTCAGACAGCATCATTAACAGAGCTTTTTATATGTCCCTTTGGGTAGTCAAAATTACTGTTATGGTAGAAGTCCATTCTGGGGAAAAAACTGGAAAGCGCAAGTGTAAGGGAGGCCAGTGGAGTGTTTCAAAAAGTAGAAGACAGAAGGGAGTCCAGTGGTGTGGTGGTTGTAAAGAGAAGGGGAAGGTTGCTAGATCTGAAGTGTGCTGTAGAAATGTTCCTAATGGGCCTCTTCGCCTTCAGTCCTTCGTGCAGAGATCTGGATTTATGTTCCTTTTCGGATGTTGCTTGGTTATGACCCCCACAACACTCCTGCCGAATGCCTACTTTTTTTCCCCTGCAATATTTTTCTGTATTTCACTTAGTCCAGAAATGACACAATTTTAGGAAGTTGGAAAGGGGATGATACGAAGATGAACTAATCAGACAGTGCATTTTGCTCAAATAGCTGGTTTCTGTCTTATAGGGTTATGATTACCTCTTTGAGTCTACTCCAGCAGCCTGCTGCTCTTCTGGTACYTTTCTACTTAATTTGTGCCTACAGAAGCGCTAACCTCAACCCCACTGTGATAAAGCTAACAGTGTTCAGTTTTATGCATGATAAAGTTCAACTTCCAAGATTTTGCTTCTGCAAATAGTGGTTTGGAAAAGTAGTCTATAGTTGAGTACTAATAAAATGTTTTTTTATTTCCTGAGGTTTACCTATTCTGTCCTGGATGCTTCCTGCTGTTAGTGTTTTTGTGTCCTTTAAAAATTGACTGTATTGCCACCATGCATATTTTATGGTACAGTGTTGTCTGAAATACTTACGCTCCTGTAAACACAAATATTCTGGGCTAAAACGAAGTATTAACTTAATCTTCATTGATATATACACAAGTCAACTGACATTTAAAAGCATGTGTTTTAATGCTCAGAAATGAGTATTTTCAATTTATTATTGCACTTTTTTTTTGCAGGTGGAAAACTTGCTTATTAGTAATCAAGGGACAATTAAACTTTGTGACTTCGGTAGTGCTACAACTATAGCTTATTATCCTGACTATAACTGGTCTGCACAGAAGAGAGCACTGGTTGAAGAAGAGGTGAGACTATTTAAATGCAGTTACTTCTAAAGTACTAAAATACTGACCATGGATTCCATTGTTGTTACAGTTAATCTGGTCTTGACCTAATTTAGGGACTTCTAAGACAACTAGGGATTGTTTTGTTTGTAGCGTTGTTCATAAAACTGKTTTTTTTTGTATGTGGGTTGCCAGAGTTCAAATGTGGTGGTTCAAACAATCATAGTCTGTGTTCTGTAGATATATGTATAAACTGCTGTAACTTGAATGTTCCTTCTGTACTTTGTGAAAACAACCAAATGTGATGCAATAGTTAAGGTTCCTTTTAATTGTACTCTTAAAGTAGGTTATGTCTAAGCTATTCCCACTTCTAATCTGATTTTGTTAGCTGAATGATGTACGGTGAAGCAGTAGGTCAGCTGACCAGGATTTGAGAATAAAGTATTGCTGTACTTCTAGGATAACAGTGACAGTATTAAACATTTCTATTTTACAAAATTGTTTACGTGCRTGTTTAGTTTTGAGTGAAAGTAATGCTGATAAATCTAATACATCAGCTAGACTCAAATTCTTTGAGTATAGAGAAGTACAATCACATTTAGAATTTGTGTGTGATCTCTATCATGAGTCTCTTTTTCCTCCCTTGGAGAGCAATCTAGTGGTTTCTGGAGAAAAGTTGATTTTGTATCACTATCTTCCAGTGTATGCAAAAGGGTATTAGAAAAGGTCTCTCTTTCAGGGGTCATTATGAACATAGTCTAACTCTTAAGATTTGTCTGTGCTGTTTTTAAGCATGATGAGAAAGTGAGAAACGCCCACTAGAGTATAAATTCTTATCCTGATTTATTGTTAGATTTCTGTATTTGTGTCCCTTCTCACTTTTGCCTCATACAGAACAAAGTGATTTTGCTATACTGGCTTTGCAGTTTGGAAGGACTCTTGTGGGTCACTGTGCTATTTAATTATAATTAAAGAATCCTCCAACCTTTATCTGGCACTATGTCAAAGCCTCTGTGGCTGTTGTAGGTTTGAATTGATGGCTTCTGCCTTGACAAGTATTTCTTCTATTAACTTTTAATGTTTTTGCTGTCCATTCTACACAGACAGCTGTTTCCTTGGCTGAATGTTGTTACAGCATATTATTCAAGTTTCTGCTCAAAAACAAAATTGTATCTCCTGCAGATTACAAGGAATACCACACCAATGTACAGGGCACCAGAGATGATAGACTTGTATTCAAATTTTCCAATTGGTGAAAAACAAGACATATGGGTAAGAAATTTTTTTTCCTGTGTTGTAGCTGTCATAATGAAACTAATCCTGCAGTCTTTTGATTTTAATTTGCTGATTCAATATAAAAATTCCTTATGTGGAATAACCTATTTCTTTTCTTGAAACTTAATAGTATGAATTGTATATCTAAATATTAAAATAATTTGAGGTATAGACTTCAGTTTTGTATTTTCAGCTTGACATCTACTATGAAAAATAATGCTGAACTTTGATTCAGCAGAACTGTTCCTCAGATGGAGCTTGCTGCCACAGAGACTTTAATTTTACTCTTTGGATTCAAATTCATGCATTTCATATTCTGCCATGCATGAAATGCTAGGACAATTGATTGCTAAATTCAATTAATATTGGTTGTCTTAGGTGGTGCATCTATGTACAAGTGTTAAGATTTACTGAAAATGGTAGCCAGAGTTAAGGATGTCTGAGAAGTTTCTAATTCTTTTGTGTAATAATTGTGGAATACTGAAAGAGTACTAAAGTGCTGTCCAGTAACATTACACTTGGGTGTGTTTAGTTTATTGTGTATCTCTTATAGAGGCAGGTGTCAAGCTTGCTCTATTTGTATTGTGAACCTAACTTTTGGTATCAAAGGACAGCAAATTGAGAAAGTGTAAAAACTGGTGCTTTAAAAGTTTTCATTTGGGACATAATTTTATTCAGTATGTTATATTAGTGATGAGATACTGATAACACTTCTATTCAATGTCTGCAGTTGTAAGTTGTTTTTTTTTTTCGACTTACAGAAAAATACTGAGAGAACTCACATCACATGCCTTAATACTAGGAATCTGAACCAAAATTACATCCAGTTAAACAAAATTAGAACTTAATTTATCAAAAGCCTCAAGCAAAAGAGCATTTTTTTTTTTCGTTTAGAATCTATATTTGTTTATACAAACATGGCAGTTAGGTCCCCTGACACCTAATGAGTCAGGAGAAGATTTCTGGCTCTTTGGCCAAAGATTCATGTACCATTTACTGTGTTTTCTTTGGAACCTGTGATTGTTTTTCCTTTATTCTCTGGTTTCAGTGAAACCATGCAAAGTATGCAGCAGTAGAATGTGACACCATCTCAGGAAGCATAACTGATCTGTAGTTTGTGGTTAGCATAAAACAAATTTCCCAAGCAAGCACGTGGAGCAAGTAACACTCAAGGTTACCATCTGTGTGCTTGTCATTGTGTGAGCTTAAAAATACGAAGGAGTGTCTTGTGTAGAGCAGCAGCATAGATGAAATATTAATTACGAATCGTATAGGTTCCTCAGTCAGGAATGTGATTCCAAAATAAAAATGTACCTCTTCCTAGAATTACAGGAATGACTTAGACTGCAGCAGTCTCTGGCAGTTGAAAACAATAGATTCTGTACTGTCAGGGGAATTAAAGGAGATCGTTCAGGAAACAGATCATGTGGATTGTCCTGAACCCTTATTTTCAGTACCAGACAAAATAACTGAAAGATACAAGGCACAGAATGTTGCTATTCTAGAGCTAAGTAACTGATTTTGGTTATTACTTGTATCCTTGACTTAATATTTGAAAAATGAATAGGTTCTGCTAATTTGGATAAAAGTACTCAGTGGATTTCCTGATACACTGATGATGTGGGGCTGGTGCCTTTCAGGAAGCTAGTTAATGAATATTGGACATCCTGCTGTGCGACTACACTCTTGCTTTTGGAAAAAGGAGCTGAATGTAGAAATTATGTTGTAATGGGAACATAAGTGGTGATTGATTGTTGTAGGGAAGGCTAGATAAAATGGTTGATAAATTAGGCAAAATAATAGGATACAATGTATTGAAATTTAAAGTCATCCAGGGCTTAATCTACTCTTAGATATCTAGGTAGCTGGATGAAAAATGTGATAGGCATATGTCTAAACTGAAGCTCTTTAGAAGTAGTATCTAACTGTGTATTTATAGGTTGTGAATTGTTAAATGAGAAGAGCATATAGATTTCACTCTAGAGTAGTTTGAAGATTGCTTGCTCAATGCTTGGAATCAGTAGGTTTTAAGATTGCTGTTATAAACACTTTGATTTTTACGTGTGAAAACCACCCTAGAACTGTAGTTTTATCACCTTTGTGGAAGAGGGCAAGCCTGAAATTGTTCTAGGAATGGTAGCAAACTGGTGGATGTACAACTTCTGTGGAGAATGGAAATGTAATTAGAATTAGTAGATTAATAGATTATGAATAAGGTACTTGTATAAAATGAATTAGGTATTTCTCACCCTTCATCAAGCAAAGCAAGTTAATACTAGTGTTACATGACCTTTATAGCTCAGTAAAAATTAGGAATTTTTACTTAATCCTGCTGCATGTTGGGAAGTTGTTTCTAGTTATTTTTAGTTACTAAAATATGTTGCCCTTTTTGTTGGTATGAATTCTCAAACTGATCTGGACAGCTTCTGTGATGGGATAGTGTGCAACTTTGGGGGACACATCTTTAGGAAGCAGGCCCTTCTGTTAAGAATATCAATGCTGAAGCTGTGCTGATGGCAGCAGCTTTGAGTGAGGAATGCCTCAGTGTAACTGGAGTTGCCTTTTAGTCAAATTGAATTGAAATAAGTGTTTGAAGTATTCAAAATAAATCACTATGAGATTTCTAAACTATACAGATGGAGGAGGAGGAAAGAAAAACCTTTTTCTGTTGAAGCAAAGATGAAATCTAAGTGGTCTCTACTTTCGGTGTTTGTTTGATGGTCTTAGTGCTCCTCTGCCCCTGGTGACTGGGGGTGCTGTCTTTTGATGTGCTTAGTATGTACTCAGGAAGCAGTTTCACTGCCCCCGCTTACTGTGGTCTGCCTCACTTTGAAAACAGATATTTCTGTGACAGATCAGAAGTTTCTTGCACTTTAGTAATGGGTTAACATAGACCTGGTGCTTCGGTACATACGTTTCAGAAGTATTTTATGACACCATGCAGACTGGTAAAAATGTACTTACTCTACAATTAAAATCAAAACATGCTCTTTATTTCTGGCCCTGGATTGAGAACTGGTAAATACCTGCTTTAGAGTAGATCTACTGTAGCTAAATGTCAACTCTTTGAGAGATATTTTAATAACATACAAATCTTTGAAACTGTTCTTGGTATAAATTAGCAACCAATAGCAGTCTGAGTCAGTGTATAAGGAGGACTGGAGGTAATACACAGATTTCTTAGATTTTTCTCATGCTTGCTTTATTTGTCTGACTATAAGCCCCTGTATGCTAGGGTTCAGAAGAAATAGGAGGAGTCTTCTAGTCTGTTGCACAAACATTTTCTCTAATGTATCAGAGGCTTTATTTCCAAGCTTTCTTTCATCATTTTATTATAGTGACATCAGTATGTCATCATAATTTATCTATTAATTGATATTTTAATTTACTTAAATGCTAGAGGAAATTGTTCTAACTAATCTATGATACTTGGGCTATTCGAAGATTAGAATTCAATACTGACTACTGACTTTGGTGTCCCAAGTCAGGTTGCATAGGTCTTCTAGGTTTGGACACATGAGGGAACTTGAAAGTTGCCTGAATGTAATAGACTCAGCCTGGTGATTTTCAAGGCCTGAATGAATTCTTCTGGAATCAATGTTAACTTTTGTTTGCTAGAAAGAATTTAATAGGCTTTCGATTACAGTTGCTACTTGGTTATTAAAAATAAGCCTCAAATGATGATAGTCGCTTTATGAGTTACTATTTCTTTTTGTAGATCCTTGTCAAAACAACAGTTTTAGAGAACTYTGTCTACATAATGTCATTTAATGTGTTTAACACTTAAATGCTTACCTAGTTGATGCACTGTTGTAACAGAATGTGTTTGAATTAGAAAAACAAAACTCCAAATCCTCTTCTCATAAATAACTCTCCTGGAAACCTAGCACAAAGTTATGAAATAAAACTTTGAGCCTTTTGTACAAACATGCAAAACTATGTTCAATACTAGAAGAGTGTTTGTATTTATATACTGTAAAATTTATAAAGTGGAAGAAGCCACCTTGTCCCCAAACCTATTTGTGAAAGCAGTATTGCTGCCAGATGCTGTCTAATTGATATGCCAAATGAATGTGTCAAGAACTTTTGTTCTTAGAGAAATACAGAGACTAATGCTTTCAGAGTAGTATGAAACTGATCTCAGAAGCACAAAATGTGTGTAAGGTCATATGAGTTGGGAGTTGAAGACTGAAACCTTTGATTTGTGAGCAGTATTAGGAAATGTAATCAGTTTCATAGTTTAAAATCCATCTTTAAATTTCAGTGCTCGAGTTAGAAATATTTCTCCTTTAATTATCTCTGTGTAGGCTCTGGGCTGTATCCTGTACTTATTGTGCTTCCGGCAACATCCGTTTGAAGATGGAGCTAAACTTCGCATAGTCAATGGGAAATACGTCATTCCCCAGAATGACACCCGCTATACAGTGTTTCATGATCTCATTCGTAAGTATATAATGTTATTTCAGTATCTTTATCAGTACATCTTAATACTTAAAATACTGTGTTATTGTTAGTAAATGCTAACTGCTGTTTAATTATGTGGCAGTGAAAAGGATAGCTACTAGCCTTTCATTTTATTCAAAATTCGTAATCAAACATARATTTTAAATAAAGATATTTTTAATGCTGTGAACTCTGTCTTAAGATTTGAATTAGGCCACAGGAATGACTAAAGTTTCTGTTTCTTTGAATCTACCTCGAATCTGAATTTTTCTCTAAACTGGAAATAGATGACTAGAAACTTTACAATGCCAAAAATTTAGCACTAACTCCAACTGTATGTGGATATAAAATTGCTTCCAGTGTTGTTCTTTAAGAGGTCTTTGAAGTATTTTGTGTGAAATATTCTTAATGCTAAATAGTTTTTGTTCATTGATACTTGTTATATGCTAGTAATATTTGATATGGAGATGGCTGTTGTTGCACTCAGTTTCACGTATTTAAATGCTCATGTTACATTGAAGTACACTGAAGAAATTGCTTTCTGCAGGAACAAAACTCTGAAAGGTATCTCTTAATATCTGAATCATTCATATGTATATCTATTTTTAGGTTGCAATTTGAAGGTGAACCCAGAGGAGAGGTTGTCAATCACTGAACTTGTGAATCAGTTGCAGGAGATTGCGGCGGCCAGGAATGTGAATCCTAAATCTCCTATCACAGAGGTAAAGTCTCATGAAGGGTATTATAATTATCTTCTTTTTTACCTCTTAGCCTGTATGGGTTTAGTAACTAATGTCAGAGTAGGTATCCTATTCCTTGGAAGCCTTTTGAAAATTTTGCACTATCTAGTCTTGAAATCTGGTTGAATTAATTTTATATTGCTTATAGGATCTTTTAAAATAGACCTTTTCCAAGCGTAGAGCTTGTATGGCATTAAAGGAAACGGTAGTTCATATTCCTTATTGACAGAATTGTCTTAATCTTAATGAGTCATTCTTTAGTAAGTACTCAGTGTGACGTGCTGCATTTAATCATAAGCAACTTGCACTGAAAAATCTTTGCCTATACCAGCTTGAAACTCACTTAGGTGCCTACAGTGGTGCTTAATATGCACAGGACTGCAAGTGAATCAGTTAGTGTTTAAGTTCCCAGCTTTTTTCTGAGACTCAGTAACTGGTAGTGTGCTTGTTTGCACCGTGTGAAAGTAACTTGCAAACATGATAATTGGTTTAATCAATATGCAAATCCTCAGAGTGGATATTAATTTCCACAGCTTCTGGAACAAAATGGAGGCTATGGAAACAATGCTCAGCCTCGAACGTCTACGAACTCAGTTTTACAGAGCTCGAAGCCTGCAGGACAGCTCAACAATATGTACAATGCAGGTATGTGCTGAAAGAGTTCTCATATAGCATGTGACCAACAACACATCTTTTATGTAGGGAAAAAATGTGGGTTTTTTAACAGATGTTTTGTGCAACTGCTATCTACTTTGCTTTTAAATAGTTTTAATTTACGTTCAGTTTTGTTTCTAACCCTGTCTTATTTTTCTCAAAATTTACCTGTATGCTGATATGTGCAAATGTGAATTCCTCAAGTTCACTGCTGTAAAGGATAGTATTCAGTTTCCTGATCTAAAATAATTGAAACCAAAGTATGTTATTGACTTGAAGTGAGGGAAAAATAAGTGAATCAAAACTTGATGAAAGCCATGTGTTGGTACAATAAACTATAGTCTTTTTAAGAGCAAGAGCTGTAGAGAAATTTTAAATCCTTATACTAAATCAAAAAAGGTTTATATTAAACACAAAACTGATTCYGCCAAATGTATGATACTTATGTGTAATGCTAACAGGTAAATTTAAGAGGAGTTATATTTGTACTGTTAATTTTGCAAGAACAGTTGTGTTTAACTGAAACCTCTTTGTGGTTGAAATTACTGAGCTAAACATATATTGTGTTTGTGCAAAACACTGGATCTCTGGTGTAAGAAAAAGACACTTCTCTTTGCTTTCCAAGCAGAACCACTTAACATCAAATAGGTTATAACTGAACAAGATGTTTCAGTCCGTTACTACTTTAACTTTATACTAAAACAGGCTTTTTGGTGTCTTAGGTTGAAGCAGTGAAAAAGTAAATGTTAAAGTAAATGCAGGAGTTTTGACTATGACTGCAGTCAGCTACAGATCACTATAGTATATTAATGATAAGAAGTCACTGACCCTGGTAGTGTATTTACTTTAGTCTGGTATAAGCCTGTGTAAGAAAGCAGTGCTTCTATAGTATTCTTGGGACCAGCCTCCCTCCTTCCTCTAACCTCCCTGCACCACCCTCCCCCCAAAACTTCTGAACCTACTGATAGCTTGGAGCATTTTTGATAGTGTGGTCAGTGTAAAACTGTTTAGTTTTTCCATTTCCAAAAGAAAAATGTCCATTTAAGCTCAGTGAGGCGAAAGCAGCAGCTGCAGCTCAATTCACCGGTTGTCCACTCATTACCTAATTCAGAATTAGCTAGAGCGTATGCTGCCCAGCTACTGATGAGAGGGTTGTGCACGGAGAGTTTAAGGAAATGCTTGCACAGAGAGCAACAATGTGGAGGAGAAGGTGTGGTGAGTATCAGCTGATGAAAAAAGAGTAGTTGGACTAGCAGTACTTCATGGCTCAACCAAAATTTGTCTTTTGAAATCACACAAAATAACTGGTGACATAAATTGTGTATTTCAGTGTTCAGTCAGATGAAAATATTTACATTTATTACAACAAAATGAAAAGCTGGACAGGCTTACTTGCATCTAATTTCTTACTAAATGAAAAGATGGTTTCTACCTCCATGTTATCATTTATCGTATGTAAATATGAAGTAGAGCTTAACATTTCAATTAATATAGAAGATAGTGAGGCAGTATTTCATGATGTATTCCCTGCCAGCTTGTTTTTTCCTGACATATTATGTGTCTGCTGAATTGCCAATGCAAGAAAACATATGCAAGAGGAGAATTTTAAAATTAGATAATGTTTATAGCAGTAATGTTGTTTGTACATCAATATTTCTGTGGAAGTATCCAGCTTTCCAATAGGGTTATGTTTAAAAATTGTCTAGTCATCTGTTTTGTGCAGGGTCAAAATGCTTTTGGTACATAATCATATCAATGGGATAGTACCTGGGAGTAAGTTTAAAATGTAACTTAATTATAACAGATTGCTTTTGAATTCCTACGTTGAGGTGTCTCTATAATGGAGAAGCTTGAGTAATTTGCTAATGGTATGCTGCACTTCAAGCCAGTGATACAAAACAAAGGCAGTGTATTGTTGCACAAGCTGTATGAAATAAGTGCTTTAGCTTCAGAGATTTTGTGCTTTTTTTTTAATGCAAATATTCTATTAAATAGTTTAGATAGTTGACTCGTACTTCTTGGACATGCAGAGGCTGTTTTTGTATAGGTCACTATTAAGAAAAAAGCTTGCTTTTAGAACTGTGAGTCTCAAAGCAAGGCTTAGTCTATATGTATATTCACTTCCAACTTTGTAGGCAATTTGCATTAATATGGAGTCCATTCCAGAATGTAACTTATATTAAAGTACAATTATTTTTATTTAACTACTCTAGGCCTGACTGTTGCGGAATGTGACCAGACTTATGGAGGGTTCTTTGATATTCTGAGGGGTGGAACAGAGCGATTTTTCACTAATATTAAGGATACATCTTCTAAAGTTATCCAGTCTGTGGCCAAGTGAGTAAAAATTAAATTGTGCTGGTAAGAGTTCTAAATGGAGGGTAAAGAGCTTACTCCAGAAATGATCAAATGCAGCATTCTTTTCCAAACATGAGTTCTAAAAGTCATTAGTTAGCACTGAGAATTTATGAGTAATACTAATATAAAAGTTATTGTAACACTATTCTAGCATTGAGAATGTTGGGGAGGGGAAAGCCTTTCCGTAGTACTGCTTTCCCTTCTGTCTACTCTACTTTTTAGATACTGAGACTCTGGAAGAGGTGAGCAGGTGGGAAGGAGCAGAGAGGAGAGCTGTGGAGTAGGAGGACTGTGGAGCCAAATGAATCAATTAGTAGATACGGACTCCATGAATAGGAGAGGAAGAAAAGATAAGGAGCAGTGAAAAATAAAAGGAATAGATGGGAGAAAAGCTGCAGGGAAATGGCATATAAGCTTTTCTGCCTGGTTTAGTGTTCAGGAATTCTGAGCCCTTTTAAACGCTTGTCAGATACAGGTGATTGAGGAAAGACTTAAAATGGGAAAGGTTTGTCTCACTGTCTCCTGTGCTCTGAATTACAAGGAAAATGCTGTTTTGGTTTGTATATGTTCTCAGATATCTAGTGTGCGATTTTTTTTCTAGTCAGTTTTTCTGTCCCATTGCAACTGTTTTTCCATTAGCTTGGTGTGAATAATGACCAAAACCTGTTTTTATATATTTTTAACTCAACTTGATTAAGCAATTAAGCAATAGATTTAGCTTTTTTTGTAATTAATTCTAAGATGAGAAGATAAGTCGTTAYTGAATGCTGTACTATACTGAACTAAAACCTTCTTAAGAGTACTGTGCCATGTCCCTTGATGGCAGGGTTTCTGTCCCTCTAATTGGAATACTGTGCTTTGTTTTGTGAAGTGTCTTACTTTGCCATATGCACTCTGCCACTGGGTATAAATTGTTTATTGTGATGATCTAATCTGTTTTTAATGTTCAGATAATTCAGACAGCTGTTCTGGCACCTCTGTAGCCTCTTCAAGAACATTTTAGCTGTTCTGTTTAGTCTGTTCAAACTTACTGTGCATGGCTTCAACAGAAGGCCTTTCTATTTTAAAGGTCACCAAAGTGTATGCAACTTTGGTTTTTGTTCTCACATGTTCTACAGATTAAAACTAATTGGCACTGTAGCATCAAACTTTTCATTAGTTGTCTACCCTGAAAAATCCACAGTGATTGAAAAGATGACAAGGAATAAAGAAGAATGAACAGCTACATGATGAAAAGCAGTGTCTAAACAGCAGCTTTGCTGCTTTTTTTTTAGCTTTGCAATTTTTTGTAGAAAACCTATTGCCTGTGTTAGAGGCTTAAAATTTACACTGCATCCTGATAGGTGGAGGAGTTTCATTCTTAAACCCCACTGTATAACCCAGAGGTACAAAGTTTAATTCAGCCCAACTTGGAATGCGTATCCATGCCTGAAGTCTGTTCCATCTGAACTAGAGCAAGATAGGCAGTATATGGACAGTGGCGGAGTTTAGGGTAAATACAGCTAGTGTGCTTTGTCTTTACAGTGTTAAGACACACTGTGGCTGATAAAATCTGCTATTTTATTCTCTGGTAGTTTTGCAGTTCCTTTCTCTGTGTATTGCAGAGCTCTTCTGTGAGGTATAAAGATGTCAGCTTTCCACTGATGATCAAAAGGGAAGGATAATTTCCTTTAGGAGGATAATATGAATATATTTATCCGCCACATGGTGAATGTCATGATGGCCAGGAGAAGCTTTTCTGGGGGTTAGGGTTGAGTTTTGCAATTTTTCATTTGAGAAAATGCCTCTTCCTCATGCTTTACCTTCCAGATCTGTTCTCTTCGTTCTTATTCCTGTATATGAGAGCTGCAACTTAACTGCTCTGTTTTTTTTTTTTTTTTGGCATATACTGTCTTCCAGACCTGTCCTTTATCTCCTGTTGGACCTGCCAACTTCTCTAAAACTGATCTTCTGCTTTCCACCTCTTCAGTTTTACTTCTATTCCTTTTACTGTACCTTGTTAAAAGTGAGTTTGTTAAAAACTCATTACATGGAAATGTAAATATGTCAGATTCCCTGCCTTTGATAGCTATACTGTTTACAGACTTGAAAGTACATAATTTCTTGTCTTGTTTTCAGCAAGTTTTGCTTACTCTTTTTCTTTAAATTCTGTAGCAGATAAAAATTTGACATACCTTCCTTGGGAGAGATGACACTTAAATTCCTTTTCTGCTCCTTTGAGGTTGAGCTCTACTTTCCTATTCTGTTGTTCCTTTACTTGATCTTACTCTTTTACACCTCAAGCTGACATGAGTATTTTGACTGTGTACTGTTTTTGAAGTACTGTTGCATTCAGCTCTTGTGTTTTTGTCACCACATGGCCTTCTAGATTTGTTATGCCTCCAGCAATCTGTTATTGAAATCTCTTCTTGCCACTCTTGAAAGTGGTTTCTTCCTTAATGGCTGCTGGAAGTGAAGTTTTCTTTGGAATGTCATCGTCTCCTGTTTTGCTGTTTTTGTACTAGTTAAAAGTTGTCTAAAAATGATCTTAGTGTGGAATCCCTCGTATTACACAACACCCTATTCTTGTTTCTCTTATTTTGTCTTATTTTGTCTCTTTGTGGTGTTTTGCTATTTATTAGTTCTCTTTATTTCCATAGTTAWTGCAGTATGGAACAAATAAAACAGTAACTTTATAGCCAAGCAGAGCTGATCTTGCCATTCATGAAATGTAGTTGGTCCTTGCTATCTGAAAAGGTTCTACCCAGTTCACATACTCTTCTCTACAGTTGGTTTAGACTTAGTGACCATCCAAAATAATTGTTTAATTCCTGTCATTTTCCTTATTGCTTACTGTGCTGCTTCTGAATAGCGACCTAACATTCTGTGGCTGAACTCTACAATTGATACCTTGTAATTCCCTTTTTGGAGGAAAAAAAAAAAAAAAAAAAGGAAAGATGACTCAGATGGAATGTGAGGCTGTATATTGCTGTCCAGAACCCCATGGCATTTGTGTTTTAAATTTGAGTGGAAAATGTTAAAATCCTCTAAATTGCTTTAAACTTTACCCAGTATCATTAGTTAATTGTGACAGTGTCTGGGCCTCTGTCAGGGATTGAAGTGCTGTTGCAGATATTTTTAGTATGTCCTGTGGAACTTAACAAATGTTCTTAGTCAAAGAAAATATCTTTAAACCTTTGTATCTTATTCTGTTACACTACAGGAAGTTGCGTGTGTGGATATTGATTAGCACTGAGTAGCCTGTGAACATAATTCTTTGCTGATTTGCTTTTGGTTCATAGCTTTTAAGTGGGAGCATCATGATATCCAAATAAGATCAACCAACCACAGCACTTCTTCAGCTAAAGTGGAGGGCAGCAGCTCTGAGTTTTGAAGAATTGTCAGAGGTTTACCAGACAGGATCTGCAAATGTGCTATGAGTTAAAACTGGCAGATTGTTGTTTTTTCCTTAGTTTGTTTAAATAACTCCCAAGCTTCATCAGGAAGAGATCTCTACCAGGTGTTTTGGTCTAGACTGCTTCTTCTTAGTGGTCCCATAATTTCTAGGTAGCTCTGGATAGTGTATATTTTAATCCTTAATTGTGTTCAATAGTTTACTGAAATGGCAAACTGTGAATTTGAGCATTTCTCAGTGTTTGTGCAGAATCTGTGATAGGGTCTCTTATGCTTAGCATTTAGGCATTCCTGATGCTGCTGTGTCCTACTGCTGGCATTGTACTTTTCTTAGCTACTTATGCTTTAACTGAGCCAAGGTGTTAATTCTTTGCATCTACAATAGCAAATATCTGCTGACTGTCATGACCCAGTATAGGTACCGCCAATGTCACTTTTTCCTTTTCAAGTTTGTGGCTGATCCCATCAGAGGGTATAAGAATTTCTTTTCCTATTGTAGCACTCACTGCATTCCCATAACTCTTCAACTAACATGAGAAGCAGAAACTATGGACAAAAACTGTTTCTTTGCTGTGTTTTTTTCCTTACTACACCTGAGAGCTCTTGTGTTGAAGTCCTTCTAGGTAAGTAGTCTTACCTAGAGGTGTCTCCTTTCTGCTTGTCACTGCTTTTTGAATCATGGAGTACTTCCTTTGTCTACAGTCAATTTTTTCCTCATTGAATCAGCACCATAGTGGAATAATTAAAACAAGTGTTTTTTATTTCCTACAAACTTATTTTCTTCACCTCCTCCCTACCTGGCTTTTCATTCAAATTTTGGTCAGATGGTGTTTTATTTTATCCTGGTAAGTGATAGTCTGAAAATTAAAATGTATGTCACAGGCTAGAAGGAATCGGAGTGAGTGAAAGCTGTTCTTGTCCCACAGTTCACCTTATCTGGGTGACAACAGGTGGCATACTTAAAGCCAAAACCCCCTTTTGACATACCTGGTACCCAGTTACATACATTCCATTCCAATTGATGCTCGTAGCAGTCCACAACTTGGGATAGTCTTCTGTTCCATTAGAACAGTCTTTGTCCCTGAAGTGTTTTGATCTAAGAATATAGGGAACAGTTAAGTGCCTTTTATTACTAGCTTATTTTGCATCTAACATTGTTTCTTGATGCAGTGCTAATATTTCGTGAATTTTGGAGTTTCACTAGGTAGTAGAATGATTAATCCAGTTTTATGAAACAAGTTGTGATTGGTGCTGCACTTCCTCCTAGCTTTTAAAAAAAAAGTAATTATGAGGATGGTGGTTCTTAGAAGGTTTTTGCTTGGTATTTTGAGTATAGGGATGCTAGCTGGAGAAAGATTACATAAAGCTTTATTTGACTGAAGATAATACTTTTTTACTCACCTTGTTGCTATACTTATTAGTATGTCATTTTGTTCTTTCTTGTCTTCATCTGTTAAAAACAAGGTAACTATGCACTGTTCTAAAATTTTGTGCGTAATATTAACTAGCTTCTTTTAGGAATTTAATTTTAATTTGCTGGAATTATTTTTTAGTATTAAGTGTTTAAATGCAGTTACCTGTCAAGATTAGTACTCCCAACATTTTTTATGCAGTGGAGAGGTTTTGTAATATAACTAAAGATTTTTGTTTTCTTTAGGAATTCACACTTCACAGTGGAAATTCATAAATTTCACTTGCTGTATTTCTTATTAGACTCTTCATTACAAAAAACCTTAAAGTAACCTGATACCATCAGGAAAGGAATTCAATGTTGGAATAACAGGTTTCCTGTTTAGCTTAATTAGCATTGTAAAGTACACTTTGTCTGGGGCTTTTCATGTGGGTCATAAGCCAGAAACTCTTCATGCAGTGTGTTGGATTTGTTTGACTATTTTTCCATTCTTGTCACAGTATTTCTATGTAAATAAAATAAGTACTGCTGTTAGCACTGTAATTAGGAAAGACCTCAGTCCTGGTATTTAGTCCAGTGAAGGAAGTCTCCAAGTAAAAAGGAAAAATTGCAAAAGCTTTTTCAGATTTAGTTATAGGACTGTATCTTGAAGTGTGGGGGAATGCAAATAAGTAAGGAATAGACTGCACAATTGCTGTGCATACTTCTTGTCTTCCTGTTGTTTAAAGCAACCTCTTAGTTGCCAGAATCTGACATGAAGCACTCCATTTGAAAGACAGTAATAATGGTTCAGTCTTAATAATTAAGTAGCTCTGAAATTTTCATATTAAAATCCAAGGAAAACATGGAATGGTAATTCAAGGGTAAAGTCATGCGTTTTAGGGAACTTCTATTGATTCTGCAGTTTGTGTAGCAATTACATAGTTTTAACTAAGCACTAACATTCTGAAACTTATTCATTTGTAATAGGCAATCAAGGTAATTTCTGCAAAAAAAAAAAAAAGGCTTGAGATGGCCATGCTCTTTATTACTGACATACTACGTTACACTTTTTCAGTGGCTGTTTCAGTTTAAAAGTGTATGGCAATTTTCTGTAGCTGTGTAAAGCAAGATCTATGTTCCTAGTAATGTCGTGTATAATTGAGACAAATCTAGAAAGCAAAGCTATATAGAATGTTGCTAATCAAGGGTCAATATCTGAAACTGTTCCTAAAGGAATGGATATGAAGACCTTGGGGTTTTGCCTTTCTATATTTCTCCATCCGTCCATCTCAGGCTACTACTTAACCTTTGTGCTTCAGAATTGAAGGTATAATTATTCTTTGTTCTCAGCCTATCATATGAGGTAGAGCTTTAACTTGATGACAAAAACGTTGAAGTTTTCTTGAAAATGGTAGACATATGTCAAGTTTGGTATTCAATCATGTAATAGACTGTTTATCATTAATTTTAATACAAACTTATGATTAGCTCTGAATGTAAATTTCTATCTTAATTTGACTACAGCAGTGTGTTTCTAATTTAGCTACATCTTGAAGTTATGCTCTTCCAAAGATGCAAAAAACATTCAAATAAAAATTTGGGTGTGTTGTCCACCTTTTTCTGCAAGATTTTCAGGATTAAGTTTTTTTTTTAGTGCTTTGTCAAGTGAGATACTCAAATTTCTCTATGATGTTTTCCAGTTCTCCTGAGTCCCTTGTTCAATATCATTGTTAGGATGCTCTGATCATGCTGTTCTACATAATACTTCTTGATGTCATTGCTTTAGAATAGTTGTTCTTGCTTTATATCATGTCTTCCTCCAAATCCTTGTAAATTTGGTAGTTCTTTCATCAGTTCCTCCAGCTTCCTGACTTATTAGCAAGCCATAACGAAAACAAGACAGTGTAATGTTTTCTCTTGATGTTTGACTGCAATATCCCAGGTCTCCTCTTTCAGGTAGTGTCTTGAAACTTCATCATGATGTAAAAGCCTTCCTTCATTAGTGCTGTTTAATCACTTCTACATTCTTTAAATATAAACAATAATATTGTGATATTTTGATATTCTGAAGATTATGCACTACTAACTTGTTAGAGATACCTAAAGCATATTCTCTAGGTGGTGTTTATTCTTTTTGCCAATCAAGAATGCAGACCTTTGTGGTCATGCTCAAGAGTGTTGGTTTATGCTGGGCTCCAAGATTTTTCATCCTGCTACATAGCAGATAGCCTAGAGTAAAAAGTCACTAGGATATTGCTACTCTTCAAAAAGGCTGCTCTTTTTTATAACTGTGTGTACTTCATGTATAAAAAAATGATTAATGCCTTGCTTACTATGGGCATTTTGGAAGTGAATTTTCAGAGGAATGATTTAAATAAGGGAAAAGATTGAAATAAACTCTACTTGTATGGAATCAAGAAAATGGGGTGCATGGCAAACTGACCCAAATAGTAGTAGAGGAGAGTTAAGTTGGTTCAGATATAATCTTTCAGTAAATTTTTAAGCATTAACACATGCTATAGTTAAGATGTTATTGAATTTTCATTAGACTTTAAAACTGATACCTTCCCAGGATAAGATGTCTTCAGATTCTCTGAGAAGCCACTTACTTGTACATCTCCAGCGAACCTTTGTGAGTAGCAGTAGGAGCTATTGGAATGATTTAAATATTGAAGGCAGGTGTAAAACATCACAAAATATGGATTTGTGGCAACAAATGCAGATGAGTAGCTTTTCAGTGTTACCTTCTGTTCTGTAAACACTGAGCTGTGAGGAGCAGTCCTCAGATGGAAGAAATGAAAGCAGTGGGTGGAGCCTGAGAGACTTGGGATTTGGATTTACAGCTGGGTGGTTATATTTCCATATATTAATTCCATTGTGTCTTTTTTCAGTTATGCAAAAGGAGACCTGGATATATCATACATCACTTCCAGAATTGCTGGTATGGTTGCATGTCTGTCTTACAAATAATTTCTGATTGTCTTTAATATATAAAAATGCATACCTTACCTGTAGGTGTTCTGTTTTCAGTGATGTCCTTTCCAGCAGAAGGTGTAGAATCTGCCATCAAAAATAACATAGAAGATGTGCGGTTATGTTTAGACTCTAAACACCCTGGTCACTATGCTGTGTACAATCTTTCTCCAAGAACATACAGACCTTCAAGATTCCATAATAGGGTGCGTATAGTTTTTGTATACTTCATTATAGAAGGTCTTTCAATGCAATGTCTTGATTAACAAAACACACAACAGGAAATTGTAGTTGTAAAGTGTGTTGCGTAATCAAAGATCATGGAAGAGCTATTATAAACATAAGGTCAAAGGGTAACCTATATTCCACTTGTCTTTGCTTCCAGTTAAACTTGCTGATTGAAGGCTGATCATTAATCTCACTGATTAATGGCTCTTTCTTAGGCTAGTGATATCTTTGAAGAAATGTGTAGGTACCAAGGACTTTCCTTGCCTGTTTCAGATTTAAATTTAAAAATGTAACTTAAATCTTATTAAATTTTAATATTCTACATTCAGAGATTTACTTTCTGAGGTAGTACCCTTTAAGGGACTGATTGCATAACCTATTTGCCAAACTTTTTCTGTGTTAAGCTATACAGAAAAACAGCTATCTTTATTCTTATGTGGCTTAGTTCTGGAGTACTGCTTTTCTGTGGGTGAGCAGCCTGGCTCTGGTATTGCTTTTGCCTGAAAGACTGGCATAGCTTAGCTAAACCTGCTTTTGCTTGCAGGTGCCATCCCAGACAATTCTCTGATAATAAAATAAGGAAATATTTTCCCAGCTCAACATCAAGCATGAGGACTGCTTGTTAGGAGCTGGGATACTGTACTTAAGTATCCATCTCTGCTAAATCCATCTCAGAGCTGTCCTGCGACTAGCCCAACAGTGGAGACTGTGTTACAAGTTGTCTAGCATTGTTCACCCTAGGCCTCAGATAAAACAGTATGCAGTAATAGTGCCCTTTGCTATGATACTAACTGACCAGAAGAATCTTAAAGCGTTATTTGCTACACAACCGTTCTTGAACCTTGCCTTGCCAAACTTCATTAGCATGGGTTCAGTTATCTAAGTTTAAACTTTGTGAGGCTGGAAAATGTTTAATGTATTCTATTCAGTGCTTGTTGGTTACCTTTCCTCCCTTCGCTTCCTCACAAACTGATGGAAAAGACTTGCCTCTTTCAGCAGATGTGCTAAACTTTTTCTGAAACTGGTTCAACAGCAGGGCTTAGTCTAATTGCCAGAGGCTGTTCAACATGGAAGGCAAAATTTGATCATGCATGGGGCCTGTGATTTATTTGGAGCAAAAAACAAATTGGAGTTAAACAATGCTTTTTAGACTTAATTCTCAAATGTCCACTGCGGGTGATGTTTTTTAAGAAATTGATTATTCCTCTTTGAACAAAACTATCAGTCTTGATTTATGGAATATTAAATTATGCCTGGAAGATTGTCTATCCTGGAGACAATTCCTTTGTCTGCACACAAGTCAGAGGTGCCAATGCAATGATATTCCTGTTGTATTGGTAGAGTGTGAGATATTGCGAACACTGATGTATCTGCCGATGATCTGAAACTCGTCTGGTCTTTCAGTACATTTGACTTAGTGATGTTGATTTTGTTTCAGGAGCTTTGTTCTCTTCTGTTGTAGCTGAAAGGTAGTAGGAGATTATAACTTGTCAAAACAATTGTAGCCTCCTGCCCCCTTTATTGTCTAGGATGCTTTGAATACTTGTACAAAACATCATGGCCTTTTGTAAAAAAAAAGATTTTACATGGAACACAAGCTCTTTCTGCAAATATGGTGGGAAATTTTCACAATGCATCTTTGAAATCTAGATACTCAAAATGAGCAGTACTTCTATTTTGATTTTAATTGACTCTCGCTGGGTGAGAGCAACACTGTAGGAAGCTAAGGAAGCTTGGTATTTCTCTAGTGTCTGTAAAAGATGATTCTGGCAACCCTTATAATGTTGATCAGAGGAAAACAGCTTCTGAAATATCTAATGTTAGAGTTCTGCTTAGTAGGTAGTCACGAACTGGTAGCTTGTTGATTCTTACTATAAACTATCTTTATGGAACTTTTTGGTTCTTTTTCTTTATCCTTGATTGAAGTTGGTGCTGGTTTTGAAATCTTTTCTGTTCTAGTTTTGGAACAAGTTAACCAGAGGTTATGCAGTCTTCAGCCCTGGAGGTTTAAGTCCCTACTGAAAAAAGCTGTCAGTAACCTAGTCTGACCTCATAGCTGACTGTACTTTGAACAAATTAGACAAGAGACCTCCTGAGGTCCCTTACAACCTGAACTATTCCTTGGTCTTATTTTATGAGGAAGTTCTATGTATCTAAGAATGCCAGCAAAATGACATTAGTTTGGCAATTTAGATTCTACTAATGAACTAGGTGGATATATCAATATTTTGAGCTTACAACACAGAATAAAAAAACAATGTTATAAATGATATAAATTGTATGGGAAAACTAGTCTGTGCAGAATGTAAATTGTAAAACAAACAAAAAATCAGTTCTGCTTGCTTTTTGAGTACAGCTGTTTTTCCAGACAGATTTCTAGTCTATAGCTGTAGTGCTGCTATATGAATCTTTTACTGTTAATATAGTACTTAATATAGTCAGTCCAGGGAACAAATCTGAGAACAACCCTTGTACCCTTCAATCTGGATAAGAAAGCATATGGCTTGTAGCAAAACTGTCTTTCATATTCAGCAGTTTTGGTCCTGGTTAAAAAGCAACTTGCTTTGCAAAATTTCTTTGAGCCTGGCAAAGCATCCACTTGAAGTTTCAAGAGCTCTAGGATCAGGTTTCATATATTGCATCCTTATATGGCAACCAATTTTAAGAATATAGACTCTCTCAGCAGTGAGAGGTTGATTATTTCCTAATCTTTTGTAATACTAATTGCAGAAAGAATATTTAACTTTTAAAGCTTTTCTTTGAATAAAAGAAATGTAAACTAATTCATACACATTAAATAAATAATTTTAAAGTTCAAAGCTGTTTTGTTCTGTTCTATTTCACTAGTTGAAATTGTCTTATTGAAGAACAAAAAATGGTTTGAGTTGCTGATGTTTGTAGTGCTGCAAATGAGAGATGGGATTGAAGATCTGTTGTGCTTGATGATATAAAGAGCTCTTTACAATGAGACTACTTTTCCTGAACATCTCGTTTCATTTCTGCCTCAGGTTTACACTGAAATGTAAAACTGCCTCTTACATATACAGTTTATACTATGTGAATGTATGTTAATGTTTCTCATTTGTCTCTCACTGCAGGTTTCTGAATGTGGCTGGCCCGCAAGACGAGCACCGAATCTTCAGAACCTTTATAGCATATGCAAGAACATGCATTTATGGCTGAAACAAGATCAGAAAAATGTTTGCATTGTGCACTGTCTTGTAAGTAATTGGTTTAATTCTGAAGTGCTTTACTCAGTCCAACTTTRGATTGTTGATAGGACACTAGTGTCCGTTTAGTTTGTGACTGTTGCTGATTTTTCTTTACTCTGGGATTTGGAGACTATTCCATGCTGATATATTGTGTTTAAAAAAAAAAAGCACTTTGCATCAGTTTTCTCTTTAGGCAATCAATAGGATAATATAGCCCTTGTTTCTGTGTATGTGGTACATGCACACACAGTTTTGTGCCAGATGTGGCACAAAGGGCATATACCAGATTTACTAGAAGTGAATGATAGCTGGAATGTCTTGGATTTGTCTAGCTAGAAATTACTTTGGATTTAAAATCTTTTGAAAATAATGGCTTTAACTGAGGGGGAGTATGTTTTAGACAGTTTCTCAAGCAAGAGAACATGATTTGGGAGTGGCTTTGTGTAAAGAGGAAACCGTGACTATGGGGAGCAGGGATTGTGGGATCATAAAGGGATTCTTGATCTTCTGATCTTGACTGAGGTTTTTACTTATGGAATGAATTGCTAAGGTTTTACGTCATAATTTGAATGTTCCACTTGAAAACAAGCAGTTAAACACAAGACCTAAATAGCAATCCTGCCCCACTTCAGCTACACTTAAGGCTTTCTGGATTGCCAAAGCCTGCCATCCTGAATTTCTGTTGATATCACTGTAGCACATATACTGCAATAGCTGCAATAGCTGCTGAACATCTGCAGCAATACTTCGCATAATTATTTGAGGTCATGCAGTCATGGCCATCCTTGAAAACTTGTGTAGCTTTGTCATTGAAGGTGTCAGTACAGGATCATTTTGATGGAACTTAATGACAAAACTTGAACTTGATAAATAACAGTTGTTTAAACGTGATTGTTGTTTCAGATACCTGCATTTGACTAAGCTTTGACAAGCTTTTCTGTATGTGTATAATAATCTTGGTTCATTTAATTTCCCTTATGAAGTTTTTCTTTTCAAAACAGTTCAGCCACAAATCTCATCTGACTTTGGGGGGCTTTAGGAAACGTCTTAGCTTTAAAATCTATCTATTCCTGATTTTTGTCGTCTTGTTTTTTATTGCTGCCTTAATGACTGTTCTGGCTTGAGATTTATTTATTTTTAATCTCCGAAGTCCATCATCCTGCAAAAACAAAAGGAAAAATTGAAACTCTTTTTTACCTTCTGTCCTTGCAGTAGTTTCTTTTGCTTCCATTCTGC
Organism: Rhea americana; assembly: GCF_003343005.1. NCBI lineage: Eukaryota > Metazoa > Chordata > Aves > Rheiformes > Rheidae > Rhea > Rhea americana. The sequence goes on along the minus strand of NW_028185206.1, from coordinate 1,114,159 downwards.
AAATCAATCTTTCTGAAATGCAAGGTTCTGTCAGTGGATTTGTTTACTAATGAGTTACATATTTAATATTTTGAATGCTGTAATTTTAACTGAATTCCTCAACATGTGAAATATTTTCCTCTGACACCATGAACAATTACAGAGGATTTTCTTTGGCTTGCTAATTGACCTGTACAAAGATTTTTCTCTTCTGTGATGCTTTCATTTGGCAATGGCTTTGTAATGCTAGTGTACTTAAGTCACTGCTTGTCGTGCTGGTCAGTGTTGTTTATTCTTCTCTTGTACTCATCAATGCATTGTCCTAAAGAGTAGGCTTCTCAAGGTAGGAGCTGTTTTTGTTTCATCTGTGTAGTATTTAACTGGCATGGTCTAGTTCATAGAAATAGACTAATTCAGGTTAGAAGGGACTTTTGGAGGTCATTAGGCTCAGTTCGAAGCTCGGAGTAAGGCCAAGTTAGTAGTAGTTCAAGTTATTCATAAATAAGGCTTTGTAGTTATGCCAAAAGTAGTAAGTATTTGCTGCTTTACTCTTTAAAGGTCTGGCTGCTTTGGTGCTGTCAGACCTTTTTAGTGAGCTAAGTGRTGGTTAGAATACATGCCTGGCTCTAAAGGAAATGACTATTGAAACAATCTGAGAGCATTTCCTTCTTTCCCATTTCCACACACATAATGAGTATTGATATGCTAAATGACTGCAGAAGAAATTGTTCTTTACTTGCTAGCAATCAAAACTTGAAAAAAAAGTCCTGTCAACTTGTCTCCTGATTTCTGAATCTTCAGTGTTTTATAGTATAGGAATGAATCTGGTATGTGTAACAGTGCTCCCTACAGATTAAGATCCAATGTTATTCTTTCCTTCTCTTATAGTTTCCTGACAAGTATTAGTCTCGTTCAGTTTTAGTCACAAGACCTACCTACTGTTCGGTGTGGCTCAGTTCTTCTGCGTATTAGGACTTACGTTGTAATAGAAACCAATGAGTTGTTGGTCAAGAAAAGCACTGAAACTGGATCTCAGGCAGCAGCCAGAAAACACTTGAAAATGGATATTAATGATAGTAAAGTAGTAAACATCAAACTGAATGCTTTAGACCATTTTAAGCTAAAGTAATTATTGATGTCTGAGCAAGCAAATAGTTTGTAGTAACTCTATCTTTTCAAAATCAAATGAAAAATTGTCACATTCAATTTCAAATCTGATTGTACTAGAGCTTGGACTTTATTACATACAGTAGGCAACATGTTCTTCAGCGACTTCTGTATTTTTTCCACTAGATTTAATAACAAAATTGCAATTTTTTTGTAGGATGGAAGAGCAGCATCTGCTGTTGTAGTTTGTTCTTTTCTATGTTTCTGTCGTCTCTTCACTACTGCTGAGGCTGCAGTTTATATGTTCAGTATGAAACGCTGTCCTCCTGGCATTTGGCCTTCTCATAAAAGGTATGGTATCAGTCTCTTTGTAGGGTACTGCTGAAGCAAGTATTTCTGCAATTGTGAATATACTGCTATTCTTGCAGAACGCTTTCTAGAAAGATAAATCATTTCAAAAGTGACTTTGTTAGAAAAGCAGTATCCAGGAAAGCAGATGTCATGAATAGGGAAAGTGGTTCTGAATTTTGTAAGACTTTACTCGTTCTTGTTACTGCTGAATCAAATATAATCTGTAGTGAGGCAATGTTAGGAATGAAAGCAAGGGTCTACAGTACTTTTGAAATGCAGTCTTAAGTATAAAAACCACTTGCATGTGCGAATGACATTCTATTCCATGCTTAGTAATTGTTATTACAATAGGCTTTAGTGTGTCAAAATGGAAGTTCTGTGGAAAGAGTAACAATGTAATTCCTGTTGTAGTAGATTTCCTGTTGTAGTATTTTCTTTTTTTAAAGAGTGTGTGCAGAGATGACTTTCTTACATGTTGAAGTGTTTTAAACTGATTATTTAACTTGATGTTGTTTGCTAGATCACGTAACAGTGAAGTCCCAGTAACAAGTGGCAGTAGCAATAAAAGGTACTTCTGCAGAAAGTTAGATATAGAAAAGGTGAGAAGTAAGGGCTAGTGAAGTGTAAGTGACAGATTTTGCTGTTGTACAGGTTGCCTTTGAATATACTTAATGGGCCCTTTTCTGATAACTGAAATTTACCAGGATAAATTACAGCTAGCCCAAGGTATGAAGTGCTTTTGGAAGCTTTAGATTACTAGCTTGAGCTAAAGTGTAACCTTGATCCAGTATGTGTAAAAGACAAGTACATAGTTCTCCTAGTGGGGTGTAGTAGGGTTTTTGGAAAGAGGAGCTAGTTTGTCCAGCAAGTAAATGTAAAGCTGAGGAGGTGAGGCAAAGGCTGGAGTTTGATTTTGGAAGGTGGAACATGATGCAGATGAGATCATATACAGTGTTATATTCATTTTCTGGATAGTATGTCCTTCTGTTGGAGTTTAAAAAACACTATTACTGGACTTAGACTGGTTAGGGATCCTAAATATTTCGTAATGTTCCTATTTCATTCTCCTTCTGTGAAATTCTCTCAGATTTTAAAATGTCTCTCAGGAGTGCTGTTCAGTGTTCTCATTGTTTATTGTTACCACGTGCTGCTGCTGAGTGGCTGGATATTAAAAGTAATCGATACGCATTCACTCATTTTTAGTATTCGGCTCTCTATTAAAATGAGCATCTCTTTTGACAGATACATTGAATACATGTGTGACATGATGGCTGAAGAACCCATTATTCCTCATAGCAAGCCGATCTTCGTCAAGTCAATCACTATGACTCCAGTTCCGCTTTTCAGTAAGCAGCGCAATGGCTGCAGGCCTTTCTGTGAAGTTTATGTGGGGGATGAGAGAGTGACCACTACCTCCCAGGAATATGACAAAATGAAGTAAGTACAGCTTTTAATTTGCTCTGAAACTGCAAATTGAATTTAATATGGATCCTTACTGTGAGGAGAAGGCATGTTTTTGATATGCCAGTTGAGCAGAAGGCTTCTTTAGTGCTTACTCTTCATGGAAAAACTAGGTCCACTGTTTGATTCAGCTGATCTTGAATGATAAATCACAGGAAAGGGACAGAGCAATTGTAATAGCTGTTCTCAAATGGGCACATCCCCACCAGAAGTATGGGTTACAGTGGGGAGGCATGTTGTGTAGTGGATATTAGGAGACAGAGGTGAGCAAGACTTTACTTTTAGTCCATATTGCATGAACTATGAAGGTTGACCCCAAGCTGTTCACATGGTTGGGATAGTATATCAATACCACTGAAACTGAACTTCGTGTCTCAGTCATAGAAATAGGATCCTCCAGCCACTGTAGCTTTAAGGAAGGCATTACCTATTAGCTCCTCTGTTGTTCTTTTGTGGTTCAATGTTGGAATTGCAAATATTATTAGTGGTTCGGGATGTACCTAGTTGGGGAGGGAAAGTATGAGAGAATATCAGAACCCTGCTAGCTTCCCTTTAAATCCAAGCCCAGTGGGGAAGTGTCATGAATTTATTGAGGGGGACAGGAATACCTGAGTAGTCTTCAAATAACCTTTTTTCTCTTTTATACTTTTTCTATACCACTGTCCCTGAGTGGGAGCCCTGACATAAGTTATTTAAAGCTATGGGCAGCTACTGATTCTCTCTGCACCTTTCTTTTGGAACAACCTGCTTTGTAATATCCTGTTTCTTGACATTCTTTATCCTTAGTATCATTTGCCCTATTCATGCTCCTGTATTTTCCAGCAGCTTCTTGGAAGCATGTTTTTCCCCATATCTGATTTGAGAACTGCAGGTCTAAATAGGTACCTGTTGGTCTACTGTAGGCAACTGTTAAGCTTATTTTTAGACAACTTCTAAGTTTTCATTTAGAGAGTTAAGTCTTTACCCCATAACAAGAAATTAAAGTGGAATTTTATGGGGTGATGTTGAACGGCTTGGAGAAAGCGAACTAAAAAAAAGTACAGTGTATTTCTAAAAATTATGTTAACTGTAAATATGCTTTTTTCCAGAGAGTTCAAAATTGAAGATGGGAAAGCAATAATTCCACTAGGAATAACAGTCCAAGGGGATGTTCTCATTGTGATATATCATGCCAGGTCAACACTAGGAGGCAGGCTGCAAGCTAAGGTAATGATAAACTTAAGAGCCTGTGCAGAGGGTTTGCTTAACATTGCTGTTTGAATTTAATTGTATTTATGATCTCATTAATAGGTACATGGTTTTACTTATTACTCTTTGCTCCAGTAAATATCTGAGGTTTTCGTATGCTTGAATTCAACTCTTTCAGGCCTGATATGTATGTCCATTCTCTTAGTGCTCACACACAAATGTTTTGGTAGTCATTTCTGGAAATTACTTCGGTATTGTAGGTTACTATCTTTGCATGGAAAGCCTCTAACAAATTTATCTGGGAAGTGGTTTTAAGTCGCACAACAGATGAGTGAGTTTTTTTCGCTCTGTACACACAAACCATAACTGAAGGGAAAATACTGCTCATTGAAAAAGCAGGATTCCAGGAACTGCCGCTACAAAGCAGGCTAGGAAACTCCTTGTGGTGTTACACCTTATTTCTACAGCTGAGCTGTGGTTTTCTTTATAGCCGTTTTTCTTCCTGGCCTTCATTTTCCTAGGGAGAATGCATTTTTGCTTTTAATTCAACTGAGAATGCTGCTGTTTTGGAAAGTCACAAAAAGCTTATGAAGCCCCTTTTCAAATTTCTGAAAATAAACATTGCTTTCTCCATAACGCAAGCCAAATGAAACCTGGAGATCTATGTAAAAGATAGGAAAGAGTAGTATAAATTTTAGAGTAGCTTTGAGGATTATAAAATTTGATCTAGGGGTTTTTTGAAATAATACTACAGTTTACAAACATTTTGGTAAAACATACATTCGTACACATCTATTACTAACATAGTTTTTTTTTTTTTTTACTTTGTGTGTAGAAAGGCAAGTATCAAATCTTGTCATGTTGTAAAAATTTAAGACTTTATGCCCCTGGAAAATGTTGTACCTCAACTCCTTAGTCATATTTTAAGACTGCAAGCTCAGTGAGATGATTCTCTAGTGCACAAAACCAGTACATGAATCTAATTCAGCAACAAAAGAAGTGCACAACTAGAGAAATTCAGGCAAGGTTAGCCTCATCATGTGTACTCTCAATGTCAGCTTCACTGTTAAAGTTAACACTTTGTTTTTCTGGCATTTATTTTTTCACTGGAACAGATAATAAATTTCTCAGCTGTCTGCTGTAACAATGCATGAACAATGTTTTGTGATGATCATGGTTTGGAATTTTGAAATAATATTCAATTGCTTTAGTCTAAACTGCTCCCTGAAGTGTTCTGTCAAATTTTTATGGAGATCATGTGAATGTCTACCAATTGCTTACAGTTAATTTGAGAGAGGATTTAGTTTGTGTAGGAAGTGCTTGCATATGAAGGGATTAATAAAGAAACTGATCTAATAGTCTGTTCAGTTACTCATTTGTATTTCAGAATAGATAGGGATAGACTGATCAGATAAACTGATTTTTAATTCCTTTTCTTGGGCTCATTACTAAATTGACTTGACCAAAAGGCTGTGGCAGTAAATTCAGCAGATCTTTTGGAGTCAGATCTACCATAGGGAATGAGATCTTTGCTCAAGTGTGTGCCAGGGGAAATAGTGGTACACCTACTGGAGAGAGAAACTTCTTGCTGAGTGGACTCTTAGTTTTGTTTTCTGGTAACATCTGGGACTCCATGAGTGAGAAACAATGTTAGAATCAGTAAGGTTGGAAGGAACCTGGATCTGGAGATCATCTTGTCCAACCCCCTGCCCCGCTCAGCAGGGTCACTTAGAGCATGTTAGACAGGGTTGTGTCCAGGCGGGCTTTGACTATCTCCAGAGGAGGAGACTCCACCACCACTCTGGGCAACCTGGTCCAGTGCTCCGTCACTCTCATAGGGAAGAAATTCCCACTCACGGTCAGGTGGAACTTCCTGTGCTTCAGTTTCTGCCCATTGCCTCTTGTCCTGTCACATGGSMCMACTGAAAAGAGTTTGTCCCTGTCCCCTTGACACCCTCCCTTCAGGTCCTTGTACACATTGATAAGATCCCCCCTCAGTCTTCTATTCCCCAGGCAGAGGAGGCCCAGCTCTCACAKCTGTTCCTCATGGGGCAGGTGCTCCAGCCCTCTGATCATCTTTGTAGCCCTATGCTGGACTCTTCCCAGTAGCTCCATGTCTCTCTCGTACTGGGGAGCCCAGAACTGGTGCAGTACTCGAGGTGAGGCCTCACCAGGGCTGAGTACGGGGGCAGGATCACCTCCCTCGATCTGCTGGCAACACTCTTCCTRATGTACCCCAGGACACCATTGGCCTTCTTGGCCACAAGGGCCCATTGGTAGCTCGTAGTCAACTTGTCATCTGCTAGCACTCCCAAGTCCTTCTCCACATGTCTGCTTTCTAGCAGATCAGCCCCCAGCCTGTACTGGTGCGTGAGGTTATTCCTCCCTAGGTGTAGGCCTCCAACTAGACTCCATRTCTCTGATGACAACCCTCTGAGCTCTGCCTTTCAGCTACTTCTCAGTCCACCTCACTGTCCACTTGTCTAACCCACACTTCCAGAGCTTCTCTAGGAGGATGTTATGGGAGACAGTTAAAGCCTTTTGAAGTACAGGAGAGAACTGGTGCTATCCTATGCCACTAGCCAAGCTTTTGGGTCTTACCAGGTGTTGGTAGGGAATACTTGAAAAAGTTTCCTGTAGTACATGACAATTGGAAAACAACTCAAAGATTTTTGATACCATGGATATTTAGTCTATGCTTAAGTAGGATAATACAGGTACAGCTGATTTTGTATTTCATATTTTAAAGCCTGACAAAACAGTGAAGTTTCTTTCAGTGGAGGGAAAGTTACAAGATACTCTAGCCTTTAGTAAAAAAGCAGTTATTTTCCAAATGTGCTGAAAGTTATACTGTTAAAGCAGACTACTTAAAGAAGTTATGCCATTGAGGTGAAGCATACTTCTGTTCACTTAGCATTGAGCTCTCACTTAAGAGGAAAAGTGTGCTGTGCTGTTTACATCACTTCTCAATGTGTAGGTAAGGTTGAATTCAGGATAAGATGTAAGTCTTGAGGAAGACAAGGTTTTTAGTAACTTAAACTGAAATCAGTACAACTGATCTTACATTGATTTCAAGGTAAGATCCTTTGAGCAAACTTCACCAGACATTGTCTAATCCTCTGCTGTTGAAATAACACAGAATACCAATTCAAATGTGCTGGTGGCAGCAAAATAACTTTCAGGGTCCTAAGGCTGTGATTTGATGGAGACTTAATGGAGTCTAGGCAGGACTGGCAAGGTCTGAATATGGCTGATTCAAGCAGGGCTGGTACTTGCTTTAAAGACAGTGCAACTTAGTCAAGTATGTAAGTAACTTCACTGTAATCACTCTGACTTCTGATTACTTGTCTTTCAGAAAACCTAACTGTGATAGCAGAAATAGTTCATTTGTTGGATATGAATCCTGACTTAGTGCTTTTGTGGCCTTCAGAGTTGTCCTGCTGCTCATACTGGGATGTATGTAAGAAATCAGCTGGACTCCTGTCGTCTGACATCTGATTTATAATGTTCTGTGAATGCGCACTTACAGGGAAAGCTTTCAGAATTCAAATTTACTAGATTCTGTTTACTGGTTGCCTTATCACTTACATTGTAAGGAGTGGCAAGAACATTCCACACATGCTGTGTGAAATTAAAGCCAGGGAACAAATGTATTGTGAGTTCATCAAAACTTGCTCCTTTTTGGCTTTGTGCAAGATGGCAGCTATATGGACATCTGTCTTGTGGTAGCATTTTCTGAGCTACTGTGCTGATGAGGTATAGAAAGATAGTTTTTCTGTTGGTAGAAGAGTTTGGAAATCTTTGTTATAATCAGTTTGGACAACGATTAATTCTGCTGGAGCCGAGCACCTGGCTTGACTTTTGTAGAGGGATGCTTTCACAATGTCCTGTTAAAAGTACGTGCTAGAGATCCTTTCTTCCTGTACTGAATAGAATCATTTATCTATGGCAAATGTTTTTTGCTTAGTTTATCTAATGTAGATAATTTTTGAGCAAGATGAGTCTCTCCAAGTGTATGATGGTTCTGAGAAGTATAATACACAGGTCACGGAGTTCCAACCTTTAGAACAGAGTCTAGAACTACTTGACAGTCTGTGGTCTCCTCGAAGTTAATATGAGAAAGATATCTGCTTCAGGACCTTTTGGTTTGTGGAGAATATTTCCACAAAGGCACTACAAACTTACTTGAATATTAAAATTTAATTTGTTACATTCTGTCCTAATCTGCATTCAAGCTACTCAAGATTAACTATGGAGGTAAACTACCATGGTAGCAAAACAAACACTTTAACATATTTTAATATTGAAAATATTTTATATTAAAGCAAAGCACTGTGCCTAGTGTTCATGTACAATTATAGACTTCCCCTGTGTTTCTTGTTTCCACAGATGGCTTCAATGAAGATGTTCCAGATTCAATTCCACACAGGTTTTGTGCCCCGAAATGCCACCACGGTGAAATTTGCCAAGTATGTTGTTGATGCCTCTTCGTAGATGATTTGGAAGTGTTCTTTCAAACCTGTCAGGCTTTCAAATTGGGAGATCCATTGCAATAAGATGATTCTTTTTTTTAACCTTAATGAATCAGGAAGTTTCTTCACAATACCAAAATATTTTCTTTACCTAAATACCCCCTGTTAACTTTTTACAAAAAAAATAAAGTATGACATTTCTTAAGCCTTACGCTAATTCCATTAATGTTCTGTCTTGGATTACTGTGAATTTAATCTAGTGAGGTATTAGTTTCAGTCTACTTGTATGTGTCTGTGCAGGTATGATCTGGATGCTTGTGACATTCAAGAAAAATATCCTGATTTATTTCAAGTCAATTTGGAAGTGGAAGTGGAGCCCAGAGATAGACCTAGCTGTGAACAGCCACCGTGGGATAACATGAACATAAAGGGACTGAATCCAAAGATCCTTTTCTCAACCCGAGAGGAACAACAAGAAATCTTATCAAAATTTGGTAATGAATCTCTTTAAAACTAGAGAGTGTAGCTTCTGATGCACTTCAGTGTTTGAGGAGGAATTTTGTTTTGTTTTTCTGACATTCTTTCAAGTGTCAAACCACACAGGTTTTTTTAAGTATCACTTCAAAAAGTTGTGTTGTATAAAGGAATATAAACTATTATCCAGTAATGGCTTATTGGATTGTTGCCTTATCTCTACTGTTAAATTTGCCTGTTTTAAAGCTTCAAAAATGCTATTTGGAGGGATTTTAACAAATGGAATTGACAGCTAGGATTTGTAGGCAAGTATCTTAAATTCTTTGGCTAAACAGGTATTATTGCTTCACTAAAAATTGAGCATTCTTCAACGCAGTTTTAAATAAAAATGTTTAGGATTTCTTATATGTAACTAATCTTGCTGTTAAATGTTAATGTTAAATCAGTACCTCATGTGGTCCAGAAGGATTTCTTAATAGTACACATTCTGTTCTTCACTTGTAGATGTCCGTTAATTCCAGTTAATATTGTCTACTATCCATTGTCTTTCCAATGTGACAGTAGTTCCATTTTTTTAAATTCTCTTTCAGAATGTCTGTGCTGCTAGTTTAAAAAGCAAGATAGTGTGGTCATTGCTTCTGGTACACCATACATGAGATCTTACTCTTTTCTAGTTCCATATGTTTTAATTTCATTTCTTATTGGATAGCTGCTGTTGTCTTTAGCAGGATGTGTTCTGCTGCTCTTGCACTGTGGTTTAAGCCATGCTGTATTTACCTTAGCTTTTATATTAATTTAAAATATGTTGTGAACACAACTTTGAGCTCACTGAAATCGAGGTATTTCACTGAAAATAAGGATCTTTAGTCTTACTTTCTTCACCTTTCGTTTTAAATAAGTCACTTTCACTTTTTGGTTTAGAAGTGAAATGCAAGGGGTTCATATTCAATTGAAAACACTTACTAAAACTTGTGGGGAGGCAATAGCGCTTACTTCCTTCTGTCCTATGAACGTGTTTTATAAAACTCTCCTTAAATGAACTCTCTCCTTAGATAAACTGACATTGAACTGTAATCTTTGTACTTTTCCTGAAATGAGTTTTTTAGCATTTCTGTATGTTACAAGCAGACTACACAGAAGGAGTTTTACCAGTCTGATATGTAGATTTAGTTAAAGAGCATGCATCCTATTCTTTCCAAATTAGTGGGTGAATGCTTATAAATCCAGAGTCTTTATCTTGCAGAGAGGAAACCTTCCTTTCTGGGAGGCAGTATAGCATCAGGTAACCCAGCTGAACACAACTTAATACAAGAGTCACTTAACACCTGATTGTCAAATAAGAGTTATGAAGAGTTGTTAAGTGCAGTACATGATATATTACTAAACTCTTTTGATATTCTTGTTGACAACTCTTATTATTATCTAGTATTATACTTGCAGTACTTTCTGTAGCTGCACTCACTCTTTTCTCATGCTTTCATGTTCTTTCACTTAAATTTCTGTAGACTTTGTTCACAGCTCTTCTTGCCTGATGTAGAAACAGTGGTATAAATGCACTGTTGATGATTAAATGTAACTAAAAGAATTGGTTACAGTTTATTTCAAATTGAAGTAGAATACTTGAATGGATGCCCGAATTTTAACATCAGTCTAATTTCTTAATTTAATTTTGTAGCCAGAAATAGGCTTTTGCATGTTCTTACCGTTGAAATACAATTAACAATCCTAAATTCAAACCTAAGACATTTTGCCTTTCCAGAGTAATAGCTGCTTTGAGAGACAGATACTTTGCAGTAGTAGTCACTGTGTAAGTCAGACACCAGCTGTGTACAATTGGGATTGATCAGGGTTTAGTTTTTAGAAGTACCTCTATGAGGATCCTGGTTTAAAATCTAATCTTCTAGGAAAACCAGAGCTGCCTAGACAGCCAGGTTCAACTGCACAATATGAAGCAGAAGCATCACAACTGGAGCAATCTTCAGAAAGCATACCTACTGAGACGGAATCACCACACAGTAGTAGTACTGATGCAAATAACTTCTTTCATTCTCTGGACTGGAAAGGTAGTTTTTTTTTTCTCTGAAGTGTGGAACATACTCGTTCTTGTGTTGTACTGTATACTCTCTAGTAAATTCTGCAGCTGTTTCTTTGTATGCCTTGTATGACAAAGGCAAAATCACTATTTCATCAGATCATGAGAAAAATATTTAAAAAGTGAACTCTGTAGCTTATTAAATGTTCAGCTTCATCTAGGTGAACATTTGGTAATGACTTTTATGCAAACCTATAAATGCTGAGGAGATCTTTCCTTTTCTACAAGGAAGCCTTGTCTTAGAGCTCTGTTTAGGGCTGGTGGTGGAATGGAGAAAATGTAGATTAGTCAGTGAATCTCAAAGGGTCCAGATAAGTATATATTAACTGAAACATAACTACGTAGTGCATGTACGAGGCCTTTTCCTGGATGCATCTCTAGAGAAATTGTAGTGATTGCATATGTTGTTGTTGAATGGTATCAGATCAGAGCAGCAGTAAATGAAGGCTTGTTTAAGCCATATATAGCAAAATATGCTGAGGAGTATGTCCAAGTCAGTCCCATTCTGAAAGTATTTGTAATACCTTTCTTTCTACGGTGGCTTGTTTTTTGGTATAGTAGATTAATTTGTAGTTTTTGTATTTAAGTGTGTCTTTTTTCATGCTTATGCTTTGTACCTGGAGAACTCCTTTGTTTACCTGGCTAATCTTAACTAGCAGAGCACATAAGCTAAAATGGAAAGAGCTGCTCCTTTGCCATATGCACAGATGTGATAGGCAATGGTTAGTTTTTTCCCCCTTACCTCTTTTGTGTGAGAAGCCTTTGTAAATCAAGGTTTGATATCATGTGTCTTACCACATAAGCCTGTCTTCTCCTATTTGGCAGGAGAATTCTGGTAATCTAAAGCTGTTATTTCTTTTCATTCAAGATGGAAAAAGTTCAGAAAGTGGAGTAGAGGAAAATTCTTCCAAAAATGATCATGTTCAACTAACTGATGACAAGGAGGAGAGTGATCCTTCCGATGAGGAATTCTCTACGTTTTCGGGAGAAGAAAGAGTGGTAACCGATGAAAAAGACTCTACTACTCCAGAAGGAGAGTTGCTTTTTGAAGCCAGTTTTGAAACACCACCTACACTGTTACAAAAACCTGTTTCTGAAGAGAATGTAGATTTACTGGGACTAGACTCTGATGTTTTACCAGAACAGAAACAGCCTATCTCAGAAATAAATTCTTCATCAAGCAATGCAGACTTATTGAACAGTCTTTTTGTGGGTGACACATCACAGATTTCAGAAGAGTCCACTGGAGATCTTCTGGGACAAGGAACAGATTTCTTTTTCAGTCAGGCTCAGCATCCAGTTGCTGCTCAGACTACATCTTCGGCAACAGCTGTATCTTCTGGTATGTAAATGCAACATCAGAACTCTTGAATGGGCCAACATTTAAAAGCAGTCTGTGTTACACTTAAAATGAGTACCATGTTGTGATATGTACACTGAAGATACATCTGTTTATAGCAAGAATCTGGAGAGAACAGCTTGTTTACTGCATGAAGCAGACAAAAATTACTGTATATTAAACTATTCATGTGGTTCAGGGCTTCTTAAAGCAGCAATTTTTAGGTTATCGGAAAAAACAGTTCAACAGTGATAAAGCTTTTCTATCTCTTGGTATTTGTTGGCAATATCCTCTAATCATATGAATAAGCATGTGTCAAGTTTTGAATTTCAAGAAAATTCACTGCACTTTGAGGCTTTGCTATGCATATGTTATATATGCTTGATCTTTTGGATCTAGGTGTAAAGAACTTCTTTTGTTAAGAGCCAGAAATAAAGATTTACTGCATTCTTGTATTTTACATACATTGGTGGCATTAGGTGTGGTGGAGAGCTGTGCTGTGTAGGTCAAATGGCTGTGTGGGATTTTTGGGTGTGTTAATCGGATAAGACTTCTAGGCAACTGGAAATCCTGTGGATTACTATTTAGATCAGTGGGATAGTACTGTGAAAGGCTGTTTTCTGATTGCTCTTACTAGTGTTGGCAGATTTTTATCCTGAAAGAGAATGTTACTTTATCTAAGGGGCTTTTAGAATAAGATGTTTCAATTTAGAGGTTCTGTTCTTAGCAATGCCTTGCTAGCTCCTTGTGTCACTTGATTAAAYTTTTGGGGCATAACAGTTCTGTCTGTAGTACTATGGTAAGGTTTTAAAGAACATTAGTCAAATAATCAGGAAACAGAAGGCTTAGTCTCTTTGCACAGAGATGGTGCACTTGGATTGATAGCCATGCAGCTTGGATTAAAGCTATTTGGAGCRCTTATGTGATTTGTAATACTTCTATCTTCTTTTGAATTACTACAGTCAATGTGGAAATATATTTTTTCATTTTTTCAGAATGTAAAATTGATGTAAATGTAAATTTATCTATGTAGTAAAGAAGTTGAGGTTGAACTCCCCCCAAAACCCTGAGCAGTAGTCACATGCATGTCTTGTTCTGCCTTTGAAAACTGACTTAGGAGAGAAGGATAATTRTAGAAGAAAGAATACTTGGCCTATGTTGCATTTCAGTTTTCCCATCACGGTTGTGCCTGATCTTTTGTATGTGTAAAATGCTGCAATAAGCACTTGTGTAGATGAGAATCCAGGTTTTTTTTYGAAGTGTTATGAGTGCTATGCAATGTTACCATTGCCTTATTATGCAGTAGGTGCTAGGGCAGAGTAGCAGGATTATTGCTCCTCTTTATGTGAATCTGGCAAGAGTCCCTGGGTTTTTGAGGATTTGAACCTAGAGGGAGGCAGCAGTAATGGGAAGATCTGGAGCCTTGCTTCCAGCTGACTGTCACATGTTACCCCATGCTGACTATAAATACTCTTCCAATTAGTTTTCTTCACTATGATCAGGACSTGCTGAAAGCTCTGCTTCTGTTGGCTTTCCTTCTTGAGCTGACACATTTTCAGCCCCAGATTCACCAATGCCTTCAAGTCAGAGTGGTAGTATGAATGTTTTATTTGACTTTAGTAGTTTAGTTTGTTTAAATTCCTTGGAGATTTGGCATTATAGACAACTGTAGAAACAACTAATTTMTTTGTTTATATGCAGCTGATCACTCAGATTTAAGGAGTACTTCACATGGAGGAAAGTGATTAGGTTGAATATAGGCAGCCTCAGTAGTGATTTATGTGTGAAGAGAGCTATTGTTGTGTATAGTTGAAATGCTTTCAGAGCATGAAGGTACACGTTGGGAGATGTGTATGTCTTGTCTGTGACCACTAAGGTATACATTTTTTTTCTATAACTTCATTAATCCTAAGATAATTGATTTAAGATAATTTTGTTTTCTGCCCCTTCTAGTTGATCCTTTTGATCCATTCACAATGTCATCAAGTCCTGAAAATTCAACGGTGCCTGGTCCAGACCTCTTTGGAGATTTCCTTAATCCAAATTCAACATCTACATCAAGTACATTTCCTTCCACACACAGTTCACTTCCACCTTCTTCCAGCTCAGACTTCTTAAACTTAGGTAAGTGTGCTTATGATGATCTGTTTCTCAACAGTTGCTGCTACTCAGTGCACTTATCTTTCAGCCTAGTYGATGTGGGTTAGTGCATCTGAGTAGACGCACTTGTTGACTGCTGTTTTAATCAGAATCTGTTTGGGGAACATAGATACATATGTCCCAGGTAGCAAGGCTTTGCTATATAATGTCATTTTAATAGTTCTGATGCAAGAATATTTCTAACAATACTAACCTTTGGTTGAGAGTTTGATTTTCCTCCGAGTTCTTAGGACTAAGGATATACAAACACTTGCAAACATACTGTCTAGATGAGAGAATACTATTGTGATTCTATTYGTATTTTAAAGATTTTCTTGAAGCCTTGGCAAAGAAACAAGCAATTCAAGCAAGTTAGAGTACAACAGTGTCTTTAAAGGCGAGCTAAGGCTAGCTGGATGTTCTTGACCTGAATGCATTCTGATAATATACTTAAAGAATACATTATATAATACTCTAATCTTTGTGTCATCTGGTTTCTGTTTCCTGGTGAAACCTTTCCCTCATGCATTTATTTTAATGTCTTTTTAAAATAAAAAAGCTAAATTRTAGTGTTCTTGCCTCCTAAAGTTGATATAATCAACACTTCAGACTTAGTTGTAGTAATCAGCAAATTAACCATGCACATTTTAAGTGGGAAAAACTAGTAATGCAAGGAATTGATAGTATTGCAACAGGACTTACCAACTGGGACTGGAAGATAGAAATTGATTTGAAAAGAGAAGCTTAGAATTAAGGTATCAATTCTTAAAATGAGCAGTTAACCAAAATACTATCAGGTCAATGCATTGGCCTGCACTAAGGGAAAAATGTTTTAATTTGAATCATAGCTGATCTCTATTTTAAACACCTTCTCTAAATCTCAGCTTCAGCAATAAAGCAGAGAGTCATGGGTCAGCTGAAGTGAAAATACTAAGTACCAGTAGGAGCACCAGAAGAGCCTATGCTTTTGGAGTTTAAGTTCTGTGAGAATCTGCTAAAAGCAAACTAAAAACTTTTATCTGCAATAAATACACTTTTATTGAAGAGCCTTGGTTGCACAATACCCTTTGCAGGAATTTCAATTGCTTGAAAAAGCTGCAGAGTCAGCTGCAGTACTTTGTGTAGAAGAAACTTATTGGATTGAAATGCAGGGATCCTGCTTGTTTGTAACTCCACTTAGCTAAAATTCGGAACTCTGCTATAGTAACTCTAGCTGAGATACTCAGACAAGTTTTTTAAAGAAAAACCCATACAAAAACCAGAAACAAACCCAGAGCTTTCTCTGTGTACTTTGAATCAGTACTATACTTCGCCTTTGTGATATGTTGGGTCTTTCCCTATCTCCATACTAAACATGTTATTTCTAAAATTTTACAAAATGGAGCTTTTAGGCATGCCTGAAAGCTGAAACTAGTTAAGTGATATGTTCCTCCCCTCTGAATCCAAAAACATTCTCTTTGTAGAGCTTGTTTTATGCAAACAGTTTTGAGTTGCCCCTTTTCTTGGACAAAATTGGTCTAGTTGACTCTAGCCATGGATGAGGTACTTACTGTATTGACTACACAAATTATTTGTTTGGCTGATGGCTTTCTTCTGCACRTACGAGGCTAGTGATCTGAGTACTTTGTTACTTCATTGTAAATTAGGTCTTACCTTGCAGTTGTGATTCTGCTAAAGGAAAGGACTGTCCCACTTACTGTTTAATTTGAAGCAATTGTGTTCTTAGAGGTACAGTACCAGCTGCATGTTCTTTATTTTATACTTGTATACTTGCCACTCTTAGGCCACTTTTAGTTAGGACACTGCATGAAGTGATAGACCAGAAGACAGGGGTTTTTTTGCAGTTCCATGAAAGATTTGATTGACACTGATCACTGGAGCATCTTCCTTATCCAAATTTAATCTCACTACCTATTTTTTAAACCATAGAGGCCTTGTTATATGTGATTGAGTTTCTACTTGATGGAATAAACTGATAAATCTCAAGGAAGAGGAAATAGAGTTCATGGCAGGAAATTTTGACTTCTATTCTCATAATGTGCTGTGTTGAAGCAGTGATTACTTCTGTATTGCTTTAAAACAGCTGTATACTGCATGAATCTGAACTCCTTTCTTACTGTCTCCTTTAGCTCACTGGGTACTCTGTCATCTTTCGCTTTGACCAGTGAAGTGATCTGTAGAGTAGTGGTAATTATAATTTTTTTTCAGTTATATTTGCCATATTTTAAATGTCCATAATAGTTCACTCATATTTTGAACCAATTGCCAYAGTCCTACTGCTGTCCACTTAGTTCACTTGCACTGTTTTTATTGTAGCCATTCTACATTGTTATAGAAATCACAAAATGGTTGAGTTTGGAAGGGACTTCTGGAGATCATCTAGTCTGACCTAGTCTGGTCAAACTAYGGTCAGCTAGAGCTGGTTGGTCAATGTTGTATCCAGCCCATGACATGTATATCTCTAAAGCTTGAGAATCCACCGCCTTTCAGGACAGCCTGTTCCTGTGTTTGATAACTGCTTTGGAAAACAAGATTTCTTGGTTTAAACAGTTTCCTGAATTTTAATCTGTGCCTGTTGCCTCTTGTCCTGTCACTGGGCGCCACTGAGAAGAGTGTTAGTCATCTTTACTTGTTCCCATCAGGTATTTATACRTATTGATATAATCCAATGACAGATACTACAATCCTTCATTTGTCTTTGACTCCTCACTGGACTCACTCCAGTAGCTCTGTCTCTCTTGTACTGGGGAATATAGTACTGGACACAGCACTTTAGATGTGGCCTCACAAGTGCTGGGCAGAAGAGAAAGATCACCTCCCTCAACCTGTCAGCAACACTTTTCTCAGTGCAGCCCGGGAGGCTGTTGGCCTTATTTGCTGCAGGTTTCACGGCTAGTTCATGGTCAGCTTGTTCACCAGGACTCCCAGGTTGTTCCTTACAAAGCTATTCTCCAACTAGTTTAACACSAGCCTGTCCTGGTGCATAAGCTTATTCCTCCCCAGGTGCAGGATTTTGCAATTCCCTTTGAATTTCATGAAGTTTGTCTTTGCCCATCTCTCCAGCCTGTTGARGCTCCTCTGAATGGCAGCACAGCCCTCTGGTGTATCAGCCAGTCCTCACGGTTTTGTGTTGTGTATAGACTCACTGCAGGTGCACTCTGCGCTGTCATGCATGCCACTAATGAAGCTGTTAAACAGCAATGGCTCCAATGCTCACCTTTGAGATTGGGCACTAGTGCCGTGCCTCCAGCTGGACTTTTTATTGGTGATCACAGCTCTCAGCACAGCAGTTTAGCCAGTTTTCAGTCTGCTGTATCTTGACTTTGTCTGATATAAGATACAAAAAAGCTCTTCAAGAAAAGTGAAAGAGTAGGATGTGACTTTTTAGGATAAACCTTAGCATCTGGAATAGTGTTTTTAATAGACTATATAAACCTTATCCCCACGTAATGTGATTTTTCAAAACATTGTTAGGAATTTGTTAACCAGATTTTTTTTAAAAACTCTTACATACCAGAGAACCTCTTTGTAGACAAAATCTAAGTTGAAAAAACAGACCAGTGAGAATTTCTGCTCTATATATTTACCTGCAGCCACAGGGATAGAATGTGTTGAGTTGCTAATCTAACATTTGAGCAAATGCAGAACATAAAGGAAGTACCTAGATATTGCTATCTTTACTCCAATGCTTTTTCTATACTTCCTTTTTCTGATTTCAGGTTAACAAAGATGCACCCTGATGAATGCATTGATATTTCAGATATTTTGAGAATGCATTGATATTTCTGATATTTTAATGTAGTTCTTAGAGGTTTCTGTCAACATCGGCAAAAATCTTAAAATATACGCATTTATTCCTTTTCATAATTTGCCAATATATCATAACTTTCTAMAAATATAGAGATGACTTCCCAGTGGTTCTAGAATTATTGTTATGCAGGCTTTAAAAACACTGCAGAGTTGGAAGAATTGGGATAACACTTTATGATCCTTTAAGTTTGCCTTCTAAATGGTAGCTCTTCTACTTGTTTAGCTGAAGTCAAGTGTGTATTTGRTCCTTTAGCATTTACTTCAGATACTGGTGTCAATTTTTAGCAATAAAATCAGAAATATTAATTATAATGTTTTTAATATGAATAACTAGTGTGAGTGGAAGAATATGCTCACTAGTGACTGCAGAGCAAGCGCAGAGAGCAGGAATTAAGTAACAGATTTGTAAGAATCTTACTGAGAGCGCAAAGTAAAAATGCAACCATCAGATCATTAAACTGAGAAGCAATTTTAAACATTAAAAATAAATTAGTAGTAATGTCAGTATTCATTTAAAATAAGCTGCAGCAATGAGATACAGTGAACATACTGTTGGAGCAGTAATGAGTGTCTGAAATTAAATGTTACAGAAATAGATGAACTTTCCTGGGCAGTAAAAAACTATTAAACCTCTTTAAATACCAAAAGAAAATCTGTTACAGTAAACACAACTGAGGTAGAATTCTGGGCTTGCTTTTCACAATGCAGCTTAAAATTTGAAATAAATCATTAAAAGAGTGTTAAAATGTAATTTTAGCATAGGAAATGTGGTTCTTAAAATCTGGTCTGTCAACCTGTTAKCTTGTAATAAAAGATACATGGTAGTTGAATTTCAACAGAAATGTATTTACAAGGTGTTTTTAATCTTCYATAAAAATCTTTAATCACTTGGCAGGGACTCAGATATGGCATGACTGTTCACTTAAGACTTTAAACCTGTTCTTAAATTTAAGTGGCCACAATTGCAAGAGCAAATTTTATTTCCAGTAGATGGAGTATCCATTTTCTCCTTATTGAAGAGATCTGTTTATTGAGCATATTTGAAAACGGAATTGCTTGGTTTAGATATACAAGAAGCAGATGAGTTCTAATGAAAATCTGGCCAGGAATATATTTCATGCTACCAAAATAAAGTGATCTGATGAAAAGATAGCAGAAGACATGGAAAGTCGTCAGAAGCTTGAGTGACTACTATAATTTTCTTCTGAGTAGAGGCAGTTTAAGTGATTGTTTTCTCAGCCAGGCTCTAGTTGAGCTTAACAAGCCTTGCATCATACTAAACCAGTCATTTAATTCACAGGAAATCCTGTTGGCCTCTGATTAAAAGATTTCCTGTGTAGGTGGCAGGTTAAATAAAGAAAATATACTGTGATGTTATGTAGAATGTAGTAAAAAGCAGGGCTTTTATTTTGGGAAGCTGGAAAGTGATCTGGTTACCACTAAGTTATTTTTACCTTATAGCTTGGTTTGAGCAGTTAGAAAATAATGAGGTCCTAACTTCCAGTCTTTATTGTTGCATGGCAGAAGATTATAAAGATGCCCTTTATAGAAGAATTTAAGGAACAGGTAGGGAGGGGCTTGCTTGCTCATGTTCTGAATTTCTTTAGCTTTTGGAATATTTAGCTATGCTTTATTTTTTACCCTTTAAGATAGATGTTCTGCTCCTCTGTCCTGATGGGGCTATATGAACTCCAGTGTACAAGGTAGCAGAGATAAAGTTCAGGATGTGAGTAGCCATTGACTTTCAGAAATTTTTTGGAGGTCAGTTACATGTCTCTAATGGTATCTCCTGATCTTAAAATCTATTCTAATGCCTAAGCTGTGCAACTAGATCGATTTGGTTCTAGAAATATATATRCATATGCTCTATTCTTTTCTGTCCAGTATATTGCATGTTGTCTCCTGGGCRTTGTGCTCCATTCTCTAATTTTTAATGGAAGTGTTATGGATGTGCATGGGGAGAAGTGATGACTTCAGTAGCTATTCACAGTGAATTTACTGCTGTTTACAGAACTAGACTGCTCCCTGCTTTGTTCAGCAGGCTATTAATTGACTGCTCTTTAAAAGGAGCAATTACGAAACAACTAAGTGTTTCTTAATCTTTTAAATGYGTTCAGCTGTAGGTAACCTTATCCTTATTTCTGTCCTTAGTTTTATTGTAGGAAAAGTGTTCATTCAGTAAGTGGTCATACATTTTTCTCATGCCAGTGTGAGAAACTTGTCATGGCAGGGAGCTTAAGCCAAAATTATTTCTAGCTTGGAGTTAGTACTGATCATTTTCAAGCCTGTTTAACACCTGGGAATGGCATATGGTACTGCAGATTTCTGAACTGATAGAAATTGTTGGAGACTTTGGCTAGCCTTTGACAGCCAGTGACACTGCTGTATAGCAGATACCTGAGATTTTGACTACTGAGAGGCAAGTGCATGCTATTTCTCCCTTGGTCTCGGAGGCAGGAGGATGCATCTTAAGCCTGCAGAAAGGGCTGTAAATTTCCCTATTCATTCATTAGGCTTTAGCAGCTATTTTTGATCTGATATCTTCCTTTASGTGCATCAGGGAAATAAGACTATGCTGTAGTAGATACTGCCAGCACATGTTTGAGGCAGAGTATTTTGTATGTTCTCTTTGCAATTGTAAGGACTGTGTGGTTTCTTAACAGTATTAGTGGATTGAAGTGGTGGAAGGAATATTTAATTTGTGTCCATTTATTTCCTCAGACTAGATTTTCAGATAATAAGCTGTCATTTGATCTCAGTATTAAGAATGTAAAATTRAGAAGCTGAGAGAAATGAAAAACCATGATAAAGCATCAAAATGTCACTGTTTAGATGAGGATAGCTGCTGTTGGGTTAACTTTCCTGGTTCTGGGTCTCTGAAATATCTTAGTGCCACAAAGCATACCAGCTTTCCTGAAACATCGTTTTCCKCTGTAACGCTGATTTGTTGTAGTAGTGAAAGAATTGTTACTTTCAAAAGGTGTGCTACCATACTGTGAACCTTTACAAGTTGTTAAAGAGACGGCTCAGAGCTGGTATGCAACTTTGAAGGATTATTCCTTACTTAGCAGCTCTTTGATGATAGTTTGTCTCTTATGCTGTATGTGAATGTGAAAGGGGAGAATTTGGGGACGAGAAGATGGCAGTGAAACCTGTATGTTGGTTAGGAYATATGTTAGAAGTTAGTATCACACCTTTATATCCGTCTGAACTTTAACTATCTGATGGTCCATTTTAAATTGTCTTTGTGGTTTTGCTTTACACATAGAAAAGTGGCTTTTTGTCCATGGAGATAATGAGTCATTATAATGCTTTCCTGGAAGAGAACACTTGTGTTGTATCTTTGATTGCGTGTATTCATTAAGATATTGGATCTAAAAGGGAAGCTTCTTAGATTGCCAAACATTCCCTTTGTCCTGCATGGTCTGTTGAAGATAAATGTGCACAATGAAGTTACCTGGCTCCAACTGCTTAGTTTGTGGGCTGCTCGGTGACTTGGAGCACCATTCCTGAAGCATTGCTGATTTCTTATTATCTGCTCTGTTGTTAGGAACAGTAAAGTGCTCTCAARTAATAATAGCTTAGATAATCCTTTTGCCCAGGAGCCCTAAGCTGTTGAATTCATAGCAGTGCTTGTGGATGAAAATACCTTCACTATGAAGTGTTTGGGTAAGCTTAAAAGTACAAGTAAAGGAATTGTGGTACTGTAAGCCTTYTAAGTATTGTTTAACAGCATGTGGCCATGCTATGGAGTGCAGCAAACTAAATGAGAATTTACACAAGATAAGTAGTTGGCCAGCGGATAATGTGGTTACAGTTCTACAGGTATTCTTGGCAAAATGTCTCTTGTTCTGATGATTTCATTAAAAGATAATGAATTTTTTCTTTTTTAGGAAATTTAACAGCAGAACCACCTAAAATATCATCATCTTCAAGCCAACCTGATCTCTTAGGTGGATGGGATTCTTGGGCAGAGTCCTCAACAGCTAGCAATGTGACATCATCACAACTGAAGACAACTCTGTTTGAAGGTATGAATTAAATACTTCCATTAGAATAGAATAAGAAAAACTCCAAATTGGTCTGTTTAACCACCTGAAACTGCTGACTGCATCTTCAGGCCTTTATTTTTTTTTAACTGATTAAAGGACTCCATATTTAGTCTCTTTAGTAAGGTGCTTGAAGTTTTGTTTTGCTTTTTGTCCCCGGAATAAGTTCAAAGCAGAAGAACCAAATAGTTTGTTGCCTTTAGTAACAGTGACTCTTGTCATAGTAAAAAATTCCATGTAGCAAAATGCTGGGGAGGTTGTACTTAGGGTGCTTGTGGAAATGGTACTTTTACTGGTTCTTCTGAATTCCCRAATGTGACAAATACATTTATATATTTTCTTATTATACAGGTCAAGCTTTTACCACAGGGAGCCAGTCCAGTGTATCTTCAGGTCCATCTTTCAGCCAAGCTAAATCTCAAAACTTCGACCCTTTTGCTGATCTTGCCAACCTTGGATCTAGTCTTCCAGGTGAGATCTTTTAAGATACTAATACTTAGAACAGATACTTTCTAATTTGCTTCTTGTTACAATAAAAGTAACTGATAGCTTATACAGAAGAAAAAATTTTCTTTTAATTGGTGACAACTAGTTTTTCGCAGCTATTGAGAACGGACATRTAACGAGAAAAGACTTGAATCTTTACAGGGATGGTGTGAAAATTCCAGAACTGTATTTTAGAATATAATTATGGCTGTGGTTCAGGAACAAGATAGGCACTTAGTGCTTCAGAATCTAGCTGAAAAGATAAGAGAAGCTAGGGGTCTTCTAACTGAGCATGAGGTTTCTTATCTATCATTGATACTATGTTATAAAGGATATAAAATGGAGAACTGAATTAAGTTCTTGTTTAGACCTAAAATGGCAGTTCCATTTTCCTTTGGATTCAATACTTTGATTTAATTCAGTAGTCCTTTATAGCCCCATTACTCAAAAATCTGTTGTGATTGGGCCTGATTTGTGCCCATCTTGTACTTCCATACCAATTCCGTCAGCATTGTGAACATTTGTCATTCTACAGATCCCACAGTAATGTCTCCAGGATGTTTTGTTCACCCAAAATCAAATAGCCCTGGGGCATTCTCAAACCGCGAAAAAGTAAGGGCAGTAAAAKGAGCTGACTTGCATTTTAGGTCCATATTGCCATAGCAAATTACTAATTTGTGGCTGTTTCAATGAGATTGGATGCCAAGAGTTGAAGCAGCAATTCAGAACAGCCTGTAATTGCCAAGTTGCAGAAATGTACTTCATCCTTTGTTTGGAACAGGAAGAGGATGAGGTGCTGAAGCCAGTCTTTTGGCACTTTACAACTATTCTTGATTTCCCCAGAGTAGTAATTTGGTAGGTTGTGATGAATTCTATGCATCTCTGCGTGCCAAAGTAGTAGGATAAGGAGGCAGTAGCCTTGAAGAGCCCGTGTTTTCTGTAAAGTAAATGTTAAAGGTAAGGGAAACTGATTCACCTCTTTTACACACTGGCAATTCTTGATAACTCATATGCAAAAGACAGCAGAAAAAACTCCTCCCAAATCCATTTCGAGAAAGAAAAGGATCCAGCAGCTGCTTGTAAGCAGTAAGGTGAACTGGAACATGCAGTGTTGACACAGGTAACCAGTGCTCTGGAAGTTAGCTTCGTAGCTAATWTTGACAACTATACCATATCAGACTTACCCATATGAGTAATTTGCATGGCTGTCACTTGAAGCTTGCAACATACTTATTTAGGTTTCTAGGTAAAAGGTTTATCCTGTTGCTGTAATAACTGATACTGTGTTTCTGTTAGATCAAATATCCTCTCAGTGAAATTATCTTTACTGGAATACAGTGTAACATACAATGTGTGGCTTCTGTTGCCTGTGCGTCATTACTTGCAAAACTTAAAGTACTAGAGTAACTCCGATCAGGCTGCTCTGCAGTAAGCAATTTCTAAAATAACTGAATTTAATATCTCAGGAAACTGTGGACATGTTAACTCTTTATAGGTAGTATGAGAAGAAAAAAAAATCCAGTAACTTATCTTTGATGTTGACATGTAGGTATAAAGGATGTTGAACCAATGGAAGGAACTGCACTGATTTTTACAAGGTTTGGATTGATTCCTTACTCTTCCAGTTAGCTTTCAGGAGGAACATTACTGTTAATTCTCAGTACTGATATGGATTTTCAGAGAGAAGAGCTGGAATTTAGGGTTGTTTGTTAGCAGTGTTTTGAACTTTACATACAGAAGTATTCTGAAAGTGTTCTGAGTGAAGCCTGCTTAATTGTAGTGCTATACTAGCAGTTCAAAAATGATAGCTAAAAGTAGTAGTATTATACTGGGAGTAAACTGAGTAGTAATTGAGTTGGTCCTCTTAATTTCAGTAATAATCTTGCATGAGAAAGTAGGAATGTGCTGTTGAGACAATGAAGTGTTGGCTGATCCAACACTCATCACTATCAAGCTGGATAGTCTTGAAGTGATAAATACAGGATGATTTGCAAGAGTAATGGAATGAGATTGTTTTTCAGTGTGCAAGATCATATACTTAGTCTGGAAGCAAGAATTTTTAGCTAACAGGTTAGAAATGACAGATGGAGCTGGTTTAGAGTGACTCTCCAAGTAGATGCTTTTATRAAAAAGGCAATGCAATCCTAGATTATATCAATGGAGGTGTTTAGAAGCGTAGTATGTTGTATTGTACAAGGCACTGGTGAAACATCTTTATAAGCTGTTATAAATATATACAGTAGCTACGAATGTGTACGCTATCAGGAGTACCCGTGGCTGGGGAACCAGTTCTGAAAGAAGAAATTGAGTGTACATGTCTGGCCTGACAAAGCTGTCTGGGTGATTTTCTTTTTTTCTCTAAGGCTCTCTGGTGAGTATCAGAGGAAAATGGCATAATTAGAAACARGAATGGAGCAGGAATGTTTCAGCTGAAAGTTAAATTCTGATTATCAGCAGCTGGATAAGAAAATAAGTGGAGATGCAGACATTATTTCCTTGAGAAAAATGGATTAATGAAATGGGATCATAAGCTTATTAATCAACACTGCCTTAAAATGTCTTACTTTTTTAAAGGGTCAGTAAGTTCATTAATATTAAACTTTCTGACTGATTTAAGCTGTAAAACCGTATTTGACCACTGGTCTTGAATATATTTTGGCATTTTTAGGTAATTGTTCTGCCAGGAGGAGATCTAAATCTGTTCTTGGCTAGCRTAAATGTGGTGTAAAAATTTTCTTTTCCAAAAGCTCTAGGCATATCTAAATTCAGCCACCATGCTGTTTTTTCTGTTKTGAGTTTATGCCATGAGATGTTACATTGCAAGTTGTCAAGGAAACTGATTTTCTAGAAATCTTTCTGAAGGAAGTCAATCAAGAGCAATCTAATCGTGGCTGAGTTTTGAATAATAGATCTCAGGCTAGTCTTCGTGATTGAGAACGGACTAGTGAATTAAAAATAGCAAAGCTTTTTTCTGCTCAGTTGCTTACCTTGGGTATAATGGTGTGGAGAAAAGGCCATAGATGTTTTTGCCAGAGTAAATATCAGCTGAAGCCACTAAATGGCTCTATATGGCTTTAATGAAGGGAAATGGGGTCATACAAATCAAGGCAATATTATGTTGATGCACACAGGCTGGAGCATACAATGGTGGTGATAACAGGCTTCAGTGTTTTTCCTCTTGTTTGTAACATTACCTGATAATGCTCCTACAGAATAGCTCTCTCGTCTTTCTTATACAAGAAATTGCTCAAGAAAAGACTGAGAATATTTTCAAATTACTGCTTTCAAAATATGCTACGCTTTGATCATATAATTAGTCTTTCAGGATCTTCTGGTACGCGCTGTGACAGACACTGAACTATAATGAATTGGCAGGAGGAACTACTGTCAATGCGCAGTTTATTTTTCTGATGTGTATGTGCCTGCCTGAGACAAGCGAATGCTTCTGCTAAAACTAACAATTGCAGGCTTGAGGTTTAAGAGCTGGGAAAACTTCCAGTAATGGCTTTAAAATTCCTGTAATCCAAGTTATGTGTTATTCAAACGCTTAATATTTTATTGTTTTACATGCACTTTTCTGCTATGCTTTCCCTTTAATATTAGCATCACTGTAAACTGTGATTAGATGTCAAGGTTTGAAACTGGCTTACTGCATTGAATAGGTGACAGATACCAAGATGGACAACTACTGAATGAGTATTTATTGTTAGGTCCCTCCAGTGGTGGATTCCCAACTAGCGGGTTTGGTCAGAAGTCTGCTTCATCTCAGAAGTCAGGAAATCAGTGGCAGAAAAACACAAAACCACAGAGTACTTCGTGGCAGCCCCAAACTAAACCCAGCACACCAGCTAAACCCAATTATACAGTAAACTTCAGTGTGATTGGAGGACGAGAGGAAAGAGGAGTCAGAACCCCAGGCTTTGGTAAGCTTTCTGAAGATATTAGTGTAATGGCGTGTGTAAAATCAGTAAAATGTGCTTTTGGCTGAAGAAACTGTTGCACCTTCATCTTTTTATTTGCATGTAAATGATATTTAGTAGAAATCAAAAGAGGTTGAGAGGTTTGTCCTGCTTTTGGAAAGCTATACTGGACTATCACAAAGAGGAGCTAACTATGCAAACTTCGCAAATTTGAGTGTAAAGTCTCAAGGTTATATTTGTTAACCCAGATGGATGATGTTTTTGTATCTCCTGGTTAGAAAGGTAAATTTACATGCATGTAGGGAGAAGTGGTTTATACCATTGCTTCCTGCTAGTTGTCTTATGGATACACAGGCAAAATGATGCAAGCGTTCTCCCTAACTGAAGAGTAATAGCTAGTCTTAAAAATGATTGAGCTTAAACTTGTGGGAAATTTGTTTTAAATGGGGATGGGAATAGGGAGGGAATCATTGTCTTTGGAACCATTCCCTTAAAATATTCCAGACAAATATGCAAATCTAGAGGTACAGGGATGGGCATGACCTCTACACTTATCTTTTGGAAAATATTATTTTACTGGTGTATTGGTATCAGAATAATGCTTCCTCTTAGCTGACACATCATTGAACAACGAGGAGTCCTGTAAATTGAAATGATTCTGATCTGCATCTGGAGGGAGGGATAGAATGACAGGCAGGAGGCAGAAGTTGAAATGTAGAGATGTCTGGATAACAGGAAAACTTTCACAGTGAATGTGGTCAAACCCCAGAACAAGGACCCAGAGATATTGTAGGATCTCAGCCTGAGTAAACAGTTAAACTGCAGCTGAGCAATACTCTTAGCAATCTAGTTGTTGCTGCCATTGAGGGGTTTGCASTAGATCATATCCAGAGGACCCTTCCAAACTCTATTATTTAATGATATGCTGAAAAGTAAAATTTTGGGATACAGTTAAAACCTGTTTCCTGTAACAACTGTTCTTGTTGATATTTTAATGCTTTGTTATTTTATGTAAGTTTCAACATACTTAAATGTACAGTACATTCTTGACTAGAATATATGGTCATGTGGAACTACTGCACAGGAAATAGTTTTTTTCTATTAAGTAATCATTTCTAAAAACCCTAATAAGTAAAAGTGTGCACTCACTCCCCCAAATCTACTTGCAATTACTGAAAAAGGATTGGTTGTCACATGTATGAGGGTCTGTATTGCTGGACTGAAACCTTGTCATTGACCACTTCTATTCCTGTCTTTTAGTGTTTTAGAGTTTATCAAGCTACTCCAGGGTATCYATCATGGTAATGAGAAATGCCAGACACTTGTATCTAAGTGCCTTGCATTTCTCCAAGTTATATGAAAGCACTTTCATGTATTTTTTTCCTTTTATAGGTCAAAAGCCAAAGGTTTCAGAAAATGACTTTGAGGATCTCCTATCTAATCAAGGGTTTTCAGCTAAATCTGATAAAAAGGGACCAAAGACCATTGCTGAGATGAGAAAACAAGAAATGTCAAAAGATATGGACCCCTTAAAACTGAAGGTTTGTTTAATAATGATTTTGATTCAAGGGTAAATCTGAGCTTTTGCTTAGAAGTGCTGGTAACAGCAGGAAGATACAGTGAGTGACAGAAGAAATGGATAAAGCAGAAATATTTTATTTGCAGTGAATGATSTTGTCATGTGATTATACAAATTAACATAAACTACATTCAGTGGGTAATGAAGTAGCAGGGATATTACTGCACAAAGTGTGTAAGCCCCCAAAGGTTTCTGAATTGGTAAAACTTTCATATAAATGTGGGGATAACAAAGCAGCAGAGATGTAATGAGTTGTGTTGCAGGTATGCTGTTCTAAGCTAAAAAGTTTAGAAGGGATGGTAATGTAATCTTRCATGCATCTTGCATGAAATGATAACAAGAGTTGATTTTTTTATTTCTCTTTTAMTGGAAAGGGGAAAAGAGTATAATGGGCAGAAAAATATGGGGAAAACTGGGCTTCATAGTATGGAGAATATTGTAACACAACTGAAATTCAAGAGAACAATTTGGATACAACCTTAGTTTTGAAGTTAGGTACCTCTCTCCTGATACTCTGTTCCTTAAAGCTAGCCATTTATTAATAAAAGGCCATTGCCTAATTGTAAACTAGATTTGTTGACTGTGATTAACTTACTACTGACAATTAAGAGGGAGAGAGATTTCCCTCTTCTTTCAGCTAAACTTGGAGACTTAAGAACCAGCACTGTTGCTGGTCTGTTTTTTAAGCCAGAATTGCTCTTTATCTTCAGTGTTTCCCCAGCAAAGACTGATTTAATTGTTAATATAGAACTGTAATTTTTAAAGAACAGGAAAATGAGATGAGCTGTTTTCAGTTGGAGCATTTACTTGYGTTTACTAGTAAACTACTACTACTGACATCCTGAGAAATTACTAAACAATGCTATTTTAGAGATACACTATTAAATAGAAGTTTTTATAGTCTGTGGGATGTTATCTAATCAGCTGTTTAGTTTTTTGTTATATTGTTGATAACACTAAGCATTAATATATTTTCACAATTGTGTTTGAAGTCCTTGTGCTTTAGAAAAGAATTTTGGAGGGGTCCTTGAAATGGTTCTTACAAAGCATCTTATCTGAAGTGTGCAGAGCTTGCAGGACTATCCTTTAACATAAATCACTGTAAACAGAAATGAATGTTTTATTATGAAACTCAGCGCTGGTAGAGGGCACAATTTCATATTACATAATGTGATGTTAAATGAAGGTGCTGTTTCACTCTATCACAGTAGTTTGAATATTGTGATATAAAGTCTGTGAAATGACTGATTATTCTAATTAACTTTCAAGGGGATATCTGAAAGAACACGTCAGTTGTGCATTTCTACAGATTACTGAAGTAGTCATTAATGGTTAATGTGCATGATTTGGAACTTTTGTGTACCAGTCAGGTAGGAATCTTAAAGACAGCAAAGAAATTAATGTTATGCTCTCACAGGAAAGTAATGTAGCAACAGATGTTTTTAATTACTCTTCTCAATTTTCTTGTCATTAATGATACAGGATTTTATAATTGGTAACTATCTCAGTAATTTCTCTTGTCATGACTGAATCTCTATAGTCAAACTAATATATGGGAATTTCTAGTGGTAGATGTAAAATGTGACTGGCTAGCAACCTTGGATAACTGATTGAAGAACATTAAGACTGGGGTGAAGAGAACAGCATGCCAACTAGAATAGGTGTTAATCTTGTAACCTTGTACAGAGTAATGAGTGAGGGTTATGTGTCTAGAAAGAATGAGGATGTTTACATGTGTTGTTGCAATGAAGTTCTTATGCATTCTGTTTTTCCCAGATTCTTGAATGGATTGAGGGAAAGGAGAGAAACATCAGAGCGTTAATATCCACTCTTCATACTGTGCTTTGGGAAGGGGAAAACAAGTGGAAACCAGTTAGTATGGCAGATTTGGTAACTCCAGAACAAGTTAAGAAGTACTATAGGAAAGCAGTACTTGTAGTTCATCCAGACAAGGTGAGTGTTCCGCTGGCTTTCTCTTTCTTCTTCTTTTAGAAAGAAAGAATAGAAACTGCTTTTACTGTCGCTGACAGATCACACAGCCTTGTTTCTTGATTAGCAACTTAGATGCTTTGCACTTTGCTTGGATAGTCTTCTGATTTTGGTAGCCTGTGGCATCCAGATAGTGCAGATTTTTTTCGGTCATTCTGACACAGCACAGAATTTAACAGACCAATCTTAGCAAGTAAAAGATCCTTTGAAGGTCATACTGAGCACTAAAATCAGTTTGGCTGGGTTCTGACTTCTGGCAGCTTTAATGCAGATTAGTGGAATCTACTTTGTTTCCACTAGCTGAGTTTTCAGGTCTTCTAAAGTTATTTACTACTATATGAAGACCCAGAGTCTACCACAGCAAAACTTGGTGGTGGTGGGAGGGGAACAGTTAAACCTCTGCTGGAAATCACTCAGCAATTGAAAAATATGTTACACAAAATTCCAGCTGGCTATGAAGAACTTGCATTTTTCTGCTGCTGTTAATTTCCCAGTGTATGAAAATTTCTTCAGAATCATTGTTCTAGGCAATTTCTTACATGTAGCTATGTTAAATATACTTGATTTGAATATTAATGCATGCCTTGGTTGGTGTGTCAGTGGTAGTTGAATAAATCTGTCTTGTTGCATCCATAACAAACAAGACCATCCCTTTTTCTTCTCCTTTTTTTTCCTATCTCTGATCATGTGTTATTTTTCCACCCTTATGCTGSTTTGAGCTGTTTGTGCAAGCCCTCAGATTCATCAGTGTCAGATATGACAGTCATCTTTTTCTTGATTTCTTTTCTGACACTTCAGGGACCTTTTTGTGAGCTGCTTTAAGTGCTACACCTGGGAAAAGCTGAGCGGCAGGGGAAAGGAGGAAGCTACCAGAGGAGAAATTAAGGCTTCCCTCTTGTGTTAAAGAACCTRTTACAATGGCTTATGGCCTATGGGACTGGATATTTACTAACTGCAGAGGCTGGTTTGACTGCTGTAAAGTAGACAGGGAATCAGTAGCTCTGTCTCACTTGTCCATTGAGCAAAAAGTTCAGTGTGTTTAATGTTGAACTTGAACATTGTTCGTAACCAGCAACAGATGTTTCTCCAGGAAGTATCATCCAAAAGGAGCATTCTTGGAAACAGTGCTTAAATATTATTGCTATGTGCTAGTGCAAGGACTGTCAGGAATAATTCTTACAGTGAGCAAATTTGGTTTTTTCAGAGCTATTTTCTAAAAATATAGTTTTTCAGCTGTTCTTCTCATAGCAAGTAGTTTTAGCACAGTTTCAATTTAACAATTACACTAAAAGTTTTTAAGTAATGTAAGGAAATTGAGGCTTCAACTCTGTGGTAATTGGGGACTGAGCTGTGTTTGCAAAATTATAATCTTGTGTTCATTACAATAGCAAATGAAAGAGGATGAAGTCTTTCCTAAGCCACATCATAATTCCTACTATTTTATACTTTTGTTCTGTTTATTTTCAGGCCACAGGACAGCCTTATGAGCAGTATGCCAAAATGATCTTCATGGAATTGAGTGATGCATGGTCAGAGTTTGAAAACCAGGGATCAAAGTCCCTGTTCTAAAACTTCACCTCTTACGGAATTTTTTCCAATAATATGAGGCTGAGCCATGGAGCTGAGCTCTGTCATGACCTTACTGCGCCTRCAATTTAGGAAATACTTTTCTGTGATTTCAGAACAGTTTGAAATCATGCATTTAAATATGATATATTTTGTAGTATAAGGCATTATATAGATGCATTAAGCAAACAGCTGCTCAGTACTTTAAGAATCAGTCTGGAAGTAGAGATTTCCTTTCAATTTTAAATATGGTAAAATGGGATTTTAATGATGTTTCCTGGTATCTGGTATACTAGTATCAATTGTAAATCATTCCAGATCCACAGATCTTTGTTTAAAGACTCTTTCCCTCAATTTGTTATTCTTATTAGTTTTACGTGATTTGATTTTGATGTTTACCTGTCGCCTTACTCAAAGTGCTTTAGTCATTGGCAGTGCATTTGCTTGGCTTATCTCAAATCTGAAGGTGTATATTTTCAGTTTTATTTTACGTAATCAATCTGATAATCATTCTGTAAATTAAAATGTTTTCAGACAATACCTGTGTTACTTACAATGAATCAACTAGTTGTTTAGTCAAAGATTCCAGCTGTGGGAAAGTCAGCCAGAGTTGCTGTTTTTTAACAGATCATGAACAATAGAAACAAATCTTGACTTTAAGATCTGCATGTTCCTCTTTTATTAATTACAAATTTTGGAAGGCAATACTATCTGACCAGTGCTTATTTTCCTAGTTCTTTAAATTGTATCTTTTCCTTCTGATTTCAGTGGAATGTGCCTTCCAATGGACTTTACTATGATAGAAACTGTTATTCTGAAAGCTGAAGTGTGAGCACAAAGCATTTTACTCTGTTATGAGTACATGTTACTTTACAAGTCCTCTGGAGAGCATTTAGAGTGCTTTAATTTTTTTCTGCATGTCTGAACTTCTGTATTTTGATACGCATGACATCAGTGTATGTGAAAATATTAAGGTTCACTGGTAGTGTCACATTTCTGCTCCTACACTTTCCACGTGCTGGCTGGTACAAAATAGGTAAAGACCCAACTTGAGAACAAAACTTGCCATTTTTGTCATTCATCTTATAGTGGCAATTTTTCAGTAGTGCTGGAGTAAATAAATGCCAATAACCAATTGTATAATAACAAACTGCAAATCTCATAGCAAGTTTGGAAATGCTAAAAGTCAGAAATGGTGTATTAAAGTTTTGGTAGCCCTTTCTTGGAACAATGTAGTTCAGCCATCTATGTAGATAAAGACATTTCAATCATCTTGCCATTGTATCTATTTTTCATGCTTAATTTGAGAAGTAACCTATAACATTGTCAGATGCAACTCTTCAAATGCGCAACAGGAAAAAATGAGATTTCTAATGATAAGTAAACAGTATCGTTGCATGAGGTTTTCTACTGCCAAACCAGCTTGTGAGCTGATGGGATAGAAATTTGTGAATACGGGGTGCAATTTATAGTTGCTCAGATCTAAGTTATCTGTTAATGTCTCTCTGTAGTAGGGTGTGTGTTTGGATATATACACACATATATTCGATTACTGTGATTTCTTTTAAATATGGAGGCCAGAATCAGGTGGAAGGTTATGTATTCAGAGCTGCAACTGTATTTCAGTTGCTGCTCCGAAGCAGTCTTAAATCTCAGGTTTCTCCTTCATGAAAATAGGTAACATCTCATTTAGAGTAAAGGAACTAATTTTCTTTCTTTTTTTTTTTTTTGGGGGGGGGACATAGTTCTTGTCATGCAGGGTCTGCATCCGTAGAAATTAAAGGCTTCTGCTGGTAGAATAGATGTGTTGGAGACCTGCATGCTTTTTTTTTTTTTTTTTTAAACAGGTCTAAAGCAGATGATATATAGTAATAGGCTTAAAAATAGATGCACTGCCCTGTAGTGGCTGGCTGCATACTTTTTTAAAAAACTATTCATTTCAGCATATTCAGGGACCTGAATTTGGAGGGACATTTTGCTAGTTTCTTTTCTTGAATATGTTCATGATTTAAAACACACTGGAATTTGGAGGAAAAAATCTTCTGTCTGCTTTGTATGCTTGGTAGCATTTTCTGGGTGATACCAGTTCTCTAGTGTTTTGTTCCCTCTTGTTTTCAAAGTTTTATTGGGCAGCAGAGAAGAACTTTAGGTGTGATTTTAAGTGAGCAGGAAAAGAGCATAGGTGTTTTATTTGAAGCTGAAGATATCATGAAATCAACTTCCCTTTTTAAAGATCTGGAGAATCATGAAGCTTGGCAGTGGTTTCTTCCACTGGCRTTTTGACAATAACTGAAATCAGTCAAATTTTGGAAGAAACCCTCAACTTGTTTTATGGCTTAAGCAGCTCTGGCCCTCAGTGAGGGAACTACCTGACCACCTCTATACTGTTGCTTTCTCTTTTTTGAGTTTAGATTCCAGGAATATAGGAAAGGCTCTACARATCCAGTATACTCTAAAATCTTGACAGTGCTTTGGTTTTGTTTTTGTTTAACTGATGTTTAACAGTGCTGCATACAGGAATGTACAAAAAAGGCAGAGTTTCAGTAAGACCTTTTTAAATTTTGAAATTTCATTTAGTAATGAGCATGAGCACAGTAAATGCATGCTGTGTTCAGATTATAAAACATCATGAGGAACAGGTTTAAGGCTTATACATTACGTTGTTCTAATAGAATCTGGAAGAGGCAAATCAAGGGGAACTTTATGTGAACTTACATTAAGTCTTAAACAATGTTGCTGTTAAAGGAGTTGTTCAAAGACAAAAGTCCAAGAAGATCTATTTGAACTCCTCTAGAAATAGCCATCAGAAATGGTAGAAGTTGTATGTAAGTGCTCTTCCCTTTCACACCCTCTGAACTTCATGGT
Source organism: Rhea americana (assembly GCF_003343005.1). NCBI lineage: Eukaryota > Metazoa > Chordata > Aves > Rheiformes > Rheidae > Rhea > Rhea americana. The sequence goes on along the minus strand of NW_028185206.1, from coordinate 1,079,293 downwards.
TGTGTGCTTTACAGGATAGGACTGTACCCAAACCATCATATATGTATGTCACTATAGTTATATTAATAATGTCCCATGAATTGAAAGAATTTCAATATATACTGCAAGAAAATTGATTAAGCTGAGACTTGGTCAGAAAGTTTGAATTCTGAGGGTGTAAAATGCAGACTTTCCATTCCAGCTTGTTATGCCATGCACAGTTAGATTTTTAAATGGTGAAATGAAATAATGCCCTGAAAGCTAGATTTTTGTCTGCTTCTGCTGATTGCAAAACTTGGAGGTTCAGGTAAATGGAAGTGGTGTCACCAGGGCTGAAGATACCAGGCTTCACGTGTGGCACTGAAAGCTCTGTTGTGAAGCTTCTCCTTTTTTCTTGCACCTCATTGTGCCTTCTGGACCATGTTTCTTGTTCGAAGTTTCTTTTTGTCTGTTAGTGGAAAAGAAATGTAACTGTTCATTGCAGCCTCACAGGATCCAGTTCTTAAAATTGGGTAGCGTCAACTGCTATTGCAGAAGCAAAGTAAGAACAATGCGATATAGATTGAGAGAACAGTAGAGAACATCTGGATTCTAACAGGCATCTGAAAGTTATTCCCTCATTCACCCTTTGCTGGCTGACTTCTGCTTATGCTTAAAGACTGGTCTAAACTGGTAGGCAAAACTTTTCTGTGTTTCCTGCTTTTCCAGTCTTTTTTGGAAGTGCTATTATTGACTGATTATAGACAAGTGGCAGTACAAGAAGATTGGCTTTTTTGAAGGTGTTGCTATGGAGGAGGGCCTATAAAATGAGGCTGGTTTCCACTAGTTATTTCTGAAGTTGGTTATGTTAGTTGTAAGATTTGGAGAGCCGGACAACCTAGCTGTTGAAATAGAGATCAGTGAATAAGAAAGTGTTAAGAGTCCATGTGGTAGGACCTGCCAAAGGAGGAAGAGCGCAATGTTTTTGACCATCTAGCAGATATCAGTTGGTTCCATCTGTTGTTTCCTACTGCTGTYGGAGTTGACTTATCAGCAGGGAAGAGAAAGCAAAGTGAGCAGTTAAGCTCACATCCGTATTAAATCAAGCAGTTAATATTGCTAGTGGGTACTGATACAGAGGCATGAAATGGAGGAAAAGTCCCTCTGCTTTGTCACTTGGGTGAAGTTCAAATAGTTTGCTAATCAGTGGTAGCTTTTTCCAGCAGTTATAGAAAACAAAATCTACAACAGTGCTAATTGAGAACATTTCCATGCAACAGTGACAAAGTTTTTGGTATTGCATTTATGAATGATTTGTGCTCATGAAATAAATGCCTTATCTGGATTTTCTTGTTGATTCCAGAAAGTTCCTCCAAAGTTGTCCTGCCAGGCATAAAATGAGTACCTTGCTGACTTTGTCTCAAAGCTGCATGCAGAGGATTAATACGTTGCACTAACAGAACCAGAACCAGAGCCTGAGCATAACTGAGGTCTCAGCTGCCTTTTGGGATTGCTGGGCTACACAAGCTATTCCACCTCCCGACACCTGACAACAGTTGGTGTCAATGTATGTTTGCATGGTCATTGGCCATAGCATTCTTTGCTTTTCAAAGGAAATATTTCAGGGGTTGCATAAATGTGGTGATTTAGCTCCTTAGCTTTGTCCTGAATTGTAAATAAGTTCAGAAGTCCTGTACAGTTGCCTGTGCTTTATTGGTCAGTTGACACTTTTCTGTCAAGAACTTGCAGGTGATTGACCTGCCAAAGCTGTAGGAGGAATGTATAATTTCCCACCACTTGAGTCTGTCCCTAGTGCAGAGTGGTTCTGTTTACCAGGTCATGAGTGGCTGGCAGCARTGTCCCAAGTGGTTGTGTATTAAGCGATGGGATGACTCAGTTGAGCTGTTGTTCTAATATCGATCAATCTTGCAATGTGTGCTTGCTCTCTGAGTGAGCTTATTGTAAACCGCAGCTTAGGCTGCATCAGACTTTGAACATGTGCTCCAAAAATAACTCAGTCATTTTATGAAGGATACATGTTTGTCATGGAAGTTTTTATTACTAACAGGGGATTAAGAGGCATTGTGAGAGCTCCTGAAACCCTCTTTAGTGGAATGTACTGTATATTTGCTGTTTAGTCTTCTAGAAGCAATTGTCATCTCCATGATGAGGACTTGGCTTGTTCTGAGATCCTTACTGTAATTACTAGTAGTTGTGATTGTACTTTCTGTACCGGTGATTTTTCTGATTTGGAGTGGGCAGAAAGACAGAATATATATTCGAGTCCTATTTTTGCCATCTTTCATCAGAAAACACAATGTACTGGGTAGTTTTGCTACTAGTGAAATGAAAATCTATACTTGTATGTATATAAAGGTAAAATAGTCAAATTAAACCTTGTTTTAAAAAAATGAATAGGTTTAATGTTTGGCACAATGTCCTTGAAAAGATTTTGCTTTGAAATGTATTATGACTTAACCAGTGATCAATTAAAACAAAACAAATAATTTTTGCCTGTTTCTTTCTTTAGCAAGGGAAAATGAGCTGAAGATACCCCAAAGCATTTCCACTGCTTTTTTCGGAATAATATATGAGCACTTAGAGAAATGGCTCTCACTGAGGTAAACTGAACTTCACAGATCACTTGTCCCTCTTTGAAACAGTGCTCCTCTTCAGGAGGGTTGGTCTCCCCTATTTCAGAGGGGGTAGGATGCTGTCCAGTTTGCGGGTGGTTTTTTCCTTTTCCCATCTATTAGAAGGGGCTCTGGTGCAGGAGCCAGGCCCTGTGCTTGCTGGAGCAACATCGTTTCTTCTCCTGGGGATGCTCTTGTACAGGGGCTTAGAAATAAGGAGTGGAGGGGGAGAGCAGGGACAAGACTGAGGCAGGAACAGCCTGGGAGAAAGTGGTGGAGTTGAGCAGCTTGGTGGAAGGGGACAAGGTAATGAACAATCGCAGATCTGCAGTATGTGAGGCGATATTGGAGAGGGAAGAGTCACTGCTGAGGTAATACTAACAACTGGGCTGCAGGTGCCAAGAGGACCCTGGTTTTAGCCTGTGCTCCCCAACAGGAATGGAAGAAACAGTTTTTCAGAGTGGGGAACAAGTCACTTAAGGACATTCAGAAAGTAGYGGTGTATGTGTTGTGATGGAGTATAAAAAGCATGGCAGCATAGRATTGCCAAGCAAATTCAGAGTGGTGGGAGAGGATTACCACAGGTGATTCCTCAAGGAGAAGGGTGGAAAACAGGATATGGGAAAATGCCTATGCATGATATGAGGAGGATGGTTGGGAGTAGGCAGTACGAACTGGAGGAGACTGCAGAAGGCACATTGAGGATGAGAGGGAAAGAAGAGAAAATGGAGAATCTTGGGGCATGAGGTGGGAAGGAGGAGTACTAGCAAAATGAGAAGTAAGTATAACGAAGTTGGATTAGGGAAGAGTATGAAGCATGGGGGAGACCTGGAGTAGTGTGTGTATGAGAAGGGCTTTCTGGAAAAAGGTTTAAGACTTCCTAGTAGGGTCTCAGATGCAGCTCTGGAGAGAGAAGGAAGACCTCTTTGRAGAGGGAGATAAAGGGAAAAGCAGAGACCACACAAACTGCAGAGGATCTAGGGAAAGAAGTAATCAAAGGACCAGCATCACTCTCTGTGCTGACAGAAGGCCCAGTTAAGGTTAGCCAGTGCAGGAGCCTCAGGGACTGAAGGACTGCAGGTTATTGTAAGGTCCAGAGAAGCAATATGTGTGCTACCTCAACATCCCCTTTCTTCAATGTGTTTCACTGGGCACCAGCAGGTTGTGATGCTTGTGTGATGTCTATGCTGGGGTTCATTCCCATCTGAATATAAATTTGGGGATAAAAGTGCTGCACTCTGCCCTACCTCCAGAAGCAATCTGAGGGGTAGATCTGTCTCAAGAGGCCATGAGTGTGTTCTGCTGGTTTACCAACAAGCTTAGATATGAACTTCAGGTTAGCTTTGGGAAAGTCATAAAAACTGGGGTGAAGGAGAACACCGGGACACTAGCCCAGCCCTTGCCTCATGGCTGTTGTGAACTGCTGCAGTTCACTTCGTGGACTACCTGCTTTACCCCCCCCCGCCCCCCCAGGAGCTCAACCCTGCTGTCACCCCAACATGTGTGAACCTCTGACCTGCTGGAAAATGGAGTTTGAATTCCTGTGAACTGAAGGGCTCTTCCTGTTTGAACCTCACCCTGCCAGATTTGTGTGTAGGCAAGGCATTATGCAGTGGTTGAGAGTCTTGTCATGAGGCTTCTCATCTTGTGAGCTCCATCCTGCCCCTGCATCACCTTCAGAGCAACTTGCAACACTTTCACATCTGCAACATTGGTAATGTTCATTCTCTGCTTGCTACTTCTAATAGCCTGGGCTGATGATAATTCGACATTAAGCTAAGCCTTCTAGTGCTTTCTCACTGAACAGCTCTTCTCCCTGCATCCCTCAACAACAAGCTGCTACTTTCATCATTACTGTTTACAATATCTCAGTAAATTCGCAAGTGATTCGAGAGCACTGATACTCACTTTGAGTGCCTTACTACTGCAAGGAAAAARGAGTTAGTGAGCTGCCCCTTTCATGCATATGCAGAGCCTCCATCCTCAGACATGTTTGAAAAGAATTTCATGATTTCGTAGAATCATAGAATCAGTAAGGTTGGAAGGGACCTCTGGAGATCACTTAGTCCAACCTCCCTGCTCAGCARGGTCACCTAGAGCATATTAGACAGGGTTGCATCCAGGTGGGCCTTGAATATCTCCAGAGAAGGAGACTCTACAACCTCTCTGGGCAACCTGGTCCAGTGCTCCGTCTCTCTCATAGTGAAGAAATTCCCCCTCACGGTCAGGCAGAATTTCCTGTGCTTCAATTTCTGCCTGTTGCCTCTTGTCCTGTCACATGGCACCACTGAAAAGAGTTTGTCCCTGTCCCCTTGACACCCTCCCTTCAGGTACTTGTACACATTGATAAGATCCCCCCTCAGTCTTCTCTTCCCCAGGCTGAAGAGGCCCAGCTCTCGCAGCTGTTCCTCATAGGSMRGKKSYYCMRSCCYYYKRWYWWYYTTSKWRSCCYWMSSYKGRMYYYYYTYMRSMRSYYCMWKKYYYYYYTKSMMYKGGGRRSCCMRRAMYKGRYRCAGTACTCMAGAYGAGGCCTCMCCAGGRCTGAGTAGAGGGGCAGSATCACCTCCCTCGACCTGCTGGCAACGCTCTTCCTAATGTGCACCCCAGGACACCATTGGCCTTCTTGGCCACAAGGGCACATTGCTGGCTCATGGTCAACTTGTCATCCACCAGCACTCCGAGGTCCTTCTCTGCAGAGCTGCTCTCCAGAAGGTCCGCCCCTAGACTGTTCTGGTGYCTAGGGTTATTTTTCCCTAGGTGCAGGACCCTGCACTTGCGCTTGTTGAACCTCAAGAGGTTCCTTTCCACCCAACTCTCCAGCCTGTCCAGGGCTCTCTGAATGGCAGCACAGCCCTCAGGTGTGTCAGCCACTCCTCCCAGCTTGGTAGCATCAGCAAACTTGCTGAGGAGRCACTCTGTCCCCTCATCCAGGTCRCTGATGAARAAGTTGAACAGGATGGGASCCAGTACTGAGCSCTGGGGGACRCCACTAGCCACAGGCCTCCAACTAGACTCCACGCCACTGATGACGGCCCTCTGAGCTCTGCCTTTCAGCCAGTTCTCAATCCACCTTCCTGTCCACTCGTCTAACCCACACTTCCTGAGCTTATCTAGGAGGATGTTATGGGAGACAGAAGGAACTGTTCCATCACCTTTCCAAGAATGCAGGTGAGGCTCATGGACCTATAGTTGCCTGGGTCCTCCTCTTTGCCTTTCCTGAAGACTGGAGTGACATTGGCTTTCTTCCAGTCCTCAGGCACCTCTCCAGTTCTCCAGGGCCTTTCAAAGATGATGGAGAGCGGCTTGGCAACAACATCTGCCAGCTCCCYCAGTACCTGTGGGTGCATCCTGTCCAGGCCCATGCATTTGTGGATGTCTAGCCTGCCCAGAAGGTCTCTAATCCTTTCCTCCTCAACCAAAGGAAAGTCTTCCCTTCTCCAGACTTTCTCCCTCACATCCAGGCTCTGGGATTCCTGAGGGCTGCCCTTAGCAGTGAAGACTGAAGCAAAGAAGGCATTCAGTAATTCAGCCTTCTTTGTTTCCCTTGTCACCAGGGTCCTTKYCCCATTCAGTAGCAGGCCCACATTCTCCCTAGTCGTCCTCTTGCTGCTGCTGTATTTGAAGAAGCCCTTCCCGTTACCCTTAACATCCTTTGCCAGACTCAATTCCAAATGGGCCTTAGGCTTCTTTGCCGCATCTCTACATACTCTGGCTGCATTCCTGTAATTCTYGCAAGTAGCCTGTCCCCTCTTCCACCATCTGTGTACTTTCTTCCTCTGTTGGAGTTTTGTCAGGAGCTCCTTGCTCATCCATTCAGGTCTCCTGCCCCCTTTGCTGTGCTTCTTTCACCTTGGGATGCACCGCTCTTGAGCTTGGAGGAAGGGAGGTTTGAATACTAGCCAGCTCTCCTGGACCTCCCCTTCTTTCTAGGGCCTTAACCCATGAGATTCCTAATTTGGAGTCCTGTCCATGCCAGATGGAAATCCTCCTCTGTAGGCAGGTGTCAGTGGGAGATAAATAATTTCTCCAGCTAGGCAGGATGGGTTATGAAGAAGTAACATGGCCTTAAATTCAATACAAAATCAAAAGGAGCAAATGAAAGGGCAAGAGCACATAGGGGATAAAAAAGGCAGCAGAAACACTGCTGTCCTACAGTGGTGTGTGATATAGCCTGCGGCAATCTCAGTGAAAGCCTTCCAGCTCTGCACTGTTGACCACATCTGGTTTAGACATGGAAGAGCTGAAGAAGATGCAACGTGTCCTGCCATAGCTCTTTGTCTGCTATGCAGATGTGAGGAATACAGGATCCTTTCCACTTCTGGCAGATTTTTACCCTCTGTACAGTGGCATTAAGAAGGAAAAAATGGAGAACGTAAGTTTATGAACTTTCACTGGAAGGATAACTTGCTTTCAGAACAAACTGACTAAGGATCTGAGGGATTTTTCATATCCTGCAGTCTCTAAGACTGTCCTGGCTCTGTTCCTGGGTGGCCTTCATACCTTAGCAAAGTTTTGGGCATGAAGAAAGTTTGACTGTAAGGTTCTCTGGTCTGTAATGCTTATGGCAGGCTAGAGAATTAGGTAGCCCCTCTGCCTGAAGAGAACATTTAATATGGCTGTATCTATCTGTGAGCTTCACTGTCTGCTTCCTCACAAATGCTTTTGGTGATCAGGAAGGCAGAAGAAGTGCTCTTCAAGCTGCTGTGTRTTGATGATCCCATGTCCTGAGTGTGCCTCCCTGTCACACAGTCTGCAATATATTTGACAGCAGGTTTCTTGGTGTGCAAGACAAAACTGGAAGTAGCAGATCATTCAGCTTGCTTGTAAATCTAATTTTAATGACAAGCTCCTTAAAAGATTTAAGATTGCAGTTGTTAAACCATTTTTTTTCTTCTCCCATGTGAAATTAACTGAAGTACCTAGCTGTGGATTTTGAGTACTGGTCTAATCCTTGCTGGGTTTGGAAAGAGGAATATTCTGTTTGTGAAATAACTTGAACAGCAAGTACCATGGAAACACTTCAAGAAATAAAGAGCCTAAGAATATCTGGCTGTACTTGATGCCTGTCAATGTGGAAATGCCATGTATTGTGAAATGCTCCATTTTTTCCTAGCTTAATGTTTGAGTTAGATGCTTCCATCATGTCAGCTCCAGACAGATTCTCAGCTCCTCACCTAATCCCTGTTAGTTGGGTCCTGTCAATTTCATTATGAAGTTCAGAAATATTAGGTGATGTTGACAGCCTCCCTAGTAGCTGTTAACAGAGCACTTGACCCTAAGCCTTTCCTGTCTTCAGTGTTCAACACTGCAGCTTTCAATTGGCTTTAGCCAAAAAAGCAATGAATTTAGTATACTTCATGCAGAAACCGATCATCAGCAAAGTGGAACTAAAATGTGAAAATGGGCAACAACATGCAGCCAGGAGCTGTTGTAATTGATTTCATGGCTTCTCCTTTCCCACTGTTTGCTTGCCCTGTCCAGATCCTGGCTGTGGTGCACAAGAGGCAAAGTGCCAGATTTATTGTAGGGATGTATCAGCTGCAAGAACTGGACTCCTGCAAGTGTTTTGATGGACTGGATTGGGATGCATTTTCTAAGCAGTGAATGTTCTGCATAATTTCATTCTGGTGAAATAATTTTTTTATATGTCATATCACAAAAATCTCATAGCTATACTTATCCTTCCTACCCTCACTGGCTCACTGTCAAACTACGGATCTATGCAAACTACTGGGAAAAGTTGCAGTTTTGCTTTATCACCAGCATTTTTTCATAACTGTCTTTATGGCAAAAGCCACCCTCTCACCTCCCCCTCCCACTGCCTTTCTCCTGGCTTTTCTGCAGCTCCTACCCCATGACACCTATTTGAGTAGGAAAATCCCCACCTGCTGCTGTATCCTCCCAGGGCAGCTGCTTCCCCCCAGGATAAGGGGCATGGACTGTCCTTGGACGTCTGCATCTCTCCTCTTCCCGTGTGAGGGAGGATGGTGAGGGGCACACATCCCACATGCCAGGAGGGTCATCAGGAGCTGTGGGTCCCTGGCACCTTGTTTTGCATTGAGTGGTGACGGTTTGCCATTTCCAGACAGATCATCCTAGGGCCCGCTTGGAACCATAGATGGGTTATTGCCTGAAGGAGGTGCTCAGGAGCAGCTAGGGGAAGGTGGATGCTTGTGTGCTCTGCTCCATGCCTTGGGAGATATGCCACTTGGAGAACTGCCCGCAGCTCTCCTTGGCCTGCTTGGAGCTGGCCACAGCTGGGCTGCTCCCTCTGCTGTGATGCACCTGCCTGCAAGAGGAATTAATTATCAGGAGTAATCATGTTTCTTGGTTTCGATTGCCATCTGCTGGCAGAAGGGCACTCATAGCCGTTTCAGGATCCTGCACTTTGTTTTTCGCCTGAACSTCTGTGTTGCACCATGCTGTGTTTGGTGGGTGACTGCTGCAGAAATCAGGCTGCTGCTGGATACCCAAATTGACAGACCTGGAGATGCTGGAGGCAAAGCTCACTGCTGTCTATGGGGCTGGGGCAAGGGCAGGTTGCCTGRTGCAGCTCCCAGCAGATGCACGGCCCCGCCACTTGCCTTTGCCACCTCACCCGCAGCTTGAAACGGGAGCCACCTACCCTTCTGTTGTCCTACTCACGTTGGAGAAATCTGAGAAAAGTGGAGTCGAGAACTAATGATGCCTCTGGCCCAGGAGAAAAGCGAGGAGCCGTGAGGCTGCACCGACAAGATGCGATCTCCGTGAAAGCCACAGTATCCACGTGTACACGCGCAGCTGGGAGGGTGCAGGGGCACAGCTGCCAGCCGTGGGGGAGCAGACTGTGCAGCCCAAGCTTTCTGCTGGTGCAAGCTATTAAATTTCTGAAGTGTTTTTTGGGGGGKTTCTGCTGGGAAGAGCAGGAGCTGGCATAGCTTTCCTGACCATCTGATTTCCCCGTGATCCTGCACAGAGCTGCTGCAGGCAGCTAGAGCCTGCTGGGAGCAGTGGACCGATCCCTCACCCCTGTCCCATGCCCTACTGTGAGTGCAAGAAAAGCACCTCATTAGCATGCTAAATACTTGCACTTGGTGCCAGGTGAAGCTCTGCCCTGGGAAATGTGTCTTGCCAAAAGAGCAAGGTGCATCAGCAGCTTGAAAGGAGAATTCACTCTGCATTCACCCTTGTGCAAGGAAGTATAAAATTTAACCTAAGTGACAGCAGCTCACAAAGAGTTGATACCAGTAAAAAAAGCCTTAAAACCCACGCTTGAGTTTTACCCACTGGGAGTGTTGGAAACTGCATTGTTAAAATGATCAAACMTGTTGTGTACAGTAAATAAAATTAGATGAGCTTTAACTTCTAATTCTGTTGTTGTCAAATGTAACGTAGCTGCTTGAGCTGATAGATGATGAATGCAGTTCTTTAATTTCAGCACTATGCAAATGGTATTACAAGATTACTCTTGATAGTATGCCACATTAGCATAGGCTGGAAGATCTGCTGCTGTGATCCATAATGGCATTTAATATTTATTCGCTCCTACATCCAACAAGAAAGGACCAAAATGCAAATGTATTCCCCAAAGGCCCTTTTCTAGCACAATTATTTATTAGCTGTGCAGAAACATACAAAGAAGTACATGACAAAAAAAGTAAGAGAGAGGGAAAGCCAAACCTTATTYGGGAATATGAAAATAAACTCCACGTCTGCAGAAAACTATCCCTTAACTGGACAAAGGCTGCACCAGTTTTAATGATCTCCACAGGGATCACAGGRAAAGGAATGTGTCCACCTGCTGCCCCTGCCCACGTCCATGCCGCAGACTCCTCCCTGCACCTTGTCAAAGGAACTTACTAAAATTTAACATGAGCAAAACCAAGTATTTTTCCATACCCTTCTCTCAGAAGTGGCTGTAGGCTCTTAGATGAATTTTTACTGAAGCCTGGGCAGGAGAGCTTGGGAAAGGTGCGTGTGGCTGAGAAGAAAGGGGAGTGCAGGGAGCAGAGCCCCGGTACAGCACGGCGCTGCTGCCACCCCGCCACGGGCATCGCAGGGATGCCCCAGGCCTGGGATCGTTCCTGCACTCCTGAGCTTCTGCCTGCGTTGTGCCAAAAGGAAGAAAGGAGATAAGAAAGGTTAGGAGCAAGAAGTTTGCCTTAAGAAGTGTGATGCTTTACTTCTAGTGCTGGAGACTTCAGCGGCACCTCGCCCGATTTTTACTTTTTTCCCAGATAACAGGTTACGTGCTCGCTGCGGGTGCAGGTGCTCCGCTTTGGCAGCACCAGCAGAGCTAGAGGACTCACAGTGGTGGCTGGTGAGACTCGGGCCATGTTGTGCCCTTATTCACGCAGTTCAGTCACGGGCTACCGAAGAGCACATGATCCAYGAGCAGTATAATTAGTCTTAATAGCATTTTAGCAGTCTCCTCAAGATACAGCAACCACTCAGTCATCTGATTACAGAGCTAGTCACGCTTCATCCAAACCCCCCGTATTGCAGACAGGGACCTTTAAACGTACAGCGAGGTCAGCAGCCACAGGCRTCTGCCCCGGCCCCTTCCCGCACACCGCTCAGGTGAGCTGGCGTGATCCCGTATCCTTCAGCATGTCAGTGGTGGGGATTTCTTCCCTCTGGTTCTTAGATAGGTTTGGGATTATTTTATGTTTTAACCCTGTTCTTGCTCGTGGGCTACATTCTTGTCTCCTGTCTCCTGCTGGTCCATGGGGTAAGTTACAGCATGATTACTTAAGTTCGCTGTTCCTCTGTATATGTCATATATTTTTTAGCAAGGGAGAAACATCCARCTGTACAAAGTGAACAAAACTTAAGCTAAAGAAGTTAGGCAATAATACAACAAAAAAGCAGCTCAAAAACATGGACAAACCACAGCTATCTGCCCACCAGATAATTTTGCTGTTACAGCTAGGACAAGTTACGCAACAGGTATCTGATCCTAGGCTGCACCTTAAGTTGCAGGTGCAGCTGACGTGTCCTAAGTAATTTTGCAGCTACAACTGCAATCAAGACAAGACAGGYTCAAGGCCAGAAAAAGCCTCGGGCCTGGTGTACTTAATTGCTGTTATAAATCTTGAGGCCTATTACAAGCACATGGCAGCACAAAAGCTGAGCCACAGGGCTACAATATCTAGGTGACAAAAGGCAAGCCCAAGGCCTGCTAGCACCCAAAATTTCAGAAATTCCCTAGGTAACCAGTGATAGGTTTGTGGCTGGTGAACACCTGTTTTGCCCTGTAATGAGTTTCCAGGAGTCGAGATGTATGAAGTCCTTCAACTAACACATAATCCACCAGACTTTGCAATGGGTGGTCAATACATCTGATGATTCTGGTAATTTCTTAAGAAAAGACTATCTCAGATCTGGCGTCTGTAGCATGGGGCCCATGATTCTCCCGTGCTCCTCATGCTTGAGGGCATTCCTCTGGGTGAGATAATTTTGTTCTCATGTTGGAAGTCTAGTTGGTGACGCTGAAGTGCTTTGGTTCAGCAACGGTGAACGCGAGCAGGAACGCAGCTGGCTTTCTTCGCCCACAAGTGCCTAGGCAGAATCGTGTTTTCAATACACTATTTTTACGGAATTACCTGCCTACCRACCTGTTTGCAGGACCAAGGTTGGAGCCATGTGAAATATTGGTGATTTTTCGCTCTTCTGGGCTATGGTGTTTTTGGACTTGAAGTTAAGCACAACAGCAGAACATAGATTATTTTTAGTCAAAACTGCTGTTTCAGCAGCACATATTTATGTTTAGTTCTATAAAGCTTCAGCTGGATTTAGTTTAATCTGATGCTGCTCTTTTTTTTTTTTTTTTTTTTTTCCTTAGACTTCCGTGGCTGCTGTTACTGGCTAAATTCTTCCATGCAATTTCAAGCCAGGTAGTGATTTCTACCCTCTCCTTGGCTGCTGGCTTTTCCGTGGGTGGACTAGGTCAGCGGGAAGGCCGTACTTGCTCCCGTAAGTGGAGATCTTGGGTGAGGCTGAGCAAGGGCTATGCAACAGCTGAGGCTGCACAACAGCAGGGCAAACGGGCTGCCAGCAGTTGCCTCCCTGGCTGAAGGCTTCTCGTGGTGGTCTGGAGAGGAGCGAGGGTCTCTGTGGTGGTTAGCAGGAAGGTTAGCAGGTCTTTGTGCTCCCAGCAGGAGGGTTTCATCGGAAACGCAGGCTTTGCACTGCTTCTTCTTGCTGCAGGGCTGAATGAATACTGCAGCTGAGCTGCCTGGAAAATCTGCTAATAAACTGCATAATAAAGAAATGAATTTGGTAGGGTAGCAGCTGTTTATCCAGGGTGGTAATTGATCATCAGCAAGCAACACATCAGTTCAGCATCTTTCTTACTTTCCCATATGCYGATATGTCCCTCCAGCCCTGGGGACATGGAGGACAGGGTGGCACAGGTGGTTACCTACCTCGCTATTTGCAACTTTATGGCTTCTGGATGCCCTCAGGGTTGTGTGCAGCAACAGTCGCTGCTGGCCAGCTAAGCCTTGGGACTTCACATGAGCCTGTCAAGTTGCAGCTACGGAGGCTGACTGTTCTGGAGCACCGGCTGGCAGAAATGCCTTGCTAGCAGGACTGACTCTGTTGCTGCTGCTGCCWCAGGCTCAGCACTGAAATACAGTTTGTGGGAGCTAGCTCTAGGGCTTGCTGGAGTGAGTGGGGTGGCCCTGGCATGCTGGATACCAGCTGTGGTCCTGAGCTGCTGGCTTGGGGGCTGACACTGCCAAAATGTGGCGCACGGCCCCCTGGAAATCCGCGTGCTGCTTCCCCGGGCTCAGCCCTTCATCCACCGGCCTCGCAGTGCTCAGGACCCCGKCACGGCTCCAGGTGCCTGCAGCCCTCATGGGGCCGAAGTGGACCAAACGATTCCCCTACTGTCACAGGTCCCCTCCCCTGGCTCTGCTTGGGCTTCCTGCTCTTCTTCAGAGACCGTGTGGAGGTTCCTCATGGCATCCCAAAGCCCCAGCACCCACTGTTTGGCCCCAGAATGGGCTAAATGTGCATCTTTTGGGGTATTGCTGCATATACCAGGGCAATGCTTGCACCTGTGCATACCTCTGGGCAATGTATTGCCCTGGGGTGTTGCACCTGGTCAGCTAGGAGGGTCTGGTGGTGGGGTGGCATCACCTCCTCTCCATCAGTAAGACACAACACGACCACTCTCCCCCACCTTCTTATCCTGCCCATAAATATTTACTGCCATCAAGGGGCCCAGAGATTAATTTGCTAAGAGCAGAGCGGCTGGAATATGCAGAGCACGTCGCCAGACGCATTGCTAGTGCAACTGCTAGGAAGGCTTCAGCCGCTGCGAAATGAGATAAGCTGCACAGTCTTATGTTGGCATCTGTGGACAAAAAAATCAAAAGTAAAGGGGGTTTTGTTGTTCTGCATAACAAAACAACAACAAAAAGAGATGTATTAAGTCTGATGTTAGACTGTTCATGAAATAATTAGCGTTTCCAAGTGTGTCCTAATTTCAGACAAAAGTGAAAAATACAACAAGATGAGCAGAAAATGATGGGTTATGCTTTTGGAACAAGGCACTTTAATTGAGCCAGATGGGCCCAGATGTTTCCTCCCACTCTTTGACTGAAATGATCACCTATTCAGGGAGAAATGTTGTGGAAGAAATTGTAACAAAGATGCAAGAGGAAATTTTCCTCAAGCAATGATTACATTAAGGGGACTTCAGGCAGCTCTTACTGCTCTTTTGAGGCTAATAAAGTAAGAAAATAGGAGCATTTGAAGGCTGACTTAGAGGTGCTTACACTTCAGTTTGCATTTTGATCTAAGAAAGTCTTYGTAATCAGTCTCCTCTCTCATCAGCTGGCTTTGACTTCAGGTTTGCTTTCGGTCATCTGCTTTTTTCGGTTTGGAGGCAAACCTCTTCTTTTGGTGTTTCAGCTTTCCTGATAAGCTGGATATTTAGCTGTGGATGTTTTTCACCCTAATCCTTTTTTCTGAGCTTCAGTTCAAAATTTCACTTGAGAARAATGGCTTTTTATCATGGTAGCATTTGATGTGTTTAACCTACACAGAGGTCTTTGAACACTGGTGAYGGGCTCCCTGCTCCCCATGCACGGACCTGCAGCTCCCAGGAGATTTTGCATGCTCAGGGTACATGGACACACATTGCAGATATATTCCCAGAAGAAAAGATCATAGTGATTTAAGGCAACAATGTGAGGAGTCCATTAGATGTTAGGAAGACACTGTGGCCAGGAGGCCTGGATGGGTCTGGATGAGGGCATGCCTGACCTGTYTGTCGTGGGTGCTCCCTTGCTAGTCAGAAGATACTCCCTACACTCCTCCTCATCCTCCTGGCTGCAGAAATGAGCCGAGAGGAGAAGAAACAAAAAAAAGCTCAGGCAAACGCATGTGATTCAGTTGTCCTGAGTCTGGCTGCTTTTAATCAAAGCTTCCTGATATCCTAGATTCATTGTGGGGGCTTTTCCAGTGACTGCACACTGTGAGGGTTTTTTTCTTTTTGCAGCAAGGTTTCAACTGGTCTAGAGCTGTGTTAATGGCAAAATAGTCCKTGAGATTGTAGCCTGGAGACTTTTATTTCCTGTTCATCATGTAAGAAAACTTGAAGCTGCTTGAAAAGTCCTTAACTCTGCTCTGGGTCCTAGTATGTGGATTAACAGTAAGAAGCTCTAGGGAGCAAAATCCATACTTGCATTTAGTTGTTCCAAGCAGGTGCTACAGCTGTTAAAAAAAAATCTTATGAGCGCACTAACTCCTCACCGCCCCCTCACACCTGTTACCTAGTAGCTTGCAAAATATCTCTCCTGCTGATGAGAATAAAAAGGCTTTTTTTATCCCTCAGTTTAAGTATGTTTCTAAGTGGGAATCAGTTGCAGAAAAATAATAATCACAGAAGTTCCTGGCCTGATCATGATGTAGGAAGACAGTACCTTACATGGCACACTTCCATCCCAGGTATATCTGCAACAGAGAGCTCATCAGCAAACTGCTCTGGAAGAACAAAATGTTCCCTGGGCTTCTCTCTCTCAGGATGACTATGCAAAAAAAATAAAAGAAAAGAAAAAAAAAAGCCAAAAAAAGAGCCCTGAAATACACTGTGGTAGCTAGCTCCCTGCAGCTCTCTCTGCCATCAAATTTCAGAAGCATTAGGTATTTATTTAGAAAACTGATATCAAGGGTAACCAGCCCTCAGGAGAGGAGAAGTGCCCAGCCTATGGTGCCAGGACGCAGGGTACTTCCTGGAGCATGCTTGGGCCACGGGAACTCGGCTCCCTCCGCTTGGGCAACTCTCCCGCAGTGACGCTGATGATCTGGACAATTTCCCAAGGTTATTTCCCCTTTGACACTCCCACTGTCTCTCTTTGTTTTTTTCTTTGAAATGCAGGGAGGTGGGAAGACAGGATAAAGACAAACTACAGAGCTGCGAGATTCAGAAGTTTCTCAGCAGATTCACAGAAACCCCAAGAGTTCAAAAACTACTCTCATGTTTCTAGTTTGTACTGATGTTTGAGTGCTTAGCATACAAGATATTGAAAGAGCCATTGAACACTAATCAAAGTAACTTTGAAATACAGAAAGAACTGCCTGACAATGAATTTTGACACAATATGTTTATTGCCTGATTGAAGGGCTCAGACGTTTTGGCTCTCGGCATCCGGCGTTTTTCATCTACAGGGACCCTTCTGAGGGACACTGCACGTACTGTGAAGGACTTACGGTCAAAACCGAGTTAGTCACTATGCCAGACGCCTGGGAGCTGGCATTACTCAACCTCAGTTCTACCACTTTGGATGTGACTCCAAGAAGAGAAGCTTCCCTCCTCACTTCTTTGTGGACAGGTTAGCAAGACTTCAAGGGCTGTGGCTAGGACTGGTGCTCATGGAAACCCTGAAAACAAGCTTCTTTTAYGCTGGAAAAGCTGCGCCACTTTTAGAGGAGTTTAGAAATGGGCATAAGTATGACCAGGATCTGAACTTTCTTATTTCCTTCACGGAGGAATGTCCTGTCATTGCTGGTAAGAGGTTTGATTATCTCAGTGGGAAGAATGCAGGTTTTATTTCTTTGCAAGAAGAAACTAAAATTACCTAGTAGACTATTTCCAACATAGTTCTGGTTTTCACATGGGATAGGTGACAGGTAAAGGTAGAAAGAAACTTTATTTTTTGAAGAATAGAAAAGGTCAGGTCACTTTAATAAATGTGATCTGGTTACCAGCTGAGCAAACAAAAGTCACCTATAAATAAAAGATGACTAGCTCTTGGCTTATGTAAAGAAATTCCTGACTTACCATTGCAGTTGGGATGGCTCCCCAAAACTGCTAGAGCTCAGTCCTGGGAGGACTGTGGGATTCTCTCAAAATGGAAATGTCTCTAGCCCTCACCTCTGGGAGATGCTGCATTCTGGCTTGGCAGTGTTGTGCTCTGCAGACACCTCCAACTGCAATTTTTTTGCTTTAGCAGAGTGCTGCTCAACATGCCACCTAAGCAAATAAACATGGCTAAAAACTGGAAAAATATGTTTGTGCTGCCACACCCTATATGAAACTCAGTATGCAGATAGTGTGGAGCTCAGCAGCGTCTGCTTGATTTTCAGCTATATGCTGAAACTCAGTGACTGTTGCACAGAGCTATTGGGTGGATCGTGCTGCTATCTTAGCAAAAAGCTCCCAGAATGCTGTCTTCTCCCTGTATTTCTCTCCCCTTTCCTTTTTCTGCTAAAGCTGGCTTCTGTGTTTCTTGCTCACCATCCCATGTGGATGCCGTGAGCAGCTAGCTGCTGCTGGCTCACGATACCTGCAGGCCCTCTGGAATCACAGATGACTGAGGTTGGAAAGGACCTCTGAAGATCATCTAGTCCAACACCCCCCCCCCTACCCCATGCAAGCAGGTTCACCTAAAAAGAGCATTGCACAGGATTGCATCCAAGTACATTTTGATTATCTCCAGAGGAGACTCCACAGCCTCTCTGGGCAACCTGTGCCAGTGCTCTGTCACCCTCACAGGAAATAGGTTCTTCCTTATGTTCAGGTGGAACTGATTTGTGTTTCAGTTTGTGCCCCTTGCCTCTTGTCCTGTCACTGGGAACCACTGCTGAGAAGAGTCCTGCCCCATCCCCTTGACACCCTCCCTGAAGGTATTTGTAGACATTGATAAGATCCCCTCTCAGTCTTCTCTTCTCCAGGCCAAACAGGCATAGCTGTCACTGCCTTTCCTCATAAGAGAGATGCTCCAGTCTTCTCATCACCCTCATAACCCTCCGCTGGACTCTCTCCAGTAGCTCCATGTCTCTATAGTACCAGGGAGATCAGAATTTGACACAGTACTGCATATGAGGCCTCCCCAGGACTGATAACCTTCCTTGACCTGCAGGCAACACTCTTCCTAATTAGGCCCCAGGATACCGTTGCCCTTTTTTGACACAAGAGCACATTGCTGGCTCAGGGTCAACTTGTTGTCTACCAGTCATCCCCTAGCCTGTAGTGGTACATAGGGTTATTCCTCCCTCCATGCAAGACCATGCACTTGCCCTTGTTGAACTTCATGAGGTCCATCTCTGCCCAACTCTCCAGCCTGTCCAGATATCTCTGAATGGCAGCACAGCCCTCAGGTGTTTCAGCAGCTACTCCTAGTTTTACCTCATCAGCAAGCTGGCTGATCGTGCACTCTGTCCCTTCATCCAGGGCAGTGATGAAGAAGTGGAACAAGACTGGACCCAGTTCTGACCCTTGGAGGACACCACTAGCTACAGGCATTGAACTAGACTCTGTGCTGCAGATCATAACCTCCTGAGCTCTGCCTTTCAGCCARTTCTCAAGCCACCTCACCGTCCACTCATCTAGCCTGCACTTCCTGAGCTTGCCTAGGAGGATGTTATGGGAGACAGCGTTGATAATATTTATGGCTACGAGGATGATCAGGGGGCTGGAGCACCTGCCCTATGAGGAACGGCTGTGAGAGCTGGGCCTGTTTAGCCTGAAGAAGAGAAGACTGAGGGGGGATCTTATCAATGTGTACAAGTACCTGAAGGGAGGGTGTCAAGGGGACAGGGACAAACTCTTTTCGGTTGCCCCATGTGACAGGACAAGAGGCAACAGGCAGAAATTGAAGTACAGGAAGTTCCGCCTGACTGTGAGGGGGAATTTCTTCACTGTGAGAGTGACAGAGCACTGGAACAGGTTGCCCAGAGAGGCTGTGGAGTCTCCTCCTCTGGAGATAGTCAAAGCCTGCCTGGATGCAACCCTGTCTAACATGCTCTAGGTGACCCTGCTTGAGCAGGGRGGTTGGACTAGATGATCTCCAGAGGTCCCTTCCACCTTTCCGAGTCTATGATTCTATGAAAACCTTGCTAGATCACAGGAGACAACATCCACTGCTTTCCTCTCATCCACCCAGCGAGTCATTCCATCATTAATGGCTATTTGATTGATGAAGTTTGATTTCCCTTTGGTGAAAACATGCTGGCTACTCCCAATCACCTTCTTATCCTTCACATACTTAGCAATGGCATCCAGGATGTGCTGTTCCATCATCTTTCCAGGGTGGAGGTGAGGCTGACTGGCCTGTAGTTGCCTGGGTCTTCCTTCTTGCCCTTTTTGAAGACTGGAGTGACATTAGCTTTTTTTCAGTCCTCAGGCACCTCTCCTCTCCATGACCTTTCAAAGCTGAAGAGCAATGGCCCAGCAATAACATTCTGCCGTCTCCTTCAGCACTTGTGAGTGCATCCCATCAGGACCCATGGATCTGCGGGTGTCAGGTTTGCCTAGATGATCTCTAACCAGATCCTCTTGGACCTAGGGAAAGTCTTCCTTTCTACAGTTTCTCGCTCTCTCTCATCTCCAGGTTTTGGGATGCCTGGGGGCTGCCCTTAGCAATGAAGACTGAAGCAAAGGCAGCATTCAGTAACTCTGCCTTCTCTATATCCTTCGTCACCAGGGTCCCCACCCCACTCAGTAGTGGGTCCACTACTTTTCCTCCAGTCTTCCTCTTGCTACTGATGTATTTGAAGAAGCCCTTCTTTTTGTCCTTGACATCCGTTGCCAGATTTCATTCCAAATGGGCCTTAGCTTTCCTCATTACATCCCTGCATACTCTGACCACAATCCTACTTATGCCTTGCTTCTTCCATGGAGGACCCTAAACTCCCCCATCTCATTGTCACTGCAGCCAAGGCTGCCCCCAAACTTCACATCTCCAACCGGTCCTTCTTTGTTCATTAGGACAAGGTCCGGCAGCACACCTCTCCTCATTGGCTCCTCCAGCACCTGCATCAAAAAGCTATCAGTGCTCTGCAGGAGCCTCCTGGACTGTTTGGGCCTACCTGTGTTGTCCTTCCAGCACATATCTTCCTGGTCAGGTGGCCTGTAGTAGACACCCACAACAGTGTCCCCCACATGTTACCCTGCCCTTTAATCCTTACCCATAAGCTCTCGATTGCCTCCTCCTCCCCGCCTAGGMAGAGCTAGATGCGTTCCAGTTGCTCTCTTAYATAAAGAGCAACACCACCACCTCACCTTCCTGGCTTGAGCTTGCTATAAAGCCCATAGCCATCCATGACAGCATTCCAGTCACATGAACTATCCCAGCCTAGACCTCTATTTCTTCCTGTTTATTCCCCATGCAGCATGCATTGGTGTTCAGGCATTTCAGAGAGGTAGCTGTGCATGCAGGTTTCCCAGGAGGAGTACAAGGGGACCTCCATAGCCATGTCTCACATGCCCTGCCCCAGCTGCATGCACCCGCTGGAGGCATCCTGACTTGAGCCGTGTTTTGTTGACAACCCTGCCTTTATAGCTCTCCCCTTCCCCAATCCTTCCTTGTTTAAATCCCTCTTTACCAGACTGGCCAACCTGTTGGCAAAGACACGGGTGGCCCACTTAGGGAGGACCCCACTTAGGGTCATCTCTCCCTATCAGTTGCTGATCTTCAAACAGGCTCCCGTGATTACAGAAACCCAAACCTCATTGCCAGCACCAGTAGCGCAGCCACTTGTTGACTTGCAAAATCCCTCTACTTCTTCTCCCATCCTTCCCCTCACTGGCAGGACTGAGGAGAAGATTGCCTGTGCTCCCGGGCCCTTGAGCACCATCCTCACAGCTCTGAAATCCTGTTTGATTATTTCCAGTTCGCCCTTGGTAGCATTAGTGCCCACGTGAAAGAGCAGAAGAAGGGAGTAGTCTGGTGTGTGGATAAGCCTTGGTAGTCTTTTGATGACATCTCATATACAAGACCCTGACAGGCAGCAAACCTCTCTAGACAAAAGGTCAGGTCAGCAGATATGTGCTTCTGTCCCCTGCAGCACAGAGTCACTGCCAACAATCACTTGCCGCTTCTTCTGAGTGTTCCTGCAAGGCACAGGCTCTGCCAACCCAGTTGCTTCCCTTGAAGCCATGCCCAGCTGCTCGTCATCCTAGAGGGCACTAAACCTGTTCTTCAACTGCAAGTCTTCAGCAGGAGCCTTTCTTCTCCCATGAGAAGTGAACAGTTTTAAGCTTTCTCCTAAAGATGTACTGTTTCCCTAGGCATAGAGCCCTCCAGGAAATCCCCTACTGTGAGGACTGGGGCTCCTTGAGCAGTAGGACACCCAAGAAGGCCCTGTCTATCCTCTGCTCATTTTTGCAGGTGCTTCGMAACCTGATGACTTCCTCATGTAACTCCTTTACCTGATGACACCAACTTGTCAGCACAGCACACTTCTGCAGGAGAGCTGTCAGTCCAGGCCTCCTGGAGAGRCCCCAGCACTGCCTGCAGCTTGAGACCTGTAGAGCTGCATCTGCTGTCAGAGGGTCTGTCTGGGTTGAAGGCTCTGAAACAGCTGAGGCAGCAACTCCACAGCTGCAGGTGAAGGTGCATGTCATAACCATGTTTGTGGAAGCAGGCACAACTATGATTGGAAACAAAGATGCCTTCTTGCACCTTCTGCACTAACTACTGCACCTGTGCACTGTGCTCTAGGCCTGGCTCTTACATAGGCCTCTTCCTAGCACTGCCTCGCAGGGTGCTTGACCCACCCTAAACAAAGGCCACCTGCATTACAGGCCCCAACTCCCTCTAATCAGAGGCAACAACAGAGCTCATTAGTGGGAGCTACACCTAGTTAGAAGTAGGTGCCAGAGCTTCTCCTAGGAGAAGTTAAGGTCTCCTACAGTTGCCCTTGCTTAGCTGCCCTTTTCTGTTAGCAAAATCACCCTCTTTTCAAGCTCACTGAGAGCCCACTGAATGAGACCCCACTTCCTCAGCTTGCCTAGCTGCCTCTTTGGGGAGATGCTGCTGTCCCAAGACAGGGTGGACAACACACACTGCTCTGCCTTCCTCCCCTATGCCCGGCACTACATGGCAGCAGGCTCTCCCTTGCGCCTCTGAGCCATGGAGTGCCCCTGCATCTCACTTGGCGTTTACATGGGATCATAAGCAATAGAYATGTCAAGCCCTTCCTCAGAGCTACAAACATAAAGCCCACCATTTGCCACCAGATGATCTCAGCTGATCTCCCTTCTCCCCTTACAGAGTGCACCATCCATCATTATGGTGATGATAGTTTGAAAATGGGACCTGCTACAGTACTAGTACATGGGCAACTCTCCTTGCTAGTACAGGCCTTAGAGGAGTGGGATTGGCTGTAAACCCTACAAAGGGCCTGGGACCAGACATTAGTGCGCAATTCTTAGGGACAGTGTGGAGGGGACAGAAGAAAGCRCTCTCTGAGGAAGTGCACAGTACTATTCAACAGGACCTTCTTCCCACTACTGTGAAACAACTATCACGTTTTTGGAGCCTTTGGGGCTTTTCACAGATGTTCATACTTCACTTAGGATACTTAATGTGTCCACTACAACGTTTGTCCACAAAAAGCAGGCAGTGGCAGTGGACTGAAGAAGAGCAGCAAGCCTTTGACCTAAGCAAGGAGGTGATGGTCCAAAATTCCGGTATATTCACTGTGTATGAGGGAAAACCTTTGGAGCTAGAGGGAATGGCTATGGGAGACTGAGTGTCTTGGGGGTTGTGGCAGCAATGTGCCCATGCACGGTGGGAATCTATAGGTTTCTGATGCTGTTCCCTGCAAGGAGCCACAGCAAATGATGCCCCTCTGGAAAAAAAAAACCCAGCTTTTGGCTGTGGTGTTGGCTTTGCAGGACAGGGAACAAGTTAGGGGATTTGACCTGGTGACTGATAACACCGCCACCACCATTCAGGTATGAGTGATGAATAACAGAGGTAGGGCCCATGTGAGGGTAGCCCAAGCCACAACTCCAGACGTGGAAGCAGTATTTACAAGGCTGGGCTCATACTCCAGGTTGTGGGAGACCACTTCCTCAGAGGCTTTCCTAGGACTGTAACCCCTACTGGATTGGACTGGGAGTTTCTGGCTTAGCACAGGGCTGACCTACTAGCACGTGCTTTCTCCTGAGGAGAAATGCTATACAGGCAGCAATCATTTTAAAGGAGCCCTCTAACAAGTCTGCCAGCTTGTGCATTCTTGGATTTGATTTCTGTGAAAGAGGCATCTGAGTTTAGCGATGTCATGCTGGGTGTGTGAGTTGCATTGGGCATGTGGAGTTCAGCCTGTGCACTGGCCATCCCCGACCTTGGCGATCCCAAAGGTGTAGGTCCTGTTGGAGCTGCTTGGCTCTTCTCCGTTTCCATTTGGCGCTCTGGCGGAGCATGCCCATGGCTGCTGCTGGTGCCCTGCAAAAGCCCTACAGCTATCAGTGGTGGAGGGAAGTTGAGCAGGACTGGCAGCACATAGCAGAGGGCAGTTTGTGCTGGGCTGAGTGTGGGCAGTGGTCAGGGGCTGCTTCTGCTGCAAGAGCAGGGCCTTGGTTGCAGAGAGCCTGTCCCTTGCAAATGGCACTCAGAGCAGTAGCATCACTGCTAAGCAAGAGCAGCTCTTGGTCGCTCCTTGCAGCTGTGGAGAGCTGTGTGCAGAAGAAGGCTGCCTTGTGGTGCTGGGAAGGAGAGTTGCACTCAGACGCCTTCACCTGCCAGGCAAAGCCCAGGTTTGGCAATCACAGGGCCGGCACAGCCCAATGTCCCATTGCTTCAGAAGCATTTGGCCTGCAGTGCCAGGTCAGGGCCCTTTAGTGCTCTTCCTTGCTGGCAGCTCCTGCTCCACTCACCCTTTGGCATGGCTGGGCAACCCTTGCTGGGGTCAGCTTGATGCCTCCCCTCCTGCTCCAGCCAGCATGGCCACAGGTCAGGGCCCCGTCTGGGCACAACCTCGGAGCTGGTGGTGCAGGAAAGAACACAGCGCCTGAGGCACATGTAGCCTCTGCAGCTTGTGCACTGTGCAGGCAAGGAAGCAGAGCTTCTGTGCACTTGTTTACTGCCTTTATTAAGCTCTTCTGCCCTGCTGGAGGGACCCGAAGGGCACTCCTGCTTCTGCCCCCCCGGACGCTTCCAGCCACAGCCCATGCTGTCCTCCTGCGAGCAGCCGCCGCTGAGGAAAGCCTTGCTGCGCTGTGTCTCCACTGCACCTTGCAGGAGTTCACAGCCACCACGAAGCGCTTGCTGCTGCTTGTGGCTGCACCGGGGCTGGTCTCGGAGGCTCTCCTGGGACGCTGTGTGCCCCGGGTGCTTCGCAGTGGCACCGAGAGCAGTGGTCAGGAGGAAGAGGGGGGAGGCAGCAGGGCCTGGCGTGCCTCCAGCAGCAGCGGTCCGAGGGCAGCAGCAAGTGCAGAGGGTCTTGGGGGCGGTGAAGCAGCCTCTCGTGTGGCTCCTCTCCGGTTACGGGCAGCCGGTCCCGGGTGCTCTCCACTGCTCTGCCCAGGGCCGCTCGCCACTGGAGCTGCTCTGCCGGCCGAGTGGGGGAAAGCGGACGGCCTGGGAGCAGGGAGACTCCACTGCACCTGGGGGCCAAGAAGGCCGGGTCAAGGCGTTGAGCGAGGAGAAAACCAGGGCAGGTCCGGGCAGCAGCTGGTGGCTGGAGCCGCTTGCCCGGAGCTGCTTGCCCAGAGCCACCCCTGCTGTAGCCGAAAGAGGAGCCGCTGGCCCCGGGGCAGCGGCGAGCAGCACTCACGGGCCGTCCTCCTGCGGTGCTCTGCCGTGTCCGCCTGCCATTCCCACCAGYGATGCTGCCGGGCACGGGGAGGAGCGGGTGATGGGCGAGCGGCTGCTCCGCTGCGGCCGCGGGGCGCTGCGTGCCGGGGCCGGGCACGGGGCGCCGGCAGTGCCTACCTGCTGGTCCCTGGTGTCCCGGGTCTCCACTAGGAAGATGGGCCGCAGAAAGCCACCGCGGACGCTGCCCTCCAGGCGCCGGATGTGCCGCGGGTGGGGGGTGTTSAGCACCTCCAGGCTCTTCGCGGGTGACCACAGCCCGTGCTCGGGGGCCCTGGGGAAGGCGCTGGGAGGGGGCTCCTGGCTGACGACCCGCGCAAAGGTGTCGGGGCTGCAAGAGAAGAGAGTGTGGCCACGCGGGCCGTGCCAAGCCGCACTGCACCGGGGAAGGCCACGACACTGGGGTCCGCCTGGGACCCCGGGGAGGCAGCCGGACGCCCGCCCAGCAGCCCCCCGTGAAGCGGTGCCAGGCGCGGTGGCACTTACGCGTGCTCGGGAGGCGCCTTCCTCCCGTGCCGCGGGCCCTGCTCGAGGCCGCGGCTGCAGCGCGGCCGGGCCGGGCGTCCAGGGGGCGGCCCGGGGGGCGGCCGCGGCACGTGCCCGGCATGGCCATGCGGGGCGGTGGGCAGAGCCGGGACGGCGGCGGGCACCGTGGCCCCTGGGATCCTGGCATGCGCCATGCCGGGTGGGTGCTGGCCAGGAGATGCCGAGCGTTGTGTGGACGTGGGCGGGAGCGGGATGAGCAGCCCCAGCCCTTGTGAGGTGTCCAGGGCGGGGGGCTGCCGGGGGYGCAAAGGGGGGGCTGGCAGAGCCCATGGGACAGCAGAAGCTGGTGTCCGCGCCCGGCACGGGGCAGCCCTGGGGGTCGGCACAGCACTGTGGCAGCTCTGCTCTGCACAGAGAGGCCCCGGGGGCTGCTGGCTGCGGGTCCCATCCAGGGCCTTTGGGAGCTGCCTGTGGCGATGCGCCAAGCCCAGAAATGTTGCCAACAGATGTCCGGAGAAAACAGTTTCTGCAGAGATCCTCGGTCTTTTGATTTGGGCAATAAAACTGCTTCTGTCATAAGATGCAAGCCCCTCTCCTTGCACAGTAAAAGGGTGTTTTGAGAGGTTAATGCTGTGCATTGAGTTTGTGTAGGACCACTAGACTGCGAGGTCATGTCCCCAGCCATGGTAACCAGTGCAGGATGTGTGTTGTGCCTGTGTGTGTCTTCAACATTTTTGCAGGTAAAGGAGATGGTTTTATGCCATGGCAAACACAGATGTTGGCTGAGCTCCCTTATTTCCAAAAGTCTTGCTGAGGGATTCAGTATTAAAGRGACTGACGAAATGCTGCTGAGCAGCTGGCACAAACTCTGTGGTCTCCAGCTACAYCTTGTCCTCTCTTTCATGCCCAGGCATGCTGAAGTTGAGCTGTGTAGAAGTCTTGCCAGGACCAGCCCCACTGGCAGCCCATATACCACTCAGCTGCCCTGGGATGTCCCACTGGCAGGAGGAGAACATGCTACCATGAGAACCTCTCCCAGAAACATGTGTCTGAGGGTGCTCCSAAGGAGAAAATCTACTGACTTGGTTTTGTGTGATATACAAACAACTCTCCTAAAGATGCCATTTGTTTTGAATGTCATACCAAAATAAGTCAAATGCCCCATGAAAAGGTAAGAAACCCTCACCAGCCTGGTTTCCTGCATGCGATCACACTTCACCCCTCCAAAGAGCTCTCGCCTTGGTACTAGCTCAAAAATCAGTAGTTTGTGTGCTGAGGCTGGCAGCATTTTGACAGCTGAAGGCAGTGAAGACTGCACATGGAGAGACTCTAATGTGCTGAAGAAAAGCCCAGTGAAGTAGAGTTAGCAGAGAACTACATGAAGGAAACCATGTCAGAGCCAGGGCAGCATCAGAGCTGGTTTAAAGCTGAGGTTGGATGACTTGTTATGCTTTTCTTCCCTACCTGAGAGGGAAGGAAGTCTGTGCCTACTGTTCTGCGTCCAGACACACCAGCTCTGCGGTGAGTTTAAATGCCAGGCATTTCATGAAGCAGTGGAGCAAGTGCTGTTAAGTTGATTTCTTGGCCCCCCAATCTCTAGATGAGAACTGAGTTTCAAGAGTTTGCTTTGGAGAAGCCAAACATTTCAAAGAAAACTAAATTGTAAGTAATGTACTGAAAACATGAACTGTGTAATGCAGGAGGTGAATTGAATTGAGTGCAGTGTAAATATTACACTGAATAAATAATATGTCAGATAAATTCTATAAATAAAATAGAAGGCAATACTTGTGCTGAAAGTTTTGTAAGCTTGAAGAGGTTACAATACCATAAATGTAGCCAGAGATTGTACAAGCTTTAGAGGCAGCCTAGTTTTGTTACCTTGCTTTTATGTGAACTGGCCTGACTTTCTAACTTGAGGTCAGTTTCAGCTACCAGAGAATAAAACAAAAAAAAAGCCTTCATTATTTCTACAGTTTCATATCAAAGACCACTTTCTCTGACTCCTCTTTTCTCTTTTATCTAGCTTAGGCTGAAAGCCTTAACCGAACATAAAGCTCATTATCTTTCAAATAAACCTAAGGCCCTCTAAAAGAGATGCAAAAACTTGTCATTGTTACTTTCCTCTGCCTTTTTGTGTATATTTCTTTGGGATAAGAGTGGTCTCTCTGAGCTGTGTTTTACAACACTCAGCACCATAGATCTGATCCATCCCTGGTATTTCTGGATTCTTCTGAAAAATTTGCAGACTTTCCCCAGGCAGTGATCAAGCTTGCACTCTTGCAAGAGCAGCAAGCACTTTTCTCACTGACTGAAGGCACTTCCAGGCATTTTGTTCCAACTCCATCCGCTGCCTTTTCCCGGTACTCACACAACACGACTGTCCTTCTATGAGATAGCTGCTCCCCTGCACAYCAGCTGCACTGACCTGTAAAATAAATGTAAATTAACTACTTGCATAAGCAGCTGCATGGCAGTGTTCACCAAGTCCTGTCTCTATACTGGGTGAGACATGGATGCCTTGTGCAAGAAGTGCCCTCCCCCCCTTCATTATAGCTTCTCCTGGCAGTGATAAAACAGTGCAGGATTTCCAGTATGATCTAGCTCTCATCACATGTTTGTTTTTTTCTCTTAGCAAGTGCAAATACTTACCAGCTGCTGCCATTTGACTGCAGTCCTTGCGCAGAAACTTGGGGATTAATTTAAAAATATTTGGGATAAATGCAGGAACACTGTGCTGTAGAGGCTTTGTAAAATAAACTCCTGTTCAGCAGTACTAAGTAAAAGTGAAGCTTTGAAAGAGTTCCTGCCTTGGTGCTATTCTCTACTGTCCTCACTCATGTTCCACATAGTCTCCTGTTCCCTACCAATTTCAAATGAAAAATTCTTTGTACTGAAAAGTCGTAAGCTGCTGGTGGCTATGAAGTCTTGCATTTACAGGTGTGTTGGCGCTGCTCTCTGGGAGCACTTCTGTGAATTCAGCAGTCTACACTGATTTGTACCTGCCTTTGACAGTGGCCCAGTGCAAATCAGCTRAAACCTCCCAAAGAATAAACTTCAGTTCATTCTGAATGGCAAAAGATGGGCTGTGGTTAACTTTATTGCCTTTTTTTCATCCTATTCTTATGGTAGCAGTCCCCAGATGGCACTATTAGCCATTTTATTTGACATATTTTTTATTTGCTTTTTTTTTTAGCAATTTTTTAAAGCAAGTTTATAGCAGTGTACAATCTCTGAAGAAATGCTWTGTATTTTTCCATATAGAAGGAAGGGCTGCTTCCTAGGAACCAGCCTTGGTGACTTGGTTGCTTCTTTTATTTATTTATTTATTTATTGAGCTTCACGTGCAAGAATGGCTTCTTTCTTTTTGAACATCTGTATTTTGTGATTCTGCTCTCTCAAATCTTTCTCCCATGACGTAGTTTCCTCTCTCTCACCTTGATTATTCTTCCAGTATTGCAAGCAGCAGAAGGTTGATGGCAGGAGTCTGCCGTACCTGGATAGCTAGTATAACCTGAAGAGTCGTACTCACAACCTGGTATCTTTCTTTGAAGCTCTAAATTTCCATGGTTCTGCTGACAAGGGTGTTTGCATTTCTTCCACTTTCTTTACTTCCTTCCTACTGTTCCTATTGTTACTTCACACTTCAGCTACTCAAAAAAAAAAAAAAAAAAATCAAGAGGACTTCACTTGTTTTTTCTCGAAATAGACTTGCAAGCTAATAAGAAACTTGTAACCTGTTAATCACAACTGCTCTGTAAGGTTCCTATCACTAGAATTTGATGAAAAGCCAAATAATAACTTTTGTTGCTGCATTTTGTACCCAGGAAGGGGATATGGGAACAAATAAACATAGGGTAGTAGGATGGGAAGAGAAGTCCTCAGGTGGAGCAGGTTCAGGATTGATGGGTGATGTCCTTTGGCTCCTAACTCATTTACATATTTACTAATGATTTTGTCACAAGAAGTAAAATTGGATTATTTTAGGAGATAAGGGCGATGATGTTCCAGGAGATTTAGTAACCAAAAGTGGTAAGATTTCGCTCTTGAGAACTAACAATAAGAATTTTTACTATCAACTGGAAGTAGACGATGTAGAAGAGACGATGTCGAAGAAGCAAGATGTGTGAGAGCATACCAACTACAAGATGTTCAGGCTACTGTTGGGGTACAGTCATGAAGAAGCATATCAGCTATATCAGAGCCATTTCAAGCAGACAGCAAAAAGAATCTTTCAGGCATAAATGCCATAATGACATGTCCTTTGAATTCCTGTGTGCAGCACCAGTCACTTGAACTATCAAAATGAGGCCTTGTATGACAACCTGGTGGGTCCTGGTGGGGGGTGCAGCCCAGCAAAATGGGGCTGAGAGGAGCTGTTTGTGTCTTCCAGAAAGGTGCCAGCACAGAGAGGCAGAAAACCATCTGGGAGGGAGATCTAAGATGTGTGATGTTTGGTGCTGACATACGAACAAGGGATGGTAGAAATCAGATTTCCAGCAATTGCAGGTCCTCTTTTTGGAAGACACAGTGTGACAGGTTTATGGAAGACATCACATAACACAATCAGTGAGAATGGTTTCAGTGGCTGAAGGGGCCCCTCCTTACCCACTTTCCTGTGCAATTTGCTTGAAAAAACATGTGACTCCTGATAGACAGTTCTTGGTTGAGATAAGCCTTAGAGTTGTATGAGCATGAATCAGACAGCTACTGGCATCTGAGTTTTTATCAATGTCACTAGTGAAAAAACAAACAAGAAAAAATCACGTCCCTCYGCCCCAGCTGTAGCTATTACACTGCGCAGTTTCGATGTCCTAGATATGCTGGTAATTAATCTCACAGCTCAGTCTGTAGCAGTTTAAAATGGGGTTGGTAATGGAAGATTTCTGTTTCACCAGAAAAGACTACTCAGATGCCTCTTCTTTTAGCAGAGGTATTCATGGAATGAAATACCGATTTGATTAAGGTCTTTATAAAATTTCATCTTCTGTGACAGGTCTTGATTGTTAGAGTAATTCTTATGCTCACTGAAAGCTTTCAAAAAACTCATTAGAAAAGGACATAAAATAGTCCTCATTTCTGTTCTGACATGAGGCAAAATTGTGACCTTTGAAAATCTTACAAAAGTTCAGCTAATTTCAGTGCTGCTGTTGTCCAGGCCCAATTCTCTTCCTGCACTTTGAGAAAATATGCACCTTGAATAACTAAAGTGAGAGGGAGATCTTGCTTAAGTTTTGTTTCACTTGATGGATGTGCCAGAAGCTGTTTTGGAAATATGGGATAGCTCAGACAAGAAAACTATGTGTTTACTAAAGCAGAGTAGCTTAGCAGCCTGCAATCAGATATTAAGGCTCTCTGATTTCCTCTAGAAATAAGACTTACAGAGTCATATTGTCTGTATATATTGCTGTCACTTCTTCCTAATGTTTCAATGCTACTGCCAGATACATAGGAACCTGGAAGAGGAGCAGAGGTGCTACTTGACTTATAGAAACAGATGACTAGGAAAAATGGGAGAACCTCTAAAGCTGGAGGCAGTAATGTAAATTTCTGTCTCACTAGATGTTAGAAATCTAAATGACAGACTTCATAAAGCCATCAACAGCAGGGAAAGTGAGAGGTCCAGCCATCTTAGGAAGTAAAGCCATTGAAAACCTAAATGGTTTGAGTTTTCTGCTTGGTGATTCAGTGTTTTTACTGGCCATGCAGCAGTGGGCAGGTGAGAACACAGGGACAAAACGTCAGGTCTTTCCTTCCTTAGGCAAGGTGTTGAGGAATGTGCACACTGACAAATAATCTAGCTGCCAGGTCTTGGTTGCAGATTGTCCATATTTACACATATTTTGATTTGCTCCCATGTTATCTTTGGAAGTGAACCAGATAACTTGGATGGGGTGATGAGGACAGTTGGCTTCATGGACCAACTTCCATCTGCTGCAGCTGCGCTGGCCTCATCTCCCAGTGATCACTCAAGCAGGAYGAGAAACTTCATGTCCTTTCCTGGCCCCGGTGACAGATGACCCCCAACCCCATCCCACAAATACACATCCCTCCTACTACCACCAGTGCGAGTTGGGAAACCACATGGCAAGGGTCTAGGAGCCCATGGCACTGACTGGTGATGCTGCTATCAAGACAAGAAGTTCTAGATATTGGAAGAAATTCATCCTAAAAGTATAAGTGCTCAATATCTCCTCTGAGCATTTACAGATGCCTTTGACAAGGCTCTGTCTCATTAAGCACCTTAGGGAGCTACAGCACAGCTAAGTTACTGTTTTTCCCTCTGTCACAAATACTGTCACAGCTTGCCCCTCCAGGCATGCTCCCCTTTCCAGTGCCTGCCCAGTAAYGAGCAGCATTTCCTGACTTAACTGCAGCCATGAATATGGGTTAGTAAGGACCCTTGTAGAGGCTCAGCTTCCCTCTTGGTACTGACTTAATTATTCTACGATAAATTTGATTAACAAAATGGCTAAACAGCCTGCATTCTTAATGTGTACTAGCTTTTCAATTTTTTTTTCTGTTTTAATACAAAAAGCTGAAGAGAGCCTGAGTGTTTAGATGAGCAGGAATCTGATATTGGCTAGGTAAAGCATTGTATTTGCCTACAGTGCAAAGCAGCAGATAACAAGACCTCTCTGCTGGAAACAAGTATTTGTGATAAGTGGTGTCAGAGGAGAGAAGCTCTAAAAAAAGAAATGCTTACATTACAAATYGGTATTTTTAATGTAAAGAATATGATGTTTAGCTGTTAATAAATATCTGGGCTTAGAGTAAATCAAAGATAGTTACTGCACATCTGGCACTTGCAGGTGAATTTCAGAGCTAATTCATTTTTAAATGAAGAGCTGTGCTTCAGAAAGGGGGGGAGGAGTAATGGGAAGAAGGTTATAATGACAGAAAAAGGCTTGGCTAGGACTTCTTAGAAGTGGGGTTTTTTGGTTAATTCATATTTCAYGGATGAATGTGATTTTATTGCTAACTTCAGCATTGAAAATTTTTATCGCTTTTTTTCACAGGGACCCAGGCAGGGAGGATTTCTGCACTGTAATAGCTTCTCTCAGGAGGACAAGGACTGTATGACTGAGAAAAAACCCCTCACACTAGGCAAACTAGACAAACAAGGAGAGCTGGAGAGGGCTGAAATCAGACCCAGCATGCTGAGGATGAACTCACCAATGCCATAGAAAGGGTCTTGGGACACAGGAAAAGGGACAGCCCCATTCCCTGTGCTTGGAGGTGCAGACACTGAGTGCCCTGGTGCACTGTGATGTCCCTGCTGTGCAGAAGCTGCTACTGTGCTCAGTGAGACACTCGTAATCGCTTCCCATCCTCTTGCTGCACTGTGGTGGCACCTGCTAAGGGATCAGCTTACACCACATCAGGACTCTCTGGAGGGTTCACTGGCAAAGTTCAATGAGAAATACCAAGTTTCTCCTTAAAACTGGAACAACTTAGTATCATTGGGATATCCACTCCTCTGCCTATYTAGAAATAGGCTAAGGTTGTCAGGAAAAACAGGGAGAGAGGGAAGGATATTTTTTTCTGTTGTTTTTTGTTAGGGAACAGAGGAGGAAAGGGAAGACTAYGGGATTAAAGAAGGAGACAGTAAGATACAAAGGCAAATCAGAGGGAGGAGAGATTTCAGTCAGTTTTGATATATAAAGCAAAGCTGTTGCCTTTGCTGCTYTCTGAGGTGTCTTCTTCTGCCATTGCCTGCCCTGAGGGTTGGGTGCCTGATAYTACCTTGGCTGGTGGGGTCTGATAGCGTTTCAGTCTAGGGCACTTCAGAGAGTTAAACCTGTCAAAATAGTCCATCCACTTAAGTGATTTTGGAAATTTTCCTTGGGGACCTGTACTTTTTTCACTTGTGTTTTATCTGAAGCCCATTTAAATTGAATAAAAACCTAACACAGACTCAGAGAATCCTTGGACCACTTCTAGCCAGCAGCACTTGCAGGGATCAGGCAGAATGATCCCAACCTGTGCTTCCAGCCTCCAGAGGGCCTGCCTGGGTGGGAGCATGAATGCCACTGTAAAGCCAAGGCTTTCTTCAGCAAGGATAACTTTATATTGCTGCACAACCCTGTGTAGATAAAGAGGGATAGAGATGTTGCTGCTAGGCAGCATAGCCTTTGAGTGCAAGGCTCCAAGAGCAACTAATGAGCAGCCAGCTTCTTAAACTTGTTCTTTCTCTCCAGCTTTGCTTCTCCTTTGAAAACAAATACATTTTGTTTTGCAGCAAGGAGTATGTCTGCAGCCTGCAGAAAGTAACTGGACTCCAACTTCCTCTAGCTCATCCTTAGGGRGTTACTTTGTTCAGTGATCCCTGGGTCCCTCAAGCTGAAATCCCATGAGTTCTGCCAGGCTGGTCTCCAAAATACCCAAAACTGAAGGTACACTGTGTGAATCTGTAGAAAGACAGACAATCATTTATTAGATGTGGATAAAGCTACTGAATAACTTTTTTTTGCTGTTTAATTCTATTGTATATGCAGAAATTCCCATTTCGTCTCAAGTTTGACTGCTACTGCTATTTCAGTAACAGAGTTTACAACAACAATCCTTTTGTACTGTCTCCTGCCTCAGTCACTACATACCTCTGGAGACTTTCCAGTGTGCCARTATGAAGCAAAGAGACTCACACTTCAGGGGAAAGTCTTAGATGACTTTTTCTGATGTTCTGCCACAGCTTAAACCAGTAGAGACCTGACATACATTTAAACTGCCAGGTACTGAAGAATGGAAAGATGATAAGAGAAAAAGATTTCCAAGTGTCCTTCTGGATTTCTAACTACATAGTAGTGCTTTCAGAGTGACAGATCACACTGAAAAGTGTATTTTTTTTATAGCTTCAATTAAAACTTATGCTACATGCACCCTGTATGTAAAAAAGGGGGGCTCTTACTTATACAGTCATTTTTGTGACTATCCCCCCTCCTACTGTCCTTATTTATTCCCAAATAAAGTATTCAAAGTACTAGTGATGTATYTAAGAAGTATCACTCTAATTACAGAAAAGGAAACCACCTTCATGAGAAGGTGACATTTCTGCCCTTGTCAAGTTTGGAAGAAATTGTTAGGTTTCACTCTCCCTCCCCATGAAGTCCTGTTAAATCAGGACCAGAGAGGAACTCCTGAGGGAGTGCAAAGAGCAAGGTAGGTAGTAAGGGCAGATCCCTACAAGTTATTAACTTAGGAGAAGGTAAAGAGATCTAAGAGCAAAACTACATGGGAATCATTCAAAACAAGCCTTTGTTAGACTAGGGAAAAGAAGAACAAGACACCGAGAACAAGACAAGACCGGCTGTGTATCAGCTGTATTTGAAACTAGAAGAGAGGGGAAGTTTGGGCATGTTTTATAAATGAAATGTGAAATACAGGAGGGGGGGAAATCAGGGAAGAAAGGGGAGTGAGAAGCAGCCAGGGGATATCAACAGACACATGCCGTGCTCCAGGGAAGTGCTGGCAAAAGACACAGASATCGTTGGCAGATGGTGTGCTCCCTCCTGGGAAACAACAACCTTTCATCTTTTTTGCTGCTGTATTGTTGCCGTGGTAAAGGAAAAGCCTTGAAGGGTGCCAGAGAGATATACCAACATCACCTGTCTGCTGTAAGTATTGGCTGTAAGCAGTTTCACGAAAACATGCTTCTACTGGCCTAGCACAACCCATGGCAAGCCTATTGAAGAAAAAACTCAGTGGGCTTCTGCCAATTTCTCAGCAGGTTTGAGGTAACTRCTAGTGAGGGCTGGGCACCGAGCCTTAAATTCCTTCCTCTTCCTCAAAACACAGTCTAAGCTTGACTAGCTTTCCATGACAGTGGCAGGAGTAATCTCTTGCTCCCTCAAAAAATGCAGATCCATCTCCCAGGTGGACAAGTTGCAGCATGCCCTGAAATGCTTGCTTGCTTGCATGAARCAACGGCCTTCTGAGTGGGTTGAACTGTATTCTACTGAACAACCTTTTCTGACTTTCTGACACAAATGTTTAATCTTCTAATGGTCTTATTGATACATGTAGTAGCAGTGTTTACAACAGGCTTGCAAACTGGCAAGCACAGAAACATTGCCTTTATATTTTTATGAATGACTGACTAGATACTTCATAGCAGTAAAATGCGGTAATAATGGACTTAAAAGTATGTTGCTGTAAGAACGTGCCGAATAGTACTGGGGAAAAAAACAAAGATGCTGCTAGGTTAATGCTTAGAAGTAGGTACAAGGAGGCATGAACCACATGTCACCCAGTGTATTCATAGCTGTGGAGAAATCCTTCTGAATGATCATAAAGATGATGAATCCTATGCAGGAATTGGAAAGTATCATGAAAAAAGTTGTAGTGTTTGGAGAATTTCCATTTTCCTCCTGAATAGGAAAGTGYTGTAAAATTTGCCCAGGAAATAATAAAAAGCCATGTCTCAGCCTGCTGCATTGTTACTAATAAATGCTGCCTATATTAGGGTTCTTTAGACAGGTTAGTTGAATTAACTTTTCTAATTTTCTGCTTGGAGACCCTCACTCTCTGGCTGAGGTTTTGTAGGTAGGCAGAACCCCCTCATCAAAAGTAACAAATACAAAAGTTTTCTAGAAATTACTACATAGAAATTACATAACTTTGAGGTGTGTTACCAAAGAGTTTTAGAAGTTGAATCACACTCAGAATGGTCTGGAGTGATAGCCAGTAGTACCTTTTTGCTCCTTCCTACTGATTTAAAAAGCCTTGCAGGATCTCTTTGAATTTCATTATACTGTCCACACTCAGCTGCACTTAATTACCGAATATTAATCCTCACTGATTTTGAAATCTGTGTTTCTGGAAAGAAATAGCCAACTGTGGAAAAATGCAAATGTACATATACACATTCTAAAACAATGTTTTTTCATTTTCTTATCAGCTAGAAATGTTAGAAGCAGTCTGAATGGAGGCTTAAGGTGGTAAGAAGGTTATGAAAAAGCTCTTATTAGGTGGCCAACCAGTTGGCAATCTTCAAGAATGTATCACCTAATTAGCAATGTATACTGTGTATTCCTCTAGGACACTGCCTCCTTGATGCCTTCTCCTTCATATTTAGAGGCTTAAGGAAAGACTTGGAGGGATACAAAAGGTGGCACAAAGCTCTATCTTAACCCACTCGTCTCCTTCCCTGCACGCCTGTTCCTGGCATGGTAGCTTTGCCTCATAATCTGTGTTACGAAGCTCAGGATCCACAGCAAGCCAACCACTTTGCAATAAAACCACAAACTGACCTGCCTCAATGCGAAAACACTTGTAAAAGCTGATAAAATATGTTGTCCAACATGCTTTACACAGAGCAGATCTTGCTCTGGGGGAAACCTGGCCCTGCAGGAGACTGAGTCCAGGAGCCCAGTCACGCAGGTACACGGGAGAGTTGCACCGACATGTATGAGCAGTGGCTGTAACCCGGTGAGACACTGTGGAGGGATCAACTCACCACCGCAGTGGGGTAACGGACCACCGCACGCTGAACCCAGAGGGACGAACAACGCTGGTAGTCTGGGGCACTTACTGTCCCAGCGAGCGAGACAGGTAAACCTGCCTCTCACAGATAAAGAATCTGTACATACGTGGTAAAAAGGTGCCAAAACTTTCTGGCAAAGAGACATAGCCCACGGTAGCTTCTTGGGTGCCGAGAAAGGCCGTTTTGGTTGAGAGGAAGAAAGCTGAGTTTTGAGGATATCTTCCCACATCAAAGACCCCAGTGAGGCCAATACCAATTTGGCAGGACACTTTTTTTTTTTTTTTTTTTTTTTACTAATTTCAGTCATGGATATCTGTTTAACTTATCATTTGTCACATTTTTTTTTTTTTTTAGAAAACTAATTTTTAAAACCTTTTTTCCAGCATATATCTCTTCCTTCATCAGCCATGTACTGCCTGCGAGTCTCAGCTTCCTCCCCATTGGATACATATAACAAATTGTTATTGAATATCTAAAAATAAAAAAGAAGCAGGAAAAACAATGGTTTTTGTTTGCTGTCAGTGCCTTCTCTCCTGCGGCGAACATGGCGCCGCAACCAACCACGCGAAAACCGCGGACTGGCCCCTGCGCCGCTCCGTAGCCCACCGCTTCTGTGCCGCTAGGCCTGCTGGGAACTATAGTTCTTTCCCGTGACGGCTTGTTATTGGCTTAAGC
Source organism: Rhea americana (assembly GCF_003343005.1). Classification (NCBI taxonomy): domain Eukaryota; kingdom Metazoa; phylum Chordata; class Aves; order Rheiformes; family Rheidae; genus Rhea; species Rhea americana. The sequence continues at coordinate 1,042,025 of NW_028185206.1, read as the reverse complement.
GCGGGGCTCTCCTTCCGGCCGGGGATCTTGGCTCCACCGCTCCCTCACTCGCGGAGGGCTGGTTGGCCGCTAGCCAATAGTAGGGCTCCGTTGAGCGGCATCCCAGCCGCTGATTGGTCGGTAGCGGGGATGAGGGCGGGGAGAGGAGGGAGGAGGCGGGGCGGCGCTAGGCCCCGCCCCGCTCAGCTGGTGGCGTGGGGCCTGGCCGAGCCGCCGCCGCCGGGGCGCGGGGGGATGCGGCTGCGATCGGGGGTCTTCGCCTCCTCCTGCCTCCTCGTGGAGGTCCTGGGGGTGGCCCTGTTCCTCCGCGGCTTCTTCCCGCTGCCCGTCAGGTCCCTGCCCCGCAGTGAGGCCCGCCGGGACCCACCCGCCGAACCGGCGCCGCCCGGCTCAGGTAACCCCAGCAACCCGCCCCTCCCCCTCCGCACCCATCGGTCACCGCGGCCACGCCCGCCCGGCGTCGCCGGCCACGCCCCCTTCTGGTTACCGCGGCAACCGCCCCCCCCCGTAACCAGGGGCAACCCCCTCCCCTCCCCTCCGCGGGGTGGGGGCTGGGGCGGGGGCGGCTTTCTGCGCTGGTGTTTTGTGTGTACAGAGCACCTGCTCAGGGCAAGAGACTGTAACTGTCGTCCTGAGGCTTCGTAGTACGTTATTGTCGCTTCTTCTGAAGTATAGAAAATCATGGAATTTTTGACAAGCTTACCTAAAATGTTAAGAAACAGTGGTGAGAAAGGAAGGTTGAATAATTCAGAGGATAATGTCCTAATATCAGTTAAGCAAGAACACTGAAAGAAAGTCTAATCTGGAAACAGATCTCCACGGAGGCTGCCAAAGGGCGTTCTGTTGTCAAGCTGGAGAATACTGTAACTGCCAGAGATGTTTGGTATGTTGCTCTGTGGAGATCTCTGATGTGTGTGAGTGAAACTTCGCATTCCACCTTTACATGATTATTAACAGGAGACTAACACTGAGGTAGGCTATTTGCAAAAAAAAAAAAAAAAAAAAAAAAAGGCAATTGGGCTTTGAAAAGACTGGTTGGAATTGAAGAGTATAAATGCATAGGACAGCTCTCTAAAAACTTTATTTAAATTAGGTGGCATCGGTAATGATCCTGGATATCCTTAGACAAAAATGGAGTGGCACTAAAGAAAAGTTCATCTTGGCTCTAGCTCTTGGGTTAGAATTCATTTATGAGGTGATCTCTCTTCATTTGGAAAATGTGCTATGAAGACAGAGGATTGTTTGTAAAACCAGGACACAGAAGGCTTTAGGCATACTTTTGAGCTATTTAAAACATAATTTTGTTTCAATGAATCTTCATTTCCTAAATATTTCATTTTCTGAGCTCTGACTGGCATTATGTTCAAGCTGGCTTGCCTGTGGGGCAAATAATAAAAGTTATAGGGTTGCTTGCTTAATAATGAGTTCTTGCAGCACGTCGTTGCAGTAAGTTTTTGCTGGAACCAATGGTTTTGATTATTCCTTGCGAGAGTTAAGCTTCATTTAAAGTAACTTTTATAAATAATTATATCAGGCATAAATAAGCATATGGAGCATAGCTGCGCATAGTATTGTTTTAGCTGTCTTGCATGATGGACACAGTGAAAGTCTTTAGCTGGCATGTAATTAACTGATAATCCTATGTGCTGCTTCTTAATACTTTAATTTACTGATGAACGACACTGTAGGAGGGAGTTGATTCAGTGTAGTTTCAGTTACACTGGCACACAGACTGTGTGTATTTGTGAACTGAGCCTTTTCGATACTCAAAATATTTTGTTAGGTGAGTAGATAGGTATACATTTTTAAAAGCACATAACTAACAGTACAGCCTGTCTAGTACTGCCTCCTTACTTTACAGTCAGCCAGAGCATGCCTGCTAAGCTGGTAATTCAAATCTTGGGAAAACGAATTTGTTTATTCAATCAAGGCTGCTGGCAGATCCACTTGTCTGGGGAGGTTTCTCCTCCCTCTATCCTCCTTCAAAATTTYCTTACATTGGCTATTCAAAAACTTGTAAGTCTGAAAAAATCACTAGCACTAGAGATTTTGTGCRTACTAATTTATTGATGCTTATCTGCGTACACAAAAATACTGTTTCCGAACTTGTTTTTGAGGTTCTCTTCTTTTACGTAACATTGTTTTTGACCTTCCCAAACTGTCAACTGCTTATTCAGAAACTTTTTTTTTTACTCTAAAAGCATGTAAAAAGCTAAGCTTATGTAACATGGGTACTGAAAAGCTGATCACAGTGTTGTCTGAGTAGAGATCTACAGATAGGATCCATTCTACTTTCATTTTTGTCCCTCTGCTTCTTCTCTGATAGAGGTGTGGGACAAGAAATTGGTGCTGTGAAGGCAAAATACCACTGCATGGACAAAGCTTAATGCAGTTGAACAGTTGCTCTGACAGCCCTACGCCCACATGAGAGGAGGTGGACTTAAAGGCATGCTACTGCCCACTCTCATTAAACCAATGCGCAAGTAAATTCTACTGCTCTTGCCAACATTGCTTATTAAAGGGATTCCACAACTGGATATTGGCCCGGCAGCTGCCATCACTGGATTATCTTGGCAAAGTCTTTGACCTTGAAGGGCATAATGGTGCACGAATATTTGTCTCCTTCTGATTGTAATGAAATTTTGTGTGCTACTTTGTGTTTCTTCCATTCTCTGATGGTGAGATTTGACTGAGAAGCATTGCTCCAGATATATTCTGATAGGAAAAATCAGAAAATAGCRCAAGTGAATGCTGCATCTTTTTTTCTGAAAGTTGTTGTCTGTTGGATATATGTAGTACAGTCTTCTACCTTCTCTTTGGTTAATTTATTATCCTTTCTTAGGTTCTTTAACATTCTTGTTCAGGAATAGGCTTTTTCCTTTCGCAATTTCATGTAGTGCATTTTGTTTTATTGTTTTTTTTTGATTTTTTTCCTACATCCTTGATTTTCTTGCTACATGCTCTATAGGAATTAATTTTGTCATTTCTGTGCTAGATGAGCTGGAACTCAACTTCTTCTGATTGCTTCCAATGTTCACCGTTGTTTGCAATGTCTTCCCTTTTGAATGTAAAGCTAATAAAGCACTTAGAAGTACTCATTTCTATTATGGAATTGTCCTTCAACTTGTATCTAGCAAATGTTAAAAATTATTGATGATTTCATGTGCTCTTTTTGTTGCTGTTGTTGTTGTTCCTCAGGAATGGTTTCTAACTGGACCAAAATTCCACCACCACTTTTCAAAAAAGTTGTCATTGTGCTGATAGATGCTTTGAGAGATGACTTTGTGTTTGGATCCAAAGGTAAACAATTTATGCCCTATACTACACAAGTTATTGAAAAAGGGACATCCTACAGCTTCGTTGCTGAAGCGAAGCCGCCCACTGTGACTATGCCTCGAATTAAGGTAAGCCATTTTCAGTTGAGGGTTATTTCATATACTTTAGCTTTCAGAAAATTGGCATGACTTGGATCTTGCATGTACTCAGAGTGGCATAAAGACCGGGTGCGCTGTGTTACTGCAATTCATGACTGAAACTTACTTTACTGTAATAGTGCATACTGTGTAGTGCTAATATGGCATGACCGAAATGTGCTGCTTGTAGGAAAGTTCAGGCATCAAAGGAAGGCAGAGGGACTTTGTAAGAGAAAGTGGTGGTAGCTTCCACTTGAAAAACACTTAGTCTTTCTTATTTTGTTCTTTTCTTTGGTGGCTCCATTCTAGGAAGAGCTATGAAAAACAGTTTAAGGGCAGTTAAGACTGTAGTGCAAATGATCAACATAAATATGATTGATGTAGGCTTTTCATTCAGTGAAAATGGTAATCACGGGAAGACAGTAGCCTCTCAGTAATGAAATTTGCAAATGTCTTCTATTCAAGAGCATTTTTGTTAGTGTTTCTCATTTTGCTCCTATACCTTTTGCTAGGAAATCTGTTTTGGCATACATTTATATTGTCATAAGGATGTTTTTGTGTAGTTTAAAAAGAGAATTGTGTCAAGTTCCAAGTAACTAAAAGATGAACCATGGCTGTGTCATCAGAATACTTGATCATCTGGGCTTTTCCGTACTGTATCTGAGTGATTCATACAATGAGATGTCACTGCTTAGTATTTTGTGCATTAAAGAAGCTGAGAGACAGTGCTGTGGAAGTAGGCGAAAAATCTTGTAACTCTTGATAGGCCAACTTCATTGCATTTTTTTCCTAGGAGTCTTGCGTACTGTTTAGTCCTAAGGTGTTAGCATTCTGTTGAAACAGTTTACTTGGACTTTTTAAACAGTCTCTTCGTGATTTCCTGAGCCATTATGTGAAATACATTTCAACTGAGATATGAAGGAGTTTTACTGGCTACCAGTTAGGAAAGTGTTATTTTTAACTTTTGTAAAAGAACTAGTACTTGCCAGAAATCATGAGGTAACAGATGGTATGATATGGCATGACAGTTCATATGTTCTTTCACTTCACTGCATTCCTTTATTGAAATTGTAATTTTTTCCCTTCTTCATTACTTCATCTTATGCTATTACTTTCTTCTGAGTACCATAAACCTCTTCTAGTTTGTGTTCTTCTCTTTTGTTGTTTTATCTAGGCTTTGATGACTGGTAGCATACCTGGTTTCATCGATGTTGTTGTGAACCTCAATTCTCCCGCTCTTTTGGATGACAATCTGATATGGCAGGCAAAAACAGCTGGGAAAAGAATAATATTTTACGGTGATGATACTTGGGTTAAATTGTTTCCAAAGCATTTTGTGGAATATGATGGAACAACATCTTTTTTTGTGTCAGATTTTACAGAGGTGAGAGGTTTTTTTATAATCTCAAGTTGGATAGCAAAGACTCCTATGAAAGAATAAATGAATAAAACTATCCTTTTCCTGAAATATGAATCTGACAATTAAATAGAAATTGGATTTTTGTGTGTGTATCAGCTGGTATATCAGCTGTGGGAAGTGTGTGGGTGATACACTTAGTAAAGAACTCCGTAACTTTTCCTAAATAGTCGCATGATTTACAAAACTTCTCCTGCTAGGAGATTAGATCACCTGCTTTGTTTAAAAGATCCGTATTTGTGTTTCCAGTCTATCACATTTAGATTAGTACTGACCATCTTTTAAAGATCCAGTAATATATAATCTTACTCTCTTAGAGTCATACTTTTTATAGCTATTGTATAGCTTTTGTAGTTGCAAAATGAATATTGTTTTAGTATATTAGCAAAGAGGAAGGATAGAAGGTAGATAAAATAAACTGAAAACTCTTGTTCTGGGAATACTAAGAAGATAAATTGTTTCAGCAATTTTAGTTTGTATTTTGGATCTTAATGACATGTAAAACCTCAAGCCATTAACCTGCAGCTGCTTAAATAAGTATGTTATTACCATGTTTAAAGAAGTAAAATAGGCCTAATGTAGGGAATGGAAATCATTTTTACTTGATTAAAGTAATAAAAAATTGCAGAAGCTTCAGCATGGAGTAGGAGAATGTCACCGTGATCTTTGGTCAGTAGTTTTATAGCTCTCAAGCTCCTTATGCAGTCTTTTTACTTTCTGAAAGATAGTTTATTAAGTGTAAAGCTTTTGTATTGGTTCAAATAGTTATATGCAGAGTCAACAAGTTAGTGTTGCAGTTGAAATGTTCTAAGTAGTTTTAATATCCAGGGAGAAATAGGTATACAACTAAAAATGGGTTAGTAGGAGAATGTGCCAGGTAGGCCTTTGGTAGCACTGCACCAATCTTTGTTCTTTCTTGGAATGTGGTCCGTGTTCTTTCCCACAATAAATAGTTTTTTTGTGTTTACACATTAGCAAAAATTTGAGTGGAAATATATGGAGCTGTTTTTTCTTGAGCTTCCAAACTCCAAACAGAGGCTGTTCCCTCTATTTACATCAAAGGAAGTGAAAAATCAGGAATGTTAAAGTACAAAAGTGACTGAATATGTCTTGAAACATTCTTTTACATTATCTGTGGAAGCATCACAATCAAATTTTTCTCTGCTTCTATGTGTGTTCTCACATTTCATAGCCAGAGGGGAGTGAAATGGGATGAAAAATGTGTTTTGTAAGACAGAATTACTTCTGTGGATGGTACATCTAATTTTTGTATGTTTTTTGTAAAAGGGATTTTTTTTTTTAGCTTTCAATTGTTTCCCTTTCATTTCTGAGGTTGATGATAATGTTACCAGGCACTTGGACAGAGTGTTAAAGAGAGAAGACTGGGATATCCTAATACTACATTACCTAGGACTGGACCATATTGGTCATATGACTGGACCAAACAGCCAGTTAGTGGGACCAAAGCTTCATGAAATGGATAATATCCTCAAGAAGATTCATATCTCTCTTCTTTCAAAGGTAATATATTCTCTTCTTGGATCAAAATCTGGCGTTTGTAGACTAGCATTGTATTTGTATTCCTTGAAACCCTTTTTTTTGTGGGTGATAATTACTCCTAGACCAAAGTGAATGTTCATTCTTTCTTTTTCTTCCCGGTCCCTTCTCCAGTTAACAACATAGTTTAGCGTTTTTAAGGATTTACTGCCTGGCCTTAGTAAAGTCTGTTAACAATCTCCTCTGAACAGTTGTGAGAAATAACTCTCCTTGCTGTATAGGAGGAGGGGGAGAACTAGTGTCAAAATTCTGCTGTCATTCATGAATTAAAATAGTGGTTGGCGTATTTTCTGATACTGAAATTCAGTGGGAGGAACAGGAGGCATGAATAGCTGATGGTTTTCATTTAGACAGTTGTGAAGGTATATCTAATTCTCAGATACTGAAAAGATTTTTATTGAAATGATTATTGCAAAAAGCATTTTTCGTAGGCTAAATGGAGCACATAAATTGTCAAATCTGAATCTTTTTCTGGATTTGGAGACTTGGGATGTTACTTCATGAAATAATCTGGATGCTGAAATACCAAGTCCAATTCTAAGTGGCCTAAAACTTATTCTCTGAATGACTAGAATTCAGAATAGCTGCTCATAAAATTTTAGCATTATTTTTAGATAGACAGATGGGTTCAGACCAAAAGAAAGAATAAAATCCTGCTTGTGAAAGTTACAGTTTAATCTGTGTTGTTGCGGTGCTTTTGGCACAGTTTGTTAAGCTTTCTGCAAGTTGTATGCAAGAGTTTATCTCGGTCTTAGAATATAGAAATGATAAAAGCACTTTTATATACAGCAGATACTGGTAATCAACTGATACTACAAGGACAGGCATCACTTAGGCCTCTGTTTCTCTTTCTTCAGAAAAATAAACATCATTTGACATCAGCCATGTCAGATGTTACCCTAAAACACCTGAGAGTCTGGAGAAGAAATTTGAATATAAACATTTTCTAAAACTTCTAGCCTGTGTTTGAATTTAAAGTTCACAGTCTAATATGGAAGTATTTATTTATTTTTTTTAATTTGTTCTATTTGTTTAGCCTGTTTTTTTTTTGACTTTATTTAAATCCCCTCCCTTATAAGATTTATAGGTAGGAATATTTTTTTAATTCATGTCTAAAAAGTCAAAGAAACTGAAGAAACTGTGTGGGGAAGACTTTTTGGTCAATGCTATTGCTCCTGTACTCCTTATTTTTTGCCACAGCATGAAGACTTGTATTTATTCCTTTGATTAGTGTCTTCTGACTGTGTAAATGAGTTGTTTTTCTTCTTTATTTTTTGTCGTATTTGCTATATAATGATAGGTATGTTTATCTTTTTAAAAAGAAATATTGTTTCTTGAAACTTCACTGAGGATATCTCTGTTCATCTGCCTTAGATGTTGTGAGCCAAATGGAAAAAAAAAGAGTTTCAAGATATTTCAAGACATTCATATATAAATATGATAAAAAATAATGAAAAACTATGCATATGCATTTCGTTTGCTACAGTATTGTAAATTTCCTTCTGTGAATTGCAGGAAGGGGAGGCTTCTCTGCCCAACTTGCTAGTCGTTTGTGGGGATCATGGGATGTCTGAAACAGGTAGTCATGGTGGTTCTTCAGAAGGAGAAGTGCACACACCACTGCTATTTATCAGCTCTGCTTTTGAAAAGAGAAGTGGTAAGGATCCAAAAATACCCTACTTAGAATATAGTCCCATCTTTAATTCATATTAGTTCTAGATCGTTGCTGAAAAACACTTGGAGGGTACCTCCTCCTAGTCTAGCTGGAATTTAATTCATGGTTCATTCTGTAGGTGGTTGTCAAGGCTCGTTCTGTATGACCTGTGTGTTACCTAGTCAGGATTTGCGTCTGTGAGAATGTGTCTGCTGAACCTGTGAGACCACGAGACGTGGATAGAATTAGAGTGAAAATCCTGTCTGAAATGATTGTAAGATTTGTCTGGAGTAGCTAGAATATTTTCTTGCTCTTCATGCTTCCCTCTCAGAGAGCCAGGATAGAGGGATAAAGGCCAATTTCTCCTGCTGAGAGTAACAGCAAAGGGAAAGAATTAGCTTTGTGAAATGGTAAGAGATTGCAGTAGTGAAAACATGACTATTGATTGCTGAGTATCTAAGGTCAGAATACTGAGGATGAATATATTTGCTGTATTGACCAGGCAGTTCATTCCACATCATTAAAATGAGGTTTATCTGTTTCTCACACTCGCTTTCAACTTGTAGAACATTGCCTAAGGTAAGGAGAAAGGAGAGAATGCTCTAGTGATTTGTTAACAGTGTTTAGTCTAACATATATACGTTCTTGGTTAACTAAGCCTACAGAATGAATCAGTAAAATATAGTTATAACAGGAGTGAATATTTTCTTCAAAATAACACTTCCCTCTGCCTTTCAGTCTGCCTTTTGCCCATTTTAATCTGGTTTCTTTGCTTCTAAAGCCAGCCTGTAGAACCTTTGTTTTTCCTGCTGGAGATTTCTGCAGTATGCCAAAGTATTTTTTTTATCTGTCTGTCATTTGCAAAGCTGGTATCCAGCTGAAACACAAAGCATTGCTTTAGGCATCATTGAACTCTTTTCAGATATAAAACAAAGTCAATAGCTGGTCAAAGCTCCCAGGCAAGTTTTCACTTTATAAATGTCCTACTGGTACTTGCTAACTGCCAGGTTACTTAAATGTAGATTCCACAAATGTAATCTCTGTTCACTGTGATTAGTCTCTGTGTTGCGTTTAAACTAAATGTGCATTTTTACAATAAATATAATGAAGTATATCTAATTAGCTGTTTCTAGGATCAAGTTTGAGAAGTAYGATGATGTCCATGTAAACACACAGCAGCTTGCTCCTCATGGCTTCAGTAGCACAACTGTAGTGATTGTTCCTTATAATCTTACTGTAAACAAACTGTACTATGGTCAGTTTGATAGACCTCAAAGTAGTAACCTGTGGACATCTGCATTTAGTATACCATCTGAATATTACTTGTGTAGCCTTCTACAGAGATACTTCACTCAGGATTGGCTAAATGTACTTAGTAGTTTGGCTTTCTTTTTTTTTTTAACTAAAACTTAAAGGCAAGTTCAAAACTTACTTTTAAAGGTTTAAACTGAAAGCTCCTGATATAGAGGTACTCATGCAAAAAGGATTTAGGGATTATAGATGGCATTCTAAGTTATGGGAATAATCACAGCTTGATGTGAAATGAGAGAACTTCTAGCGCTCTTAAAGGGAGCCAGGAGAGTAATAGATACTGTGTACAGATTTCTTTTTTTCATGTTCTTAAGTCAAAACACTAATAGCTTAGATTTATAAAGAGAACTAAGTAAAAGCATAATTGTAAAAAACACTGCTATGTAACTGGTAAGGTACGCAAAGAAACAGTAACAACTACTTGGCAATCTTAAATGAACTGTTACTTAAGTGAGTGAAATCATTCATGTGTGTAGGTGTCTGTGGGATTAGGGACTGTCCTACTTACTGCAATAAGCTAATGAGATCCTGCATAGAACCAATTTAAAATAACTTGTTTAACTAAATGGAACTCCAGAAATTGAATTTGAATCTTTTACCTGATATGTAGTTCTGTTTGCCTTTCAGGATGCAAGCTGCAACTTGACACCATGGTGGTCTCCTGGACCATCTCTTTTCCTATTTGTACTTATATAACACTCGTGTTGCGCTTACTGTAATTGCTAGCATTGAAGAATGGAATTTGTTAAGAACTGAATAAATTCTAGTTTTGCAACTGCAGAGGACAGCAGATTAAAAAGAATGGTCCTGTAATTGATTTTATTTATTTATTTATTATTTTTTGGTGGATTCTAGGTCCTCTAATCCAACCCAAAGTTGTACAGCAGATTGATTTAGCTAGCACGCTAGCAGTTGGTCTTGGTCTGCCAATTTCAAGAAACAGTGTTGGGAACCTTATACTGCCAGTTGTGGGAGGCAAGACAATGAGAGAACAACTACGCTTCTTGCACTTAAATGGGTTCCAACTTAGCAGACTACTGCAAGAGAATACACCTGCATATGAAAAAGGTAAATCATCTAAAAAAATAAACTAAATATACCAGAGGCTATTTACCTGCTAATATGAGATTGTTTTTAAACAGCTTGGGATTTTAGGTTCAAGAATATAGCATGACACTGCAAATTAGCCACTCAGTTGAAACTAATTCTCAGAGAAATGACATTGATTTTATTCTTTGCTGTTATCTACACTGGAACACTATATCTGAGAAAAGATTTCTAATCTCCAGTACTGCCGATGATAGACAAAAAAATGGAAGTAATGATAAAACAGCAAGACTGTAAAAGAACTGCCAGTATGGTTATGCTCAGTCCTTTCAGGTCTGTTATTTATGGGACACTGATTCTGAAAACTATTTGGAACCTAAAACAATGGAATGAATTTTCTATTTTAAAAAAGTTTAGATAACACTGTGAAATTATTTAGGATAACCTTATCTTTTTATTTCATTGGTATATATGAATTTACTTAGAGATCCTAGAGACCTGGAAAGTTTCATATTAAAATACATATAAGCGTACACCTGTGTGTTCATATGTGTTTAGAGGAAAAGAATAAAATTCATCAAGGAAGATGGTCTGCCCTTTCGAAATGTAGCATTTAAGATGTGTGATATAGACTGTAACATAAATTTCCAAACTAATGTGATAATTGTATGTTTAAAAAAAAAGGAAGTAGTCAGAGGGTGAAGGTTAATATTTTACCATGGATAGCAGAAGATAATATTTTCTTTAAATGGTTGTGGAGCTTGAAGTCCTTGTCACTTCAGTGATTCATCAGATTAGAAGTCAAGTAATTGGAGGGGAATGCAAAGTTGGGTTACAGTGATGAATAATTACAGTGAATAACAATGTTAACTTTAGCAAGATGATCAGTGTAGGTCAAGAATTAATTATCTTTCAACATCGTGGCTGCTAATCGTAATTAAACCCTTTCTGGGAGTCTAACAAAAAAGTGCTGCTTACAGTAGGAAGATGTTAATAGTAGCGTTTATACTCTGTCTATTCTGTTTTTTTGCTACATAAATTTTCTCACTTGACACAAATAGGTAATACCTTCTTGTTGGTGCAGTTCAGGATATGGCTGTATTATTGAAAATTCCACTATCAAGCACCTTCTGACATTATTTCTGTAAGTGCTGGTGAAACAGACTGAAGCTTGTCCAAGCTTCTATTTTCTATCACAAATATTCTGCTGATTTTTTTGCAGGAACTACTTAATTTCAACTTCTGGCTTTCATCTGATAAGTGAAATAAAAAGTTCTTAGGGTGGAAGTGCAAAGAAATTTTGTGCTACTTGTTACTGTAAGCTACTGTTAGAGGTCCTACACTTCCAGAAAGGGGTTGGAGGATAAAGCATCTGTGATGAATTTCTCTTCTTTCAGTAATAGAAAGTCTCAATAAGATGGAACCAGATCCAAGTCACTATAGTTTTTCTGGAGAGTTTTGAACTGAATTTTCCTTGTTGCTCTACTAATCCCTGTTGTCCCTTGTTCTTCGAGTGTTCTAGGTGTGTAAAGTTGTACCTGAATATGTACCATAGGAAACTTTGATCAAGATCATTAAGATTAGTATGGAAAAAGATATATCTTGCTGTTTGTTTAATCTCGTTGGTATGGATACTTCAAGCGCTAGAAATACTAAAGGAAATGCCACTGTATCAATCACTGGTGTTTCATGTAGTTTAAAAGCATGCATGATTGGCCCTTCACTTTGGAGGGGTTCCAAGTGAGGATAAATACTCTCCTACCTATCACACTTAAACACATGCACATCTATGGAAATATTTCATGATTCTTGTATGAAAAGGACTACCTTTCAAGAAAGTCATTAGATTCAGTAATTAAGTTAATTCATTTTGAGGAAGGACAAACAGGGAACACAAGGAGAGAAAGTTGCCCTTTATATGAGGGAGCAGAAGGTATACCTGGAGCTCTACTTAGGAATGAATAGTGGGTCAGCTGAGAGTTTGTGGGTAAGGATTATTGGCAGACCAACATGGCTGATGTTGCTCTGGATGTCTGCTACAGGCTGCCAGATCAGGAAGAAGTATTAGATAAGGCCTTCTTCAGACAAATGTAGGAAGCTTCTCCTCTGCAGGCCCAGAACCTCTTGGGGGACTTTAACTACCCTAGTATCTGCTAGAGGGAGGACACAGCAGAGCATAAGCTATTGAGGAGAGCTGGCTCTGCAGGACCTGATTCTTACAAAGAAAGAAGAACTAGTTGGGCATGTGAGCCACACAGTGACCATGAGATGATGGAGTTCAGGATCTTGAGAAAGGGAAGCAAGGCAAAAAGCAGGATTCTAGACAATTCTAGACTTCAGAAGAGCAGACTTTGTTCTGTTCAGCTTGGGCGAATCTCCTAGGAGTACAGTCCTGGAGAAAAGAGGGTTCCAGGAGAGCTGACTAATTTTTTCTAGGATCACTCTTGCCAAGCTCAGGAACAATCCATCCCCACATCCAGGAAATCAAGCGAAGGTGTTGGGAAGCCTGCATGGATGTACAAGAAGCTCCTAACTGAACTCAGATAGGAAAAGGAAGCATACAAGAAGTATGGAGAAACTGAAAGAAAGTATACATGGAAGTGGAAGCAGGGGCAGGTGACCCCTAAGAAATATAGATGTTGTCCAAACATGCAGGGATGGGCTTAAGAAAGCTAGAGGCCATCTAGAATTGACAGTGGCAAAGGATATAAAGGGAAACAAGAATTGCTTGCACAAGTGTTTTAGCACCAAGAGGAAGACGAGGGAAAATGTGGACCTGCTGCTGAATGAGACAGGAGACTTGATGATAGAGGACATAGAAAAGGCCAAGGTAGGCAATGCTTTCTTTGCTTCAATCTGTACTGGTAAGACCAGCTTTCGGGAATCTAAGGCCCCTGAGACCAGTGGGAAAATCCAAAGCAGTGAAGACTTATCCACAGTGAGGGAGGATCAGGAACCATTTAAACAAACTGAATATGCACAATTCTGTGGGACCTGATGGGATACAGCCATGAGTGCTGAGGGCAGTGTCATTACGAGGCCACATTTGGTAGTATTTGAAAGATTGTGGTGATCAGGGGAGGTTTCTGAGAACTTGAAGAAAGCAAATGTCACTCCTGTCTTCAAGAAAAGCAAGAAAGAGGATCTGAGGAACTACACGCTGGTCAGCCTCATCTCAGTCCCTGGGAAGGTGATGGAACAAATGCACCTGCAAACTATTCCCAAGCATATGAAGGAAAAGAAGGTGATTGGGTGTAGTCAGCAAGGGTTTGTGAGTGGGAGACATGCGTGACCATACTAATAGCCTTCTATGACGAGATAACTGGCTTGGTGGATGAGGGGAGAGCAGTTGATGTGGTTTGTCTTGTCAGAACCATTGCTAATACTACTGCATTCTGTAGTATCTTCATAGACAAGCTGTATAGTAAAGTATAGAGTAGAGAAATGGACAGTAAGGTAGACCAAAACCTGCCTGAACTGCTGGGCTTAAAGGTTGTGATCAGCTGCGCAAAGTTTGTCTGGAGACCAGTATTATACTGCAGGGATTAACACTGGGGCCACTACTGTTTAACGTCTTCATTAATTACCTGGATGATTAGAGAGAATGCACCCTCAGCAATCTGTGCAGAACGCAAAACTGAGAGGACTGGTTGATACCCGGGTGGTTGTGCTGCCATTTAGAGGGATGTCGAGAAGCTGAAGAAATAGGCAAACAGGAACTTCATGAAGTTCACCAAAGGGAGGTGCAGAGTCCTGCCATGAGGAGGAGTAACCCCAGACACTAGGACAGGCTTGGGACTGACTGTCTGAAAAGTGTTTTTTCAAAGAAGAACCTGGGGATCCTGATGGCACTGACCTGATCATCAGCTGGAAAAGTACCCTCCTTGCAAAGAAGACCAACAGCGTCCTGAGCTGCATTAGGAAGACTCTTTTCAGCAATCAATACTATGCTTCTCTTCAGCGCTGGTGAGGGCACATATGGAGTGCTCAGTGCAGTGCTAGGCTCCCCAGTACAAGAGAGAGATGGACATACTGGAGCAAGTCCAGTGAAGGGTCACAGAGATGAATAAGGGGCTGCAGCATATCTCAATCAGGGAGAAGCTGAGTGAGCTGGGACTCTTCAGCTTGGACAAGAGAAGGCTTGGTGGGAGTATCTTATCAGTGTGTATAAGTACCTGAGGGGAACAGGTATAAAAAGCTGGAGCCAGACTCTTCTCAGTGATGCTCAGTGAAAGGACAAGAGGCAGTGGGTACAAACTGAAGTATAGGATGTTCTATTTAAGTCTTTCAAGAAAAAAACTTCTTTTTACTGTGAGAGTGACTGAACACTGGAGCAGGTTGCCTAGAGAGTTTGTGGAGTCTCCATGGTTGAGGATATTCTAAACCCAGTGAAATACGGTCCCGAACAGCCTGCCCTAATTGACTCTGCTCTGATCTCTAAAAGTTCGTTCCAACTCTATCCATTCTCTTTATCCATTCTCTTTCTCTTTATAAAACTGGAAATGTTTTTTCTCCAAAGTCTACTTTTGAAATAGGGTATCTAATTAAGAGCTTTTGTTTACTGGTTTTTCAATTTTATGAGTATTTGAAAATCTATAGATCAACAGTATTTCTGCCAGTGAAAGATACTATTAGGGCTCCAATATTACTTTCTTTTCTTGATATCTGTAGGATGTATTTCTTTAAAAATATTAAGTGTGAGAAATAGATACTCAGACAGAATTTCTTATGCTTGCTTGAGAAAACTTTTTGCCTGTCAAGTAAGTGATATGTCAGCAATGGACTTACAATCCTTGTATGTTGAATTAGAAGCCTTTAGTTCTTATTTATTGATCATCTGGATACTCATTAGACCTGTACTGACAATTCTTGGGCCATACCAATAATGTGAGTTCTACAGACAAGGTGTGCTACTTTTCTTTTTGAAGAGAAAAAGAAACAGACAATAGTTCAACAAGATACCTCTCATGTTTGCTAAATGCAAGCTGAAGCTTTCTAATGTTGATTTTTGCCTACTAACAATTCTGACATCGTATAATCTCAACTGAATGCTAAGAAAAATGCATATGACAGGAACTTAATTTTGAAGTGACAGATCCTTACAGGGATAGCCTTAGTTGCTACTCTTTTTTTTTTCTTTTTAAACTCTTCAGATCAAAGGAATGTGCTCTTCTGAAGGGGAAAACATGGAATTCCTGAAAAGAGTGTTGTAATTATATTGCACAGATATAGAGCACCAGCTATTAATACCTTGAATATGGTGATTGAGTCATGGGGATGAAAGATTCACCCATTGTAAGTTATAGCGTAATTTATACTTCAATTTTTGGTGCAATGTTCTTTTTTTTTTAATGCAAAAAGGTGGAACTAGAGGTCAACTGAAATGAATCACATTGAATGGGAAGGCAGAATGGCCTTAATACTCTTTGATGAAGAAATTTTGGAGTTACCTGAGTTTGGCCAGTCTGGTGTTATGAACAAACTGGAACAATGCACATGAATTTCTTGGTCTTCAGTTGTATATTAAGTACGTGTGTTAGTGAAGAACAGACTGGAGGGAGCTCAGGAACTTTCTTTTTTTCACCTTTGCTCATATAAAAGTTGAGGCGTGGTTTTCAAACTGAAAGACGTTAGGAAACACATTCTTAGGGCATTTCGTAAGGCTGCATTTTGACTTGTTGAGCGGCAAGGGAATCTTCAAGGTTAAATCTTATCTTCAGGTAAATTAGAGTTTAAATAAGAAACATGAAGCTGGACTAAAGTCTTATTTATTTCAAGAAAAAGAAACTAATAAATGCTGATATGAGGCCGTAGGTTCGCTTTTGTTAGAGAAGAACATGTGCAGCTAAAAAACAGTGGAAATGGAGAATAAAAGCAGCTGTCAAAAAGAAGCTGAAGAAGCTGAAGGGAGAAGTGCGTAATCACACAGTTTGGGGTTGTGAATGACCTCTTACCTCAACGTAAGGAAGGCAGCTATAGGCAGCTAGTTGTTATTCCTTCTGTTTTGAACATAGAAACATTCATCTGAGTGCTGAGTTAGCACTGTTTTTTTTAAAGGCAATTTTACAATGGAACGAAAAGCCACACTTCAGAGCAAGTTGAATGTAGTTGTTAAAAAGAATGTTGACTTTTCAGTTTGGAACTAATCTTCATTAGATGCATGTGTTAAATAGAGATATTTTCTTATTTCTGGCAAAATTATATACTGAAATTGAAGAAACCACTTTTCACATTGTCCACTATTTCCTCATATTTATCTGTTTTTTAAATGGTGCTGGTTGTGACCGGAATTAAGTGAACAGATGCTAGAAGCGTAGCCATTTGCCTTTTTATAGCATGGGAGGGAGTCTGAAGCAGAAAGTGCTAGTGTAATACTATGCAAATAAATCATTCTCTTTGCTTGTAAAACCTCCTGTAGCTGGGCAAGCTCACTTTAGATTTGGCCTGGAGTCTAACTTCTTTTATGAGTACGCTGTGTCGGAGTACTGGGCAAATGCACCCTGAAAGGCCTCTTCAACAACCCAGAGTCTCTGACCCTCCTTGTTTTACACTGACTGCTTACAAATGTGCCATTGAACAGATAACATTGGAGTTCTCAAAGGAAATTTGGTAACCCCTTTCTCTCAGGCGGTCTGTGAGATTTTTAAGTTGTTCACATTTTGTACCTCAAGGAAGTAAACGTGTTTGATTAGTGCAGTCATCTTTCACACCATGGACAAGATGATTTTAGTGGGTGGTGGATGGAAAAAGGCAGGTAAGAACGAAATAAAGATTCTTGTGGGAGTGAAAAGGCAGACTGAGTGAGAGGTGTAAACAGGAGCAGAAGGTGAAGAAGGAATCTACTTTGATTTCAAGATATAACTTGAAATAAGTTTCGATGTTCTGTGTCATAAAATAGTCATGCTTTAGATCATGCTTTCTGGATTTCCTCAAAAGTATGAATATTTAACTTGATTTCAGATATGCTAGAAAAGGAACTTTCTAGGGAATTAATTATCTGAAGAGCTGTAATAGGGAAGTGAAAGCCTCTATGCACACTGTCAGCAGTCATGATATAAGTGATCTCTACCAGCAGAGATCAATATAGTCTTCTATACAGTAGGATTAGTATGTTTTGGAATATGTTACAAACTGTGAAGAGAAAAACTGATGTTCTTATCTAAACATTCCTTTTTACAATTCTTGTAAATTTGGCCAGTAGTAGATCACTAGGAATCTTGTAGGGTAAAAATTTACAAAGCAGAAAAACATCTTTCATAACTGTACAGGCATTGTGAATGAGGATAATTCATTCACCTGAAGAACTTGCAATAAAATTTAAAATGCCCGGATTGCCTCTCCAGTAAACAGTACAATATGCATTGCAAACAACCTAGAAAACTCTTGGCTCAAGACAGAGGAAAGGTGATTATCCATTTTCCTCATGAAGAGTTGAGGCACAAGTTAAATGACTTGCCAGAGGTTGTTAATTTCTGGACTGTGATTTTTGCTAAAAAACTATGCTGTGTGTCTAGGATGAAGTGTATTTACATGAGATAAGACAGTGAATATTTACTCACTGAAAAGCAAACCCTCTAACGTACAAAAGGCCCAAACAGTCCTGTCAGGACTCCAATATAAATGAAGGTGTGGGTATAGTAATCATTGCATTATGAAGATGGCCATAGGGAAGCTAATATAGATTTACAGACTTAAGTGGAACCCAGTGGTTGTCTCTTAGTATCAGTGCTCAATAGCAATTCCTTTTCTACATTTATTTAATCAGGAAGCTTAATCAAATGTACATTTAGACGTGAAAATATTTCCTAGATATAGGCAACAGATATATGATTGATGTGGAGTTTGTTACTTTCTGAGTGTTTTTGTTTTCTTCCTTTAGGTTAAAATTTTTTCAGATGTGGCTAGACCGCCATGAAATGGGTTGATGGCAGCATCTTTTCTCTCTCTCTTTTTTTTTTTTAAACAAGTTTGTCTGTGGGCAATTTTCATACAATAGTACACTTAAACACTTACTGAGTTTCACTGCAGTTGATTGCCACTGGTTGGATAGTCCAAATGCCTGAAGCCAAACTGCATTTCAGCTGTTAACCATTAATGCTTCTATATCTGGCATCTTCATGTTACCAGCTAATTCTCATTAGCTTTGCAGTAAAAGTAATTAGGGTTCCTAATATGGTGAGTTTATATCCTTTGATGTTTTCTCCAGAGATCAGCTATTTGATGATTTCCCACTTGGCTTGCACAAGACGGTTTGGATAATGAGTGTCTCCAGTGGAAAACATAAATTTTGTTAGAATTTAAAGCATTTGAATAAGTTAATTTTGGAAATCTTTTGTAAAAGTAAACATGCTTTAATATGGTTATTTTCTAAAGGCTTTCACTTTTTATCTGATAAAGATTTAACTGCTTTTATTCTGAGTGACTGGCTCACTATGGTCTTACGACAAGAAGATATTGTACCTTCCTGGGTACAATGAAAACCAACCTGCAAAAGCAAGCTTTTTTTATATTATACAAGCAAATATAGAAGTATAATCAAATCTCTAATTACCCTTCTTTGTTCGTGGATCCTCTTACTTGTTTTGTTTGTTTGTTTGTTTTTCCCCTTATTAGATCCTGGATATGAGCATTTTAAGATAGCAGAAAAGTCCCATGGTAACTGGATAAAACTGTACTTAGAAGGAAATAATTCAGAAATACTCTTAAATCTTGGCAAAAAAGTCCTGAAGCAATATTTGGAGGCCTTGAAGACTCTGAGTTCTTCCCTAAGCAAGCAAGTGGCGCAATATGACATGTATTCAATGATGGTGGGGACTGTGATTGTTCTGGAGGTATGAAAATACATCTTTCTATGAAAAAGGCAAGAGCACAAACATAAAGTTTTCAGATTTTTGAATACTTAGTATATAATCTTACCAGTCTGCAGGATTGCTGACTATGAACTCTTTCACGGTTGGCTGACTTTCTGCTTGAAAGAGGATAATGTTCTTTTTAGTGTGTAACTTAGCTTGTAAAGTAATTCAAGAGAACCTTTGATATAAGCTGCTTATGTTTTAGTGGAACTATTTATACTAAATATGCAGGTATGTTACAATTTAAATTACTCCTGTACCTTAGCCTTGTATTTTTTAAGCAAGCTTAACTGCATTGGGGGAAGTGGGGAAGGGGAAGGCAAGCAACCAAGTTCCTACCTTTTAATTATTTAAGTTTGTGTTCAGCATAGGTGGTTAAGACAAACAAGACCCTATGTGGTGTATTTTCAGATCTGGAGAATTCTTCATACTGGTAGGCATAAAGCCTCGAAACAATTGTTTCCTGTGGTGTCCTTGACTTCCACCTTGTTTCTTTTATAGAAATTGATGGTAGGCAGTATTGACTGTTCTGGTTCATAAAAATAACCWAACCCATCTCTGGAATTTTAAGGAATTCTCTGCAATTCTTATTTTGGACAATTCTAAAATGTGAAAAGTACCTTGTGTGGCACTGCTTTGAGAACCGTGCTGCAAAAGTTCGTTTTCTGGACACTGAAGTTGTACATACGGAAGCTTGCAATTCCTTTTTAGAGGACATTGGTGTGAGCTCCTGTGAGAATAAACATTGTTCCCTAGGATAAAAATACTAATTACAAGCCTTCTTTAATTCTTTCCTGCGTGTATTTCACAAGACTGTGTAATAATTTTTGCTTTGGTTCTGTTCAGTGCCTGCAATGGATAATAGTAGATGAGCAGCTATTTAGTGTTTGAGTCTCCTCTGTCATTGTAGGGCTCTGTGGCTTGTCCGGTATGCTTTATTCTCAGTGTACATACATTTGAAATGTCTTTCTAGTAAAGTCCTCAGTGGGATTTATCATGAGCACTTCATAGAAATTAGTCCCACAGTGCTTCTGGGAGGTGAAATGGTAGGTTCTGTTCCTATTTTACAGACTGCAAATGAAGATGGACAGTGTCAGGTGTCAAGATGTAGTGCTGGTGTTCCTTTTTTGTTCCTTTGTTTTGGAAACCTAAGCATTCAAGCTCTTGATGGGATTTCTTTTTCTGAAGTGGAGTTACTGAGGCTTATTGTTTCTGCAAAACCTCAGAAATTTTGCTTGATGGCCTTCATAAAAGAAATATAAGCTACTGATTATCCATGAAAAGTTTGGATGACGAGATATTGGAGTCCAGTACTTTCTGACCAGGTTCTCTTTGATATTCCACACATATGGAGAGTGCAGTGTTTAATATGAAAGTTTACTTTGAAGATATTTGATGTTACCTGGGATTTTCGATTTAGCAGAGTGATACAGCAATATACTGAAATTATGATACAAGCATACATTTATACAGTTCAATCACAATACCAATGTGATTTCCACTTCAGGTTTCTATAATATGCTCACTGTCACAATGCTGGGCATCCCAAGTCACCAGGAAAAAATACAGGGGTTGAAGCCAGCTCAAGCCCATTGCTTTCTTTGAAATTCCTTTGTTAGTTGTTCAGGTTTTATATTCTACGTTGGGCTGAGCCATATATAGCCAAGTATACTCTTCCCTCATGCTATTCTGGCTAATTCAGGGAGACATTCACATTATTTTGATAAACTAAGGAAGAAAAATTTACATCTCGTCCAATTAGTAGCTCTGGCTGCTTATCTAAAACAAAAGTCACCCTCCAGTGCCTTTGTGTTGAGATAAAGTCAATTTTCTGTGCAACAGCAAGGATTAAGGAGCCACATCCTACACTGTTCCTGGACTTCATGGGGCACCTCGTCTTCTGAGCCTTTTCCTATTCTAAATGTTGTTGATCAGTCACACGAGAACTTGCTCAACATCTCTCGATGACTCTGTACAGAAGTACTGGAAATATTTGTTGTTGTTGTTTTCTCCAGCTTAACATTCACACTGCCTTACTTTCCCAAATCTTCTTTTTGCCTTGATACTACATATTTTTTTAGCCTCGTTGGAGGAGTTAGGGAGGGGGTTCTCACAGGTGGCTTCAAACTACACAATTCTCTAAATACAACTTGTGCAGTATGTTATGAGAAGAATACCTCTGAGGAATCTACTGATCGATAATGAGAATATATATCCATAAAGCATTTGCCCAAAGAGTCTAAATTTAGATTATATAGATAACTATAATTTGAACATTTTCCTATCATGAGTGCAGTTTTTATTTGTAAATGCTGTATTAAAAAGTAAAACTTGGCTAGCCTGATACCCTAAAACCTCATATTTTCATAATCAAGTGAGTTATGCAATGTGTATTATGGAGAAGAAGGATTACTACTGGAAAACATTGGCATTTTTGGGTGTCTATTTTACTGTAGTTTACTGTACTACATGATAGCGGTCTTGACAGGTCAAAGTGCAAGATTTCAGGTTGGTGGTAGTATAATGCAGTTATTTTTAATCTTGATTTTTTGAACTCTTGTTCTGCCAAGCAGATCAAGCTTAGTTTAGCCCTACTTCACTTCGTACACATTGCAAAAAATCTTAGAATATGGCTGATTTTTCTGTTTGTTAAAGTTTGTGCATAGGTAACAGAAATTATTCATATTAGTATTTATTTCTACTGCTACAGTTATCTGGGAGGAAAATTGGAATTCTGCCTGATGTGTGGGGGTTAGAACAAAGCATTAGCTCTGTAAAAGTAAAACCGATAAGCAGTTTGAGATGAGGAGGAGGACAAGAAATAACAGGAAGAATTCATAAGCTCTAAAAATGACATGTACATGTGTGGTAGCATGAGAACTTTCCCCTGGCCTGGGAAGCCGTTTAATTCAGTGAGAGCTCTGTGTATGTGCAACTTGTGAGAGGAACAACCATTGGTAGTGCATATGTGTAAATTTTTGCCTGTTGCTAATAATGAGTTAACTTTGTTTGCGTAGGTGCTGTTTTGATACCGAGAGTTAACGTTCTTAACCTTTGCATTCATTCTTTGAATGAAGATTGTGCACATGATTGATTACAGAGGGTCAGGAGGCATGTGGGAATTTATTAAAACGTGGTAACTCATGTATCTGAGCCCTTAAACTAATAAATGAAAATTCAATCTTTGGTTCTCCCTTTGTATAATAATACTTCACTGAAATCAAAATGTCCAGCATAGTTCTTCACATTTTTTTTCCTCTTTTGTGATACGTGTGTGCTAGCAGCGTGACATGGATGACAACTATTTTTCTTTATGCGGGCGGGTGTGAATTCTTACTATATGCCTTAGCTGATCCCAACTCTTTAAATATTATCTCTCAATTTTTTTCTAGGTTCTGTTTCTGCTTTTGCTCAGCACTTCAAAAGCTCTGAGCAGCCGGGCAGAATTTGAAGTGCCTCTCTCCCCACCACTGTTCTCTCTACTGTTTTACTTGATGTGTCTGATGCTCTGTGCGGTTCACGTCATTGTATGCACATCAGCAGAAAGTTCATGCTATTTCTGCAGTTTGTCCTGGTTAACGGCAGTTGGGGTGATGGTGCTGATTTCTGCACTGATGTGTGTAATTTTATCTGCCATTGGAAAAATCTTTGAGAGTTCCAGACTTCCAGTGAAGGTGAGAGCATGTGTTAAGTATGGTTTAACATGGTTTGCTGTTTATGGCATATTTTCTAGGAAAGTTTTATAAATGTTTTTGGCTTGTGTACTTTGTAATGTAATTTGAATCATTTAACAAGTGTAGTTGAAATGTGGTATGTTCACTATGGTGTAATACTGCTTACTATAATGAAGATCATAGGAGTGCTCATTTTCACATTATTTTTAAGAAATTTTCTATTTAGTGTAATTTATTTTGTAGTTGATTCTACTAGATCAGAAATAATCATACTTTATACTAATTTTACTTTTTTATGCAGTGTTATTTCACAATTGCAACTAGTACAAGATGTGTGATATTTTACAACAGCATATATTGGTAGTGCTCTGTCCTTTTCAAAATACCAAAGTCATTAATGCTCTGAGTAAGAAAAGACTTTGCCAGTACTCCTCTGTTGAAATTCTCAAGGTGATTCTAAAACTGTTTTGAACTATAAAAGAGTGCAAAAATAGGCTGTCTCTTCTTACCAGAAGAATGCAATTAAGAATATCAATTTGTTAGAATCTTTGAAATGCTCAGAAATATTTTCAACAGTGTGAATAGTTTCTTTCTTAAAGTGCTTCATGAGATGTATGTTTTATTGAGCAGAATTCACGTAGTTCAAATGAAACAAAATTTGTAATGGCCTACTCTTCTTTCAATGTGAAACTTAATATGCCAAGAACTGTCATTCACACTATGTAATCAACTTCTAGCTGTTCTTTCTGATGTTCTTTAGTCCTATCTTTGAAAGGTCTCTGAAATTCAGGAGCTGTAATGTTGTTAGTGCATCCCCTAGGCAGTATTGTCCTTAGCCAGTCTGGCTTAGAGTGAATAGGATTTGAGGCTTTAGTACATTTTTCTTAGTGTGTAACATTATGTGGCAAGTACCTTGCATTAATGATATGATGACATATTTCTTCAAGCTAAAAAGCAAAATTACAGACTCACAGAACCATTTAATAATAGCTTTCTCTAATTAAATTGAAAAAACTCACTACTCCTGAGTGGAGCTTAATATTTGGATGCTATGCAACTGTATTTTATCATTCCTGAGCTTAACTGTGTAATGTAAATCCTTTTAAATAAGATTACTGATTTTTATTATGGAAGTTACACTGTTGTAATTTCTCATTTTGTTTCTGTAATTTCTGAATTTGTATCATTCCCTCTTGGAAATGCTGAAAGAAACCTTGAACTAAAATTAGTGCCATTTACTCCTGCAGACAGCTTTTTTTCTTTTCTCCTTTTCTTTTCGCCTCTTTTCGCCTCTTTTCGCCTCTTTTCGCCTCCTTTCGCCTCTTTTCGCCTCCTTTCGCCTCTTTTCTCCTCTTTTCTTTTTCTCAATTTTCTTCAGTATAATTCACTTCAGTATTAAAATTGATTAAAAGGGGAATTGTAAAATGTGGTCTTTCAATCTTATGCTTATCTTCTTTGGCAACATAAGATTTAGGTCATAAGGCAACATAAGATTATGTCATTTACATAGACTAAAATAGAACAACAAGGCAAAGTATCCCTTCTGCTTGATGATATTAAGGAAAGAAGTTTTGTCTTAGGTATGAATAAAACCATCTTTGTCAGAGTGAATTATATATTTTGCTTTTGGTACTGAAAACTTTTATTTCAAGCTTAGTAAAACTTTGCTATCAAGCTGATTATATTTGTGGACTTTTTTAAGGTGGATGGGAGGAGAAAGTAAAAATAAGCAATGTAAATAGGTTGCCTGAATGAGATGTTTGGTTGTAGAATCTACTACTCTATTCATACTGGTCATTCCAGTATGTTCTGTATGTTATATTTATACTATATATTATTTTAATAATGTAATTTAGTTAGTTTAACTGTGTGTTTCTGAAAAGCTCAATAAGTTTGTAACTGAATGAGGCACAGATGGAACTTGGTATCTGTGGATGTCTTAGCTGAGCGTTTCTGCCCGTCAGCACATGAGATCCTTGAGTTGCTGCTGGCCTTTCCTTCTGCTACTGTTAGATTTCCTTCTCCTGCTTTCCATATTTACCTATAGGGACCTAAATGAGGCTTTTTAAAAGCTCCAGTTGCAAGGTATTTTATGTTTCTTTTTGAACAGGGAATTTGCTGCATTTGGGGCAGTTAAGTAGAGCTCTGTACCTTTCAGTATCAGAGGTAGCATATCTTCTTTACAGAGACAGATTTTATTTGCCTTTTCTCCTTCTGGAGTTTGGAAGGAGGTAGTATTTACTATGTTCATTTTATTCTGCTTCAGTCTAGTCTTAGGTAGCTCTAAAGCTAAATTAATGTGATATCTCTAAACTTGTTCAATTTGTATCTCCTTACTCCAAATGTGACAAAGCTCAACTCCAGAAGTTTTGAGTACCGTTTCTGAAGTTATAGTGCCCTGTGCCACTATCTGATAGTCTCATGGAGTCATAAAAGTTTTAAAAATAATCCTCAAACTATTAAATACTCTTTTTTATCTACAGTTCTCAAAGATGATCTCGTTGCTTTTCCTTGCAGATGCCTTTTTGCTCTTTGGCAGTTTGAAGTTGAATTGCTATATACAGTGTATACTACCTTCAAAATTTAGAGATCTTACCAAATGGATCATGTACTCTGTTTCACCTGCAGAAAAGAATACAAGTGCTTTACCTTTCTGTTTTGCTTAGTTATAAGCAACATTACCATTTATCTTGCTTCTGTGGTAGCATAATATATTTTGATAAGGGTTACTTTTCTAGCATCACTGCCTGCTGATATGTCTGGTGGTGCTTCCATTGGATTTGGATGTTGTGGTTCCTTAACTTATAGCCATATTTTGCTGAATCCCACTTGTTCTTAGCCAAAGTGATTGAGGCAAGAAAGCTGGTGCTTTTCAAGGGTGAGTGGTAAAAACTCAAAGCATTACTATCAGACTACATGTCTTCCTCAAGGATAAAATTGCCTTTTCTCCCTAAAGCTACTCTGAAGATGCTATTATTCTTATTTGAACTGACTCATATTTTTGGTAGAGAATCTGTGTAGGGAGGATACAATAAGATTAAAGAAAATATCGGACACCAAAAGGCCCCTCTGTTGTTTTAAAAGCAAAACAGAACAACGTAGAAGATTCAGCCAACCTCTTAGTTCAGGTGAAAAAATATAAAGACAAACTATGTATGTGCAGTGATTGTCAAAATGGATTAAGAGTTAAGCTGTTTGGGTTTAAATGGTGGTTTTTCTTGTAATTGGCAAGAGTTTACGTTTCCTTGGAGACTTGTGTCTCTCTAGTCACTCTGAGCATGCATCAGCTGGCCATTCCAAATGTATACTTGAAATGGATAGAAATAGCATGATTGTTGCTTATTGAAGAAGGCAGTTTCTTGGCCAGATGGTTTGTATTCTATGTACTGCGTTTTCCTCTCCTACATCTGTCTTCTTTGGGAACTCTCTGAGGATCATAGCATCTCTCTAAAGCTCCTCCCTGGAAACCCATCACAAACAGGAAATGAGGAGATATCTCCGTTCAGACATCACACTAGCGATGACTTTTCAGCTTCATGTCCTGTACACTAGCACTAGAAATGATAGGAGCCTGAGGTGGTCAAAGAAAGAATAAGTTAACACAGTGTAATCTTTCATCCTGTTACCTTTTGGTATCTTCATTTATCTAGTAAGCTTTAGTGAGCTCCTTGAGTCCTCCTTTGAGGCATATTTGGCCCAGACTTCTTGAGGTTTCACAGACTGTGGTTGTACTTCCAGGAATTTGGAGCAAAGATTCAGGCTTCTGTGTTTTCCCCCCTCTTCTAGCATTGACTGGCTTTTCTATTAGTGCCTTACCCTGCCTTGCCCTTCTTTGCTTTTTTTTTTTTTTTTTTTTTTTTTTT
>NW_028185206.1:905301-1015186 GCF_003343005.1 Rhea americana | reverse complement strand
AAGACAAGAGAAAGCATTTATTGTGTGTTCTAGATGCCCAAATAGTTTTCCTGTGCAGGGATTTGTGGTTTTATTTCGCACTATTCATGTCCAAATATAATGCACACTGAGATTTCGTACTTGTGGGTTGTATGAGAGTATGCATTTCTTGTGTTGCAGTTGTCTACTTCTCCCAAATTTCAGTTCAAAATAGTCCACAAAGTCTTAAAATTTGTTGTGCCAGACCTTGCAGGTCTGGTGGTCAGTGGTATCACTTAAGTGGAAATCATACTGGGCTGTTCTGCCATGCAATACCATATGTTTTAGCTTCTTTGACACTTTATATGGCTCGTGTAGAATCATTTCCTACTAGAACACAGACTGGAATCTAGGAAGATCCTATCAGCTATTACTAAATTTAGAACAGGAAGRTTCGAAATACTGTTTGACAGGTACGAGCTCTGCCTTTTTACTTTGGCCTGACTCTTGGGTTTCATTCCCATCTGTTCTTGGCACATTTTCATCCTTCTTGGTGAGAGACAGCTGCTGGTGTGAATAACGTCCTGCAGGTGGCTTATGTGTTTCTAATACAGCTGCCCTGTCAGTGATCACAGCAGCAATGGCAAAATGTCTCCTGATTTCAAAACCTGAGTTAGTAGAAAACCTTTCCTTATGAAGGAAAGTTATTCCTAGCTCCCTAAAGGAGGTGTATAATTCCCTCAGAGAATACAGAAGAGGTACCAGTCTTATCTGTACTCTTCCACTTATCCCAAGGAGAAAGAAGTCCACAAAAGGGGGCAGGAGACCTGCATGGATGAGCAAGGAACTCCTGGCAAAACTCAGACAGAAGAAGAAAGTACACAGACTATGGACAGACTACTTGGAAGGATTGTAAGAAAGCTGTCAGAGTATATAGAGATGCGGTGAGGAAGGCTAAGGCCCATTTGGAATTAAGTCTGGCAAGAGATATTAAGGACAGCAAGAAGGATTCTTCAAATACATCAGTAGCAAGAGGAGGACTGGAGAAAATGTAGGCCCACTACTGAATGGGGTGGGGGCCCTAGTGATGAAGGCTACAGAGAAGGCAGAATTACTGAATGCCTTCTTTACTTCAGTCTTCACTGCTAAGGGCAGCCCTCAAGAATCCCGGAGCCTGGAGAAAAAAGGAGAGTCTGCAGAAAGGAAGATTTTGCTTTGGTTGAGGAGGATGGGATTAAAGATCTTCTGGGCAAGCTTGATGTTAACAAATCCATGGGCCCTGCTGGGAAGCACCCACAGGTACTGAGGGAGATGGCAGATCTTGTTGCCAGGCCTCTCTCCATCATCTTTGAAAAGTCCTGGAGAACTGGAGAGGTGGCTGAGGACTGGAAGAAAGCCAGCGTCACTCCAGTCTTCAGGAAGGGCAAGAAGGAGGACCCAGGCAACTATAGGCCCGTCAGCCTCGCCTGCATTCTTGGAAAGGCGATGGAACAGCTCATTCTGGATGTCATCTCCAGACAGATGGAGGAAAAGAAGGTGATCAGGAGTAGTCAGCATGGATTCAGCAAGGGGAAGTCCTGCGTAACCAATCTGAGAGCCTTCTATGATGGAATTACTGGCTGGGGAGATGAGGGGAGAGCAGTGGACATTGGTGCAGCTTGACTTCAGCAACGCTTTGAACACTGTCTCCCATAACATCCTCCTAGATAAGCTCAGGAAGTGYGGGTTAGACGAGTGGACAGTGAGGTGGCTTGAGAAGTGGCTGAAAGGCAGAGCTCAGAGAGTTGTTGTCAGTGGTGTGGAGTCCAGTTGGAGGCCTGTGGCTAGTGGCGTCCCCTAGCACTCAGTACTGGCTCCCATCCTGTTCAACCTTTTCATCAGTGACCTGGATGAGGGGACAGAGTGCCTCCTCAGCAAGTTTGTTGATGCTACCAAGCTGGGAGGAGTAGCTGACACGCCTGAGGGCTGTGCTGCTATTCAGAGAGACCTGGAGAGGCTGGAGAATTGGGCAGAGAGGAACCTCCTGAGGTCCAGCAAGTGCAAGTGCAGGGTCCTGCACCTAGGGAAAAATAACCCTAGGCACCAGAACAGGCTAGGGGCGGACCTTCTGGAGAGCAGCTCTGCAGAGAAGGACCTGGGAGTGCTGGTGGATGACAAGTTGACCATGAGCCAGCAATGTGCCCTTGTGGCCAAGAARGCCAATGGTGTCCTGGGGTGCATTAGGAAGAGTGCTGCCAGCAGGTGGAGGGAGGTGATCCTGCCCCCATACTCAGCCCTGGTGAGGCCTCATCTTCAGTACTGTGTCCAGTTCTGGGCTCCCCATTACAAGAGAGACATGGAGCTACTGGAGAGAGTCCAGCATAGGGCTTCAAGGGTGATGAGAAGACTGGAGCATCTCTCTCAGGAGGAAATCTCCAGACGTCCTTTCCAACCTTACTGATTCTATGATTCTATGAATCATTAGGAAGAACATCACAGTGAAAATGTGATTTCTTTAACTAAAGTGTTGGTCATCTCTTATGATTCCAACTGGTCTACTATTCCCAGGGAACATGGACAACAGTATGAGTGAGAAAACGTTTATCTACCCCTTCTGTTTCAGCTGTCTTCCTCTCTCACCCCTACATTCTCCGTAGATCTGCCTTTACAGACAAATTGAATGAAAATAGACAAACTGATGAGAAGTGATATCCAGGATATTGTATCAAGCTTCATATCTTTGCCTCCAGCACTCCATGTTGTACTTACGACTACAGCACAGCAGCTTTCTTGCTTATTGATATTAGGACAGTAAACTCTGTACTCTGTTGCTTGAGGAAGAAAGGTTCAACAGCAGTTTGTTTGCCTTTCCACTTTGGTACCAGTTAAAGATCTCCCTGAAGCTTATTAATCAGGTAAAAAAGCCTTTATTCACAAACAAAATTTCTTATCATTAGCGACAAGTCTGTCATCTCTAAAAGGAATTGGTTAGTGCTTCTTGAATGTGAAGATACTTATTTTCACATATTTCATTTTAAAATATTTGCCTTTTGCTGTAGCAGAACAGTTATTAAGTGTTTTCTGTTTGGACTAGAAAGTTGGGAGAGACTCTGGAGTTGGTACATCCTGATCATCTTCTGGAGTTTTACTTAACTGGCAGCTTAGGACATATTAGGAGATATCTTAGCTGCTTCAAGTCAATAATCCATGAATGAGGAGTTTTTCAGCAATGTCTTAAAGATTTTTTTTTCTCTGAGGCTTGGGCAGATATAAATAAGAAGTACCAGATGCTCTGTTCTAGGGCTGCCTGTGTTCATATTTCTACCTGATGCATTTCTGAAAACGTGGGAAGCTAAAGTATGTCTTTTGAAGTGTAGGCAATAATAATTCTGGCTGAGATGCACATGAATTTGTATCCAAGTCTGTAGGAATTCATTTTCATCATCCAAGCTCCATCATRTTCCATGGATGATTGGATTGCTGGATGTATATCTCATGACTGAAATAAGCTTTGCTGTCCTTGTTCAGGTTCCAGAGCAAGCTTGAGATATATTTCAGATTTAGTTACTAAATGCCTTCACTCCTTATATGTGTGAAGGCAGCGACCTGGATTTGATCTACATTCTTACCAGCCCCAAGGCTGTTGCAGAAGTGTATGGAAATGGTGATTACTTTCAGGTAACTGTTTATACAAAGGTAGAGCTTGGAGAATGTGAAAGGGAACAGAGAATAGTTTGGAGATGCCAACAATGTGAATGTAAGAGACTACTTAGGGTAGCTAGGAATGCAGGCAGTGTAATTCACACACTCTCAAGTCCCATCTTCCTTCCTCTTTTCCTAGTATCCTTAGGCTTTTTGTAAGAAACTGAATGTTTGTATATGTTCTATTTTTGTACTGAAGGGTCTTCTATGAGATTTATGAGTATTATCCTAAAATGTCCCTGGATCCAAGTGTTAATGATTTGTATATCTCTGTAATGTGAATCTGCATAGATACTCCATATCTAAAGGAGGTCTGAAGCCTTTCACTGCTGATGTCAGAGATAGATCCTGAATCAGGATTTTGTGAGTTAAAAAAGCTAAAAGCCTCTTCTAAACTTATGCTATATAATAAAATGCAGGTATTATTTTAAAATGTTATTAAGATAGCTCTGAAGCTGTTAGCAGAACAGTTTTTTTTTAATTGTTTCTGTTCACATCTTTAGAGAGTTTTCTCTAAAGTGCGTCTCATTTGTATGGCTGCTTTTTCACTGTGACTGAATATAGAAACTGATTACCACGTTCATGAATTTTCTGAAGACCATGATGCTGCAGGCAGTGTTAGCATCTGCTTCCTGATTGTTATTTATAGGTTCTGATTACTATGTTTCTAACAGCACCCGTCCCTTCCTTTGATGACACTTCAAGCTTTAAATAGTTCTGCAGTCCTTTATGAATTCCAGCAGATCTTCAAAAATGTTAACTTCTTTTGCATAGCTTCAAGCTAATTGCTTGATAGTTTTCTTAGCACAGTATTTACTACTAGTAGTTGCAACTTTTCTTCTTACTTCTGATAGAAAAAATCAAAACTAGTTTTTTTTGAAAATGACAACTAAAAATTAAAGCTTGCCAAATACAGCTTGTCAGAAGTTTTACTATGCACAATTTAATGTTTTTCTTGTTACTTACATAAAATATCCTCTTTTTTATTTGGCATTATATATTAAAATATTAAAATGATTAAAATGTTTTTTTTCTTCTCTATATGGTATTGTTTATCAAATTCAATGGAAAAACGTATTTATACAACTGTACTTAATATTTTTTTCCCCATTTTTTAACTTTAAAAGAAAAGTTCATACATTGACTGGGGTAGCTTTCAAAAATGACCTCAACTACCATGAAAATTTATCAGGAGCAAAAGTATTGTCATATGAAAGTTATTGTTGTTGGAAATCAAGATAAGACTGGAAGCCCAAGTATCAAAATTAGTAAAAATAATGATAGTGGTTTAAATGTTTTGAGATTGTAGGCAAGAAAAATATGTTTTTCATTTACAAACTGATCATGTAAAATTCCTCAGGTATTAAATATGAAGGGTTAATTATTGTGAAAAATAGCTTTACTATCAAACCTATAGAAAGCACGTAACTGGAATTGGACCTGGAGAATACAGTACAGAGGACATTCAATTTCAAAGTAAAGAAAGTGTTCATAGGCAAGGATGCATATATTCTGTTGTTTATGTACTGACACTCCTGTTTCCAAGCTGGCAAGAGATTTTCAGAGACAGGGCAAAAGGATCAGCTTCTGTGTTCCTTAATTGCTAATGCTGGTGCATCAAATATTAAAGCTACCACGGCTTGGCAAATTACAGGCTTCAGCTGAAAGCCTGACATTTAGAAACTCAGTCCAAGATTCTGTGTTGAATTTATTTGCTGTGTTATTGGTCTCAGTTATACAAGTTATTTAAGGTCTGGAATGCCTACTAGGTTCCTGAGGGCTGAAGGTTTCTTAGTATTTCTTAAATCGGTGAGGCTCATAAGATTATAATTTGTAGGGCAGTTTTTTGGTTTGTACAGATTTGCTCAAGTGATTAACTCTGTGAAATGTGGTTTATCAATAACTGCTATTTGTATAAACCTATTGATGTGAATAGAGGATTAAGGTTTTTTTTCCTCTTTTCACTAAAATTGTGTCAGACAGGTAGGCTTGAAATTTGAACACCAAAGTGTTCAGCACTGAAGTTGTCTTAAATTCCCTGTTACCAATACAGCATTTTTTTCAGCTTATGAACCTGCTGCCAAATGAACTTGTTTTTGTGTTGGTGCTGACAACCATCAAATATGAGAAAATAACCCTTACACAGGTTTTGTGTTATATGTTCTGAAGAAGACAAACAAATTGTACTCAAGACAGTTCATTCTCCTTTGAAGGTCTCAGATTTTGTTGTTTGTGCAAGCAGATGGTGCTTCCATGCTGGCTTATCATTTAGTTAGCCAAGATCTTTAAGGTCAGCATGATGGAGTTACTAGAGTTTAAACTTTCTATAGTTCAGTAACTTATCCTTCATGTCTCAGTCTTTGTGAATTTCACTGGCTTTGGTTTCTGCAGAGACTCCAGCAACTACTTTTTCAGAATGTGGTTTATGGTATCTGATTTGTAGATTAGACAGTTAAACAAAAAGGAGTGATCTTTAGCACACCAAAGTAATTTCAAATGCTAATAAATTCAGATTATGGGCTTAGGCATTTCTTTCAGATGATGACTGTTCTTATGCTAAAATTTTAGTTGTTCTCATTATTACAGCCTGTAGCCTTTTTTTTTCTTTTTTAAGTTCTGTGACTCTTATTAATATATATTTCTTTAACAGCACAAGGAATTCAGGTGATGTGAATAGGTGATTAACTTCGACTTTACCTACACTTCTTCCATGAATTAGGCAGTCTTAATTAGGCAAAAGTTGTTTCCCTCAAAGCCAAATTTCAGATATTGTTAACTAGCTTCTTATATCAAGTGGATTTGTTGTCCTCCACA
This sequence comes from Rhea americana, assembly GCF_003343005.1. Lineage (NCBI taxonomy): Eukaryota > Metazoa > Chordata > Aves > Rheiformes > Rheidae > Rhea > Rhea americana. Next base: position 1,008,733 of record NW_028185206.1, on the reverse strand, counting down.
TATTACATCATCTTGCTTATTGAGCAAAAATACATGTGGTGCTGTAAGTAAGTCTTAAGCATAAGTGAGACTTCAGGATTGCATCTGGATTTTCAGGGAAGTGTGTGTGTGTGTGTGTGTGTGTGTGTGTGTGTGTGTACTCACTTCCCTGTTACCTGCTTTGAAATTAGAGAATTTCTGTATTCTTTCAACATAAAATTCTGTATTCTTTTAATATAAGATGCTGTATTTTTTCAAAATAAGTGAAAAACATAAGTGAAAAACAGTTTGGAAATCATGGTACACTGTGTGCGTCTTTGGATAGATGTAGGTTCTCCGTGAGGTTTGTTTGTATGCATATTCAAGGCTGTTTTCTAAAGCTTTTCCATTAGGTGAAATATAGGAGGGTATAATAAAAGAAATTAACAGAAAGTGATTTCAGAGGTCTTTATTCTTAAATAAAAATTTCATGCAGTACTTCAGATTTGTCTTTTAAGTTGTTATTTAGCTGAAATAATTTAAAGAATAAGAGATAGTCTTTTCTTTGCTGTCGCCTAATAGAGGAGAGGTTAATGAGAGTAGAAAATGGTAAAGGATGATTTTTAACATTCTTTCCCAAAATGCTTCACAAATATATATCTATCTTTGTTAAGGGATGCTAGAAGGCTGCTATGACATTTGGTGGACTCTAGGACCATGTACTCATACACTTGTCTTGCAAACCTTCCCCCTCCTCCTGCAGCATGGATCCCTCAAATATTATATGGGCTCTTGACCTGCCTAATATTCATACCTACCCCCTGTCCTCCTCACCTACCTCTAGCTCAGATTTTAGTTCTTTGCAGATATAGCTTTTCCTCCTACTTGCCAGCTGGTCTAGCTTGAAATTTGTTACTGAATTACATATACGTGCTCAGCACATCAGGTTATATTGACTAGGAGAAAATATACATGCACTGAGGTCCCTCCAATCCCTGTCCCTCAGACCTCTCACACATACACAGTCTCTGCAGTTGTTGAGACATAGACCTGTGGCCCTTTTCCAGTAGCTAGCACCCAGACCTCTCTTGAATCCTGGTCTCTCCAGTTGCCAGCAACTGGACGCATGGCTTGTATGATCCATGGTCCTCACTCCAGCTGCTGGCATGTAGGCCCTCCTGTTGCTAGCACCCCAGGAACTTAGGGCCTTATGACCTGTAGTCCTGCTGCAGTTGCTGGTACTTGATTTTAGTCTGGTGTCTCTGGTTGCTGGCACCCATGTCTGTAAGCCCTATGGCCCGTAGTCCTGTTCCCAGTTACTGGTACTTGGACCTTGCAGCATTCAGAGATAGATGATATTATCTAGAAAGATAGTTAAGAGAGGTGTTAGTAAGAGGATACCATGCACTGTGGTGATTGGGCACAGGGCATAGTCAGACAAGCGTAGAAACCGGGATACGGTTTCACATGACTGACCACTTTTAACCTCCTCCTCTGTATTTTCCCCTCCATGTTCCTCACCACCCCTGTCTTCCACAACTTTGACCCTTCCCCTAAGCATTCCTTAGTAAGTTTTACGTAGTCCCACAGGCCCCCTTAAATATCCATAATACTCATTTGGTTTGTTTTCCCTCTTATCAGTTACAAAGTCCAGCTTGGCCCTCTTCAGAGCTGTAGTTTCTTAATGGGCCATCAGTTAGTGGCTGAAGACTTTTGGGCTCCTTATTGTTTCCCTTGGTGCTTGCTTATCAGGTTTGTGTCTCTGTGTGTGTCCTTTATCGCTTTCCCTTTTACTTACTAATCTAAGTAATTCTAACTCTGATACGTTACTATATTTGAACTGAAGAGGTCCTGATCTGATAACCTTAATTAACCAGATGCTCTCGCATTCCACATGCCCTTACACACTCTTCTTTAGCTGTATCATTGAAGGCACTGATGATGGAACTGTTCGAAGTAGTTGCTATGAGGAAGAAATTGAAGTAGTAGAGACATTACACAAAGATTATTGTGATTTTAGATGGACGTAGCTTTTGAAGAAAATAATAGATGGATAAGATCTTTGGCTAATTTTATGATGATGTACATATAGAAATCTAAGCAATGGTAAGGGGTGGCATCAAACTGTCTGCAATAACTTCTGTTAATTTGAGTAATGAAGGCTCTCTCACTGTACTGAGTTGAGGATAGAACATATTTAAGCTGTTAAAATATTGCCTGTTATTTGTACCTCAAATTTTGAAATTTTTATTTTCTGAAAGACTTCTATTTTTACTTCTATTGATGTGTAACAAGGAGAGAGCTTGTTTCAAACCTTTTGTCACAAGGTGGTAGGGAAACTAAACCTCTAGAATTGTGATGATTTTTCGTAGAGAAGTTTCTTAGCTTAAACACAATGTGTTTTAAACAGTATAATTACATTGTGATGCTAACTAAATAGTTTACACTAAAATGAACCTTTTTAAAGTAGTGGGAGCTATTGTGAAGATAAAAATAAGTTGTTTCACTGTTTATTTTGTTTTCTTAGAGCAAGTTGCTGTAAGCACACTTTGAATACTTAAACAAATGATTTATTTTACACACTTTCAACACTGATACATTTTTTTCATTTGCAGAATCCAGTTGTGTCTAATTCCAGCTGGTCAGAAGTAGATATACTGATTCTGGCAGGAACAGTTGGTCATGTCTTGAGTTTGGGTGCAAGCAGCTTTATAGAAGAGGAACATCAAACCTGGTATTTTCTCATCAATACCCTTTGTTTGGCACTGTGTCAGGAACTTTGTAGAAATCATTTTCTTCTGAAGGAAGGTGACTCTCAGCATAGCAGCACTATAAAACAGAATTTTGACAATGTCAAGGAAGCCTGTGAGTACAAGAATATTGATATACCGGCAGCAGATGATTCAAAATTGGGAAAGGTCACTTCTTCAGCTGAATTCATAAAAGGATCTGATAAGTGGATAAGCTTAGCAAGTCCGTGGATCATCCTTATTTGTTGTCGTTTACTTCGGTCCCTGAATCAGACAGGGGTCCAGTGGGCTCATCGGCCAGACTTTGGACACTGGTTGACAAGGTAGGTATCTGAATTATTGCATTCATAGTTGCTTTATTACTTAAAAATTTGTGTGTGTTTTGTTTTGTGAAGTCTGTGCTTCTACACAGTACCTACACAGTACAGAGAGTACTATAAACATGTCAAAGAAGTAAACAGTGAAGCAACATAAGGAATTTTTCAGTACTCCTTCATACGGGAGTAATCCTTGTTTACTGTCAGTAGATTGTCATCTTAGCCCAACACCATGACTTATCTAATTCATGCCAATTAATCATGATAGGTTTGTCAGAGACAAAAATAAATATTTTTCCTTATGTAAATTAACAGTGGCTGGTTTAGGAAATTAAAAATCATTACTAGAATTAAACCCTTAATTTTAAAGCAGAGGGTTCTGCTCCTAGTTTCAAAGTTTATGAGGTTGCAGGAGAAGATGCTGCACTTTGAATTCTTCTTTGTGATTAGAAAACTGAAGGGAATTTTCAAATATATTATGCTCAGTTATTACTCTTCTGAGAAAATAATATAATTTCTTACAGCTTGAAGTGCTCTGGAGAAAAGCTTTTACTTTTTCTACTGTATTTCAGTATCATGAAGACTGCATTTAGTGATTAAAAATGCTTAATATTTGAGCTGTCTTCCTCTATTTCAGTTGGTGGACAGAGAAACGACTTGTAACTAGTCAAGGTGTAGCAAATGGGAAAGCTTTGCTATGTAAGATGAAGAAATTTTTTCCTTATATCTCACAACACTTGGAAAAAATGTCATCCATCATTCATTAACAGTGACATGGCAAAATGAACTAGTATGAGACTAGCTATTTATTATCAGCCTCCCAGTTAAAATACTGATTGCTATGACAGGCATTAGTGCTGAAAGATGTGAGATATGAGTAAATTTATGACATTATAGTAGTTGTATGCCAAAGYTTTTACCATGCTTCCCTCCTCTTGATATGAGATGAGGGACTGAGGAAGGAATGAACTCTTTCATTATAAGCTAAGTCAGTGTATGAACAGTTTGTTACAGACTAAGAATTAGGTGTGATTTCTTGCAACTAGGAAGATTTTTAAAAATTAATAACAAGCATCTTCAAAATTTTTTTGTCCAATGGCTTTCTCTGCCAGATGTCTTCTTCAGCCTGAGAATTTGAGACACCTCTAAAACAGCTTGGCAGTTTTGAGAATGTTGTTTTGCTTTCATTGGATGTATTTTGGCAACTCTTTTCCTTGAAGAATTCTAGTGCTGCAATTCCATGGAACAAGAGCTCCGTATTCTGGCATCTAAGATGTTACTTATGTGTCAGAAATGTACTTTTGCTCCTGTTTTCTCCCTGTGAATATTTGCTGACACATGGAAATGTTACCAACCTTTGATAAACTGTGTGTGCACGCCTAGACTTAATTTCTAAAGATCCTGTCCCTGCTAAGTGTGCTCCCACCTGCTACCTCATTGTGCTAGGCATGTCTGTAGACCAGCAAATCATGTTCCAGCCCTGGGCTGTGGGGACTCTGGGAGATGGCAGAGGTGGAATCCAGTCTGTGGCTACTGCAGGTGCTTCTAGAACTTCCTGGCTTTTCACAACAACATAGAAATTTGGTGTCCCCAACTCTAACACTCTTAGAAGGAGTTTTCAAGTGACACACTCAGGTAAATCTAAATCCACTCAAGTAAATCTAGTTCTTTGTATACTTGTTCTACTTTTTTTTTTTTTTTTTTTTTTTTTTTTGTCTAGGAAGGGAGGAGGAAGGGAAGAGACCTGTGTTTGGGGTGGTAGCATTGTGGGCAGACTTGCTGAGGTGCACTCTGCCCCGTCATGCAGGTCATTAATGAATCTGCTGAAAGGTGTTGGCCCCAGGTACCACTAGTGCCAAGCCGCAGCTGGACTTCCTGCTGCTGCTCACAAGCCTTTGAACCTGGCACTTCAGCCAGTTTTCAGTCCACCTCAGTGTCCACTTATTTAGCCTGTACTTTATCTGTTTGCCTCTGGTGATGTTATGGGAGACAATACCAAAAGCCTTAACATTGAGATAAACAGCATTCACTGCTCTCTCCCTGTCCACTGAGCCAGTCATCTCATCATAGAATGCTATCATGTTCATCAAGTAATATTTCCCCTTTATAAATCCATACAACGCTGTTATTAAAGCTGCTGGCCTCCTTCCTTCGGTAAGCTGAAGAACAGATAGCCAGATATCAAACAAGAAGCTTCATGATCTTGCAGGTGTACTGCTCCCTGCACCCTCCACCTCTAATTATGACCTCCTATTGGGTATATTTTCTTGGACCTAGAAGTAAGTAGAAGATAAAAGTTCCTACAGCTGTAGTCTTAGGTTTTATCTGCTTATCTCAGGATAATGATATTTAAAAGAGCTCTTTACTATGCATTGCAAGAAACCTCCTTTCATGCTCTTCTTCTCATTGGCCCTGTATTTTAGCAGTACAGCTGCTACTTTGTCAGTGCAGTAAATTAAATCATTGAACTGATGTAACTGGAAAAATAACCCAGTATGGGGTGAGAAACAGTTGTCTTTCAGCTGGATGAGKTCACACTCTGATTTACCATGTAGCCTCACAGGCCAATATGCTGACATAGTGCATGGGCTGGTTTAGTATGAGAATGCAGGAATGGAAGAGTGTGCAAGTCAGCACTACTGCTGTTGAAATTTGTGTAGAAACAAAACTTGGAAATAACTGCATCTTCTGGAGCATTGCAGACATCAAAACTTCTTGCTGCTGTCAGCCTTGCTGACAAAGCTCCTGTGGGGTTCAGATCTGGTTGAGGAAGAAGTACTGAGTCTTAAACTTACACATTTTGTGTCTTTGAAAATTCAGAACAATCTAAAGTCCAGCAGCAGGCTAAGCTGATCTGTAATTTGGGCTATCCCACTTCAGCCTTCTGTCTCCCAGTATTGTTGCTACTTTTGCATTGAGCTGGTACAGGGAGCAGGAAGAAGAGCAAAATCTCAGCAGCCCTGACATAGATAGATTTGGCTGCTGTGGAACTGCATGCTAGCTTAAATCACAGAAATAGTGTTTTCAGTGAATTTTTCAAGAACACAGTGTATGTCATCCCCATAACCTATATTCTAGTTGCTTTGCAGACTTTAAAGATTGCCCAAATAACAGCATTTAAAGTGCATTTATTTGGGATTTGAGCAGGAGGAGGTATAGGGGTAAATCTGGTCTCTGTTGGGCCTGATGTGGTCCACTGAACAAACTTTGGAGAGCTTAGCCAACCAAACTTTGCACAGCCTTTGGTTTGTAGAAGACTGTCTCTCTATTTGTATTTCATTTTCTTTGTTTTGGATTTTTTTTTTCTTTCCCATTTGTTGTGGGCAAAACAATCTTGACTCAGGAATTTTGCTTCATTTAATTTACTGCCAATCAACRTAAACTTTTAATTACTGATTTGGGTATTGAGAAACAAAGAAGATATAGAAAATCAAGCAAGCAAGCACTTAGGGAAACTCCTTTCCTTACCCATCTTAAGGCCCAGCTTCAGGCCAACACCTTTTCTTCCCCCTTCCGCTTCTCTACTTACCTTGCTGTCACCAAACATTATACTCGGTCACTTCCAATCCCTTCAAGGAGGCAGTGGGCAGCACAGGAGGTTGGGGTCATTGCCCAACTTTATTTCTGCCACTCTTTGCTTATTGCTCTTCCCCCTGCTCCTTGCTTCCTGCTGTCTTCTGCTCCAGCAAAAGTTCTCGACGAGAAGCAACCCCTTCACGGGTGTATCTGCTCTGGCATGGCTTAGCAATGAGTCACAGTTCTTTTGGGGGTATCTCTGCTCCAGCTTGGGTCCTTCATAGTCCCTTTAGGGAATACTGTCTCTGAAGGGGGTCCTCTGCAGGCTGCAGTTTCTTCAAGAGTGTACCTCTTCAGGCATGGGTCCTCAATGGCCAAAATACTTTGGGAGTGTACCTGCTCTGATGTGGGTTGCCCACAGGCCACAGTCATTTTGGAGATAGCCTGCTTTGGTGTTGGGTCATCCAAAAGCTGTAGTCCCTTCAGAGGTGTAACTCCTCTGGTATGGTGTGCCTCCTTCCAGGAGCACCCTTTCAGCCATATCACCAACATTCGCTTCCACATGTCTCTTCCAGTTCCTGAAAAAATGTGCCTCTTCACATTTCTCCTCCCATGTCCCCTTCTGTGTGTCCTCCTGTGTCTCCTCTTATATCCCCTTTTTGTGTTTCCTCTTCCATCTCCTTTCATTTGTGCACTCATGTTTCAGAGCTGTCTGGAGCTGATTGAGACAGTCACAGGGCAGTTCATGGCCCTCTCTCACACAAGTCACAGCTGTAGCCCCCTGCTACCAAAACATGCCATTTACGTCCAATGCACCATTACAGAGAACAGGATCATGTAGGTGGCTGTTACCCTAGTCTTTTGATGGAGTGAAATGTGTTTTCCTTACAGCATAAATTAAAAGGTTATGGTAAGGTCAGTTGTATAAATCACTTATTTGCTTTCTCAGAATGCACTGCTCTTCTTTAAGGTTGATTGTTTTTCTATTTTTAGTGTGCATTCTATTTGCATAGCTTTAATAGCACAATTTACAGCAAAAAGAAATTAGAACCRTACTGAGACTGTACATACCCTGTTAGTTTGAGTTATAGCTATTTAGGCTTTTCCTAGCTAGCCTTCTGTTTTGACTTTARGATAAACTGATGAACAATTATCCCTGTTTTTTTCTTATTTTGACCTTTTAAACATCTCTGGTCATGTTCAGACTAATATTTTGCTTGTCTGGACAGGGTTTAAGGTGTTCTGTCTTAAGGTGTTCATTTGTTTGAGACAAAGAGATTGTTTTGCCAGTTTGTGCATGGAAGAATGCCAGAAGCAAAACTTAAAAAATCCACTTACCCACAGCATGTTGAATTTAGCTATTAGAGATGAATTGAACATTGTTGAAATTAGGGAATTGGTCTCCTCATCTGTAGACAGACTCTGTGAAACCTGCTGCAACAATTCCTTCATGGAAAGATAATGAAGACTTCACATGAGGAAAAAGTGGAACAGAAAAGCAGACATCAAATGAAATAAAGGGAAAATATACTCCCTAAATTTTCCTGAAGATAGGATTTTCTGTCTTACATAGCTGCAATTCAGTTACCTTCATTAGGCATTTAAACCAGAGCAGAGACGATAATAGGAAGATGTCAGAGCCTCTACATGGTTCAGTGCAGAAGAGGAAATAATAATGACTGCATCAGCTTGAAGAGAAGTTACTAGAAACAGCAATGTGAGAAGATGATTACGTTTGTTTTCAATACTGTACTTAAAAAACTAAATAAGCAACCTCCGAAAGTAGTGTATCATGGGAATCCTGAGTATTCTGTTTTGCAATGTTGGAAAGAAAATGAATATATGAACAGGCTTTACCCACCTAAAATATAAATTATAGGTGCACAYATAATTTCTTTCATTCTATTTGTATTTGTAATGATGGGATGAGGTCAAAGCGGTGGAAAGAAATGCTTTCTATCTTCTTTGTGGCACCAGAAGTATAGTGGTATAGACAAAGAGCTGTTAGAAGAACATAATGATGAAGCTCACTTTTCCAGGTTCTTTCTCAGGAAAGAACTTTTCATTGTGTGGTTTCAGCAAACCCACTCAATTTCATGTTCGTGCTTGGATTCCTGAGTATAGCATCAGAGTCGTTTAGAATTTTATAAATGACTGGACTCTATGTTGCGCCTCGAGAGTTCCCCTTCAGACTACATGACAATTTAGCATGGACTTAGCTGCCTAATTGTGAGACCTTGGCTGGAAAGTTTTGAAACTGTAGGTGATATATGCTGACCTGACTTTGCTTAATAATATAAATCCTTTTAGTTGTTTCTTCAGCAAACTCAGTGAAACCTGTGAGTAGTTTTTTGAAAAAAAAAAGCTTTAGGTGATTCTAAAAAAAATCCAAAATTGAAATCACAGAAAACTTACCAAAAAGCCTGGACACAAGTTATATATAAACACCTATGTTAGCAGTTGATAAAATGCCTTGGTGATCAATGCATGCATAACTTCAGACATAACTCTTACTGGCCACTTGTTGTCTCTGAGAGCTTCTTTTTCTTCTTCTTCTTCTTCTTCTTCCTTTTTTTTTTTTTTTTTAAGATAGAATATGATTTCAGATATTCCATGAAAAAAATTCCTTATGTTGGTTCAGTGTCTTACTTGGTATAACACTAACAATTGCTTCTTTTTAGTAGTACTTCTAAAAGCTTTGGTGATGTTATATGTTAGATTTGCTTATGGGTATCTGTTAACAGAAGTGCGTTGCCTTTTAAAGATAAATGTATGAAGATGATGATGATCTACATTTTTTTTATCCCTGCTTTGCCTTATCTGCTCCTCATACAATGAATGGCCAACCAGAATGCATCATGATGGCTTTTAAAATTTTCCACAAAAATTCATCTGAAGGTTAAAAGGGCTACTGAACTAATTCTTTGTGCATAGATTATGGGAGATAGTGCACATACTGTCTTCACAGATACAGATGACGTATTCTTCACAGTACATTTTGTAGCAGTCCGCTAACTGCTTCTACTCTATCTTTTGTAGAGAAAGAACTGTAGTGAGAATAAACATCAAGACTGCACAGCTTTATCTCCTTCAATTTTTGCTACTTTCCTTCAGAGAGCAGTGCGTCTCCAGGGAGCATTGTTAAGTGTATGAAGAGCTGGCTGGCTCCTGCAGGGGGGACTAGTAGGGCTATTTTTTTGCCCCATATACTTTCCTTTGTGACTCTCTAAGCACAGTAGTTGACATAGCTATTCATCAAACTCCAAATAAAGCATATCTAGGGATAGGAAAATAAGTGCTATAATTTTGAATAAATGAAAGATAAAGCTGGTTAGTTCAGATGTAGGTCAGAGTCACTGTCAATTTGCTGAAGTTAATGATGTTTCATCATGACGTTCTGAAATGCTGAAGAAAGAAAAATATGGAGACCTTGGCCCTCCTGGCATAAAGGATGTTTTAACAGATGGTAAAGCTAGTAAAATTAGTGGTCTTTTGGGAATAGTTGAAGTAGGTAGGCAGGGATTATCAACTCAGATTTCAGTGTACTTTCTGAAATTTCATAGCTGGCTATGGTAGTGGCTAAGTGCAGATCTTTGCCTAATCCTCTTACATTTTGCAGTACTAATTGATATCACTGTAGGCTTAAGTAGATGCCAGTTGGCAGTATGTTCAAGGAAATGCTGTTGGTTTTGGAATGCTTACCTACTTGGGATTGGGGGAAAACAAACCAACAGTATCTGTTCTCTTCCTGGCCGTGATGCACACAGGAGAGAAAGACACAGAGTTTGCATTGATCCAGTACAAGTTGGTGTAGTGGTTGAAGAGAGCCGTATTGTGCCAATGTGTTTATTTGTGTATGTTTCAAACTACGTATTTTTGACTGTTTTGGCTAGATTGTATTTTTTTATGTCTAGAATTAAACAAATACATTTGCAGTTATTTAAAAAGAGGTAATTACATTAGTGTCATAGTAATAAAATATTTTCTGCCTTATACTAGAAAAAGAAATGCTGTAGCATAAGCAAAATGCAGTAAGTTTCTAAATATAAAAATAAAAAGTTATTTTAAAAGCATTAGAACCTTTTCCACTATGCAATATGCAATTCAGTTTTTATATAACTAAACCAAGCAGAACAGCTAGCATATGGTGGGACATGATAATTACACTTCTAAACATGCATGCTTGAATAGAAAACCTCATTAATAAAAGCTCTTTTCTAAGAATACTAAAATATTTTACTGTACCTCTTGGAAAGTTGGTAACAGATGTCAATGCAGTGATTAATTCAGAAATAAAATGCTGTAGTTAAGGCGTTGCAATAATTATAGTAGTTTGAAGGTGTTTTATTTGTTTTTTTTCCCCCCTCAGCTCTGAACATAAATCTGAACTCTCCTTTTTGGCTGCAGTCTCCCTTGTTATGATCTTCATTCTGGTTCAGAGAAAATGTTCTCTAGTTTCAAAAATTGCTATGGCACTTGGACTCCTGGGAGTCTACAGTTACCGGGCAGCCATTGGAAACATCATATTTCCATGGCAACATGACAGCAAAGATATTTCAAAGTAAGTTAATCAACAGATATGTAAATCTATTTCTGGAAAGGTGTTAACACTTTGGATATCTTGGSGAGTGGGGTGGGTATTGACTAGACTGGAATCGTATTCTTATGAACAAAAGAATTCTTATTTTAAAGATGGGCAAGAATCAATTTTTGTGGTATGTGCACAGCCCCATGAAGCCCCATGAACCCCATGAAATGTCTTGAGTCTATGTCAAATTAGAAACCAGACAGTTGCTGATTAATCTGGGAAAATTTAATAGTTCTTCTGTCTTTTTTTTGCTATAAAGAAGACCCAAATGGACCTGTTCCTTTTGTTTTAGACTGACTTGCTGTGTTCAACAGAGAGCATGCCAAGCTCATTTAGCTATCTCATGGTTTTGAAAAACGTTTAGACAATAATTGGAGGGAGGTACTTTTTGTGTCTTTTCTTTTGCARTTGACTGTTCTGTAATGTTTGTTTTTTCCAGATGTAATAAAATCCTTCTTGAGATATAGACTCAGCTGCATAATACAGACTAAGGCTTTTAATATGGATGATAAATTTCTTAAAGAAGTATTGTCTCTAAGGAAGCTATTAGTTGTCTTACGAGTAGCTACTTCTACAATATAGCAAAGTATCTTTGATTTTCTTAGAAGCTCTGCTACTTTTCACCATTAGTGGCTGATTCTGCAGGCTCATTTTTTTCTTAGTGTGAGATAGTTGTGAAAATCTTCCAGAATCTGTTAGGAAATTCAATGAGAAGAAAGAGGTCATAGAAGACAGGTTGTAAAACAGTTGTCTTCTGGATAAAATAACTTTTTCCATCACTCACTTTGAATTTGATATGGATTATAGTGGTTTCTATTGGGGCTTTTTAATGAGGAAGCCAGAGATTCACAAAAGATGCAGAGAGAGAAGGAGATACCTACAGGAGAAGATCTTAGGGCTAATAGAAGGTCAGATTTGCTAAGGAGGTATTTTTTATATGTCTATATGTATATCCAAATATGTGTACATACATTTCATCTCTTCAAATATCGAAGAGAATGCTAGTTCTTTACTTAGTATTAAATTAACATTGTGTGCTAGTTCTGCTAGGTGTGCAAGTCTCCAGTGATCTTTACTTAATCTCCAGGATTTGRATACATATTTGATAACTTCTGTGGAAACATATCTGATTTCTGAATGTGACCTCTAGTTTTGTTTTATATTTGACTAAAATCTTTGGGGAATAATGTTATCCTTGCAAAAAAAAAAAAAAAATACTTTTGAGTGGTGCAGTATGTTAAATACAGAAACTGAGCTGAAAATAAAATGTGGTTAAGGAAATAAGTAGAATACTTAAATACGTAAGATGAACAATGCCTTCACTGAGAACTTACTGTTCATACTGTAGCTGCCATGTTGATTGTAATTATAACAAGAAAGATGCAGAGTTTTCATATTATTTCAGCTTAAAGTAAAAATGAATATGATGATTTACTTAAATTTTTATGTCAAACCTTTATATATATCTGATTTTATAACCATTTAAAAGCTGCACTCAAGATTCATAAACCAAAGCTTTATTGCCAAGTACAGTGGTGGCTGAGCCTTGAACTTAAATTACAACTTGAAATGAAATGAATATTTAACTGTTAGAAACCAACAGATTTTTTTTAATTGGAATATTTTAGTGCTTGTGGAAGTCAGTGCACATATTTTACTAGATTCCAGACACTTGTCTGCTCGTTCACTGTAGGGTAGGCATGTACTGGAATGTATGTTTTCTTTGATTCCCTTGACTGAGTACTAATTTGCTATGAGGTTGTGTATAGTAAAACAGATAGTGAAAAACTTTCTATAAGACCCATGCCTTGGTCAGTGCTTGTTGAATAATTTGGGGTTGCTGAATCTGGTGAGGGTGTTACAGGTCCATGTCCTAAGGTCCAGCCAGCAGCAAGGCCAGTACCAAAGCTGAACATGTAAATCCTGACAGGAGCAGAAGAACTCATACACACAGTGCATATGTATATATAYACATGGCTGACCAAACAGATTCACACAGATGAAAAGCAGAGTGCTCACACAAACAGCACCAGCAGCCTCATCTTGTTCCTCTCTCTGGCTGATCAGGATGAAAGCATGTTGGTGGAAAATGTATATGTATATATGCAGTATGGATTTGTGCAGTAGGTAGTCTTGTATGATCTGTGCAGCAGCTGCTCCTAGACTGCCAGGCTTTCCAGTTGCTGGTGCCGGGATGTACGAGCCCAAACTTTAGGTTTCCCTGATACCTGACTTCATAGCTTACCAGCTCATCCAACTTGATATTTGCTAGAAATTATACACACTGACGAACATCTCCACACAATACACACGCACTCTAGTTTCTCCAGCTGCTGGCATCACAGACCCATGGACCTCTTGTCCAGTGCCTGGCACTTAGTCCTCCATCACACATGTACACATAGAACAGACAGCTTCCTCAGCCAGGAGAATAATTACAAATGGAGTTAAGAAGAAGGTGAGGCAGACTGCGGTGATCAGGTGCAGAGCATGGCCATGCAAGTGGACTGACCAGCAACCTTTGTACATGCAATTGGCCTCTTTTATGTATTTTTCCTTTGTCTTCTCACGCTTGTTCCTTCCTAAACCACCTTGATCCTTACCTTTTCTTGCCTTTGGTTCTTCTCCTAAACATTCCATAGTAAGTCTTGCACAGTCTCAACACTCTTCACTGGCATCCTGTAAGAAGTCACCATACACCTGTAGGCAGTACTCTCCCTGCTCAGTCTCATGATCTGCAGAGAGCCCTCTCCTGGTAGCTCATCCTGTGGTGTCACACCCAGACCACGGTGCTGATTGTTCTCCGGTGATGGCCATGGGAGCAGCCAGTTCAGAGTGGCTCTCATTTGGATACTGGGGTTCCTTTGCCTCTCCTTGTTCCTCTGCTCATTGTGCTTATAGAAATAAACTTTTAATCATAAACTTAACAGTCAGTAATTCCCTTCTGTCCTTCATTGACTGACTTCCTGTACCATGCTTTGTGGTCTAAAACTATGTACTGAGGAAGGAGATGGTTTTGCAGGGTTTTAACGTGGACTTGATGATCATAGCATCTGTTTCTCAAACTGTAAAACTGTGTTCACAGCTCTAGTTGGTAGCATTTCTCTTTCACTCAGATTGAAGAACTAGCAGTAGAGAGCATGCTTGCCAGAACAGCTACTACTTCTTGCCTGTGTTTAACAGCAGAGTGCTTTTTAAAATCTCAATGGCTGGCACTTCAGCAAGCCAAACCCTGTGTTTCTAACAGTAAAAGAGAAACAGTACCTGTTTGTGAAAAAGTTTGTTTATGCTTTCTCCAGCTTTTCAGAGGAACTCTATGACAGAGTAGCCAATAAAGGTGTCATTCAGCTATTCAGACAAGAAACTTCTAAGGGTTGGTGCTCATTGGCCTTACCTTTTAGCTTAAACATTCAATGAAGYAGTTGTCCATTTGACCAGAATGTGCTTTGCAATTACGACGTTCCCACTAAAAAATTTTTGTGCTGTATGGAGCAGAACACCTATCAGAGAGAAGAAGTGCATGACCATATATTCTTTGTACTATGCAGATATTCTAGAAGAATGTGTCACCTAGTCTTAATTGAAAAGTTAGTCAAGCTTTTTGGTATTCACTGTACAACAGTAGCATTATTTAACATATTTGTATGCAGTATCCTAATTGGTATATACTGTTCTGTTTCAAGCAAACTGAGGACTTACATTAATGTTCCATATGTCTTTCCAGTGAGTTACACCCTTACATCCTCCGTGTAAATTGTTCTGGGAAATAGGCATTAGCAAAAGCAGGTTCTTACCCCTTCTGTTGGCATGTCAGTAAAGATGATAGACACATGTTAATAGATTGAGCTGTTTCCTGATCTGTCAGCTTAGTGATCTTAATTCATCTTGGTTAGATGGCTGATGTGATGAATGATAGAAGCATGTTTAAAATACCACCATGAACAAAACCAAGACTTGCTTTTAAATGTGTCTGGAGGTACCTGTACTGAGTATGTAATTAATGTATTCATAATTGGGATGGAGCCAGATCCAGCTGCAAGGTTGGAGTGGTTCTATGTAAGATAGCACCTGCATGAGAAAAAGATGTAGATCACCGCAGTGTTTTTCATACATACTGCTTTCTTACATAAAATGGAGAATCCCTGCACTGAAATTACTTTTCTCTTTCCCTTTTGCTGAAGACAAATGTTTTATTAAAATGTGACAACTGCTGAGAAGTGAATAAGGGAGAAGAGGTTTTTGAAGTATGTTCTCTTTTCTGTGGCTTCTGCTAAAATAACCTCTAAATTAAAAATTGCATGGAAGTAATTTGGCCTTCCACTTTCCTCGGAGTTCCTATTTAAAATGATAGTTTATGCAATGAAAAAATGAGCATATAGCATAGCAACACAACCAAAATAATGGTGGAATGCTAATTCTTAGCATTTGCTAAGAATTACTTTTTTAGTTTGAATTTCCATCAACTGATTAAACTTAGTTTTCATATAAGCCATTTAATAGTGACAGATACCCAAAGCTGTTTCCTAAAGTTTTACTTGTAAATTATATGAATATATTTGAATACTTTGTTAACAATTGTATCAAAACTAGCACAGATTTTGAAAGGGGGCACTCAATTTCTGTGCTAGCCATGCAGGAAAAGAATTGACCTAATTAGCTTTCTTTTATTTTTCAATCTCTGTGAATGCATGATAAATACAGAAGAATTTTTATTGCTGAAAGTATTCTATCTGCTAGGCAGTCCTGGGAGGTTGTGTTACATTAAAGTTGCAAACAAAGTTTGCTTAGCAATTATAAAATAAAATAAATGCATTGTTGAATGGAGAATCCTGCATGGTGTTTTCTGCAACTCAGATAAGAGCTTCCTGGAGGACATTCTTTTCCTTTCTTTCTCTTGTTTTTRTTCTTCCCATTTCAAGAGAGCTGTTTTCATGGATGAAACTTGTCATCATCAAGGAGACACAGGAACTCTTTAAGTCCCCTTTAGAGTTTACAGAGGCTTGTTTCATAAGGGAACACATTTTCCACAGTGTTAGGTGTGAGCTTGAACCTGGTTATTGTACAAGTGAAGGAAAAATGAGTCTGAGTTCATTTGTCTGAAGTTCTTACTTCAGATGTTCTCCCAGGACATGATACTTGCACATYGTGCCAGGTATTAAGCTACACTGTGGCAGATACTCTACAAAAGCATCAATAAATTCCTTTCCCCTCCTTATTTGTTTATGTTAAGCTGCATTTCAACAAATAGTAATGCTACCATTAAATTGGTTTATTGAGGGTGATCATGCATTTACTGTTTAAATGTGGGAGAGAAAATCTCCCTGCAAAGGATGAATTTTACTTTTTAAGTCCTTTTCCAAAGAAGCTACCGGAAAAAATGTTTTTGAAAAGGTGAAAAAGCTACCAGCTGATTATCTTTTGACCCAAAAAATAACACTGAAGTATGAGCATGAAGCAGTGTTTAATAGCAACTAAGTAATTGCTTTGTAGACAAGAGGAAAGCAATGGTAGGATATGTTCCATCTCTTACATGAAATGGACATAAAATAGAAAATATGCTTTTGAAATGAAGTATGCCAGTATATGAGTAATACTTGTACTTATTTTATTTCCACACTGGCTTATGTAAACAACTACACCCACAACTTGCTTTGAAAGCTAAACCACAGAACTGAGTACCATATTCATATTTAAGAAGGCCATATCTTTATTGTGTGGTGTTTTTGCCTTTTTTCTTGATTCTGCAGGGGCAAGATAGGAAAATGAACCTGTGAATACCAGTACTCATTATTTCCCTATTTGCTTTTCTCTTTTCTCTCTGAGATGTGAAAAAGGAAGATTGAATTCAAAGTCATTTGTTAGCAATTACTTCAGGAGTAAAGTGACTTTTCAGAGACTGAAAAATTACACAAATGTGTAAAGAAAAAATATTCTGAGAAATTTCAAATAGTGATGTTTTCTGTGGATAGCTTTCTTGGGCATAACTATACCTATACTACTTCTAATATTGTGGTCTAATCCTCTATATATTAAGTCCAAGTGACTGAAGAATTCTTACTTCTGAGTGATTGTAGTACCCTTTTAGGAGAGCATGTTCATTCACCACTCATTATAGTTTAGCTTACACTGAAGTGATTTTTGACTTTTTTACCCAGTAAATACAAGAATATCAATGAACTCTAATGAATATCCACTTTCAATTTCTTTGTGTCTTGGCCCTTGCTTTTCTAGAATGGTAGGTCTCAGTTTTTGAGTCTTCTGGTACTTGTGTTTGTCAGTTCTCATTGAAAATAGAGAGTCCTATCAATGTATAGGTATAATTATCATAGCAGTTAATTATACTAGGTAATTGCAGTTATTTTTTAAAATACTCACTTTGCTTAGGAATTCAAAAATTAAAGAGTTA
This sequence comes from Rhea americana, assembly GCF_003343005.1. Lineage (NCBI taxonomy): Eukaryota > Metazoa > Chordata > Aves > Rheiformes > Rheidae > Rhea > Rhea americana. Next base: position 991,198 of record NW_028185206.1, on the reverse strand, counting down.
AAATTACACAGAGTAAAAGTGACTGAATGCTGGTTTATAGTATATGTCTACAACAGTATAAAGTGAGAAGATACCTCAGACGTCAGGCAGGACTTTGAGATTGAATTAAGGATCTTCAAATACTGTCACTTTCTTTTTTGATTGTCTAAAAGGAAAGATATGTTTGTGTGAATGAGTTCTGAAAAATCGCTCAACAGCTTTAAAGGAACAGTTAATTTTATGTCAGGTTATTTCCTGAAACAAACTTCCCGTATCACTTTAGAGCCTATTTTTGGGGCAGTTCATTATGCTATATAAATGGCATATTTATATGAATATAATTATGAAACTAAATCACAAATAGTAATAACAATTTATTTTGGTTACATCAATTGATATTTAATGATGTTGAAATTTATATAGTTTTTAGTACTATTTTCTTTGCTAACATTGATTTGAGGATGCTGTAATTTAAATGTGAACTGTATTTAAAGTTTTGTATCAGAAAAAGCTCCTCCACTGAAAAAGACCTTTTTGACTTGTAAAATAGATACTAATAAATAACTCATCTTATCTTCTCTTATCTTCTCAAATAAATAGCTCTCTCTTTTTTTCTCTCACTCTCTTTTTTTAATTTCATTTTCAGGGGGATTACTGAGGCTCGTTTTGTTTATGTCTTTGTCCTTGGCATAGTCTTCACTGGCACTAAAGATTTACTAAAGTCACAGGTTATTTCTGCAGACTCCAGTGTGAAGAGTATAGGATTATGGGAAGTATATAGTGGATTGGTTCTGCTAGCAGCCCTTCTATTTAGACCTCATAATTTGCCAGTCTTAGTGTTTTGTTTGCTGATTCAGACAATGATGACGAAATATATTTGGAGACCTCTGAAATTTGATGCAGCACAGATTACTATCATACACTACTGGTTTGGTCAAGCTTTCTTCTTTTTTCAGGTAAGCTAAATGCTCTCCCTGCCTGGGCAGGGGTGGGGGAAAGAATAACTACGTGATTAATTTTGTTGTGATTGATGGGGCAATTCACTGTAATATAAAAAGAATAAAAATTACTGGAACAACTCATACGGCATTGCACCTGATTTTTGACTTCTAGTAAGCTGAAACACCTGAAACAGAAAGTGATGAAATCATAGAATCATAGAATTGGTAAGGTTGGAAGGGACCTCTGGAGATTGAATCCAGCCCCCCTGCTCAGCAGGGCCACCTACAGCATGTTAGACAGGGTTGCATCCAGGCGGGCCTTGAATATCTCCAGAGGAGGAGACTCCACAACCTCTCTGGGCAACCTCTTTCAGCGCTCTGTCACTCTCACAGTGAAGAAATTCCCCCTCATGTTCAGGCAGAACTTCCTGTGCTTCAATTTCTGCCCATTGCCTCTTGTCCTGTCACACGGGGCAACTGAAAAGAGTTTGTCCYCRTCCCCTTGACACCCTCCCTTCAGGTACTTGTACACATTGATAAGATCCCCCCTCAGTCTTCTCTTCCCCAGGCTGAACAGGCCCAGCTGTCGCAGCCGTTCCTCAYRGGGCAGGTGCTCCAGTCCTCTGTTCATCCTCATAGCCCTACACTGGACTCTCTCCAGTAGCTCCATGTCAAATGGTACTAACGTGCAAATGGTACTAACGTGCTATTCATTGTTTCACACAGGAACATGAAATATGAAAATGAATATGCAACAGACAGTAGAGCAAAACAGTTTCTAGTGGCCAAGATTTTTTGTGGTGTTTGTGTCAGTGGACAGTTGCAAGGCTCAGAGGTGGAGTAGGAAGAGAAGTTTTTAAATATTTAAAAAATTTAAAAGAAATGTAGACTGTGGTAAGCATCCATGGTATGTTTTGGATAAAGAGCTTTTGCATCTGTCTTGAATATTACTATTCAGGCAGTCAGTTCTGATTTTGGCCTCATGAGAGCAGACTTTATTGGGGCTGACTAGGGGCTGGGATGTGAAGGAAGGAGCATATCAGTACTGAGGTACTGAGATAAAGGTGAAGTGTAGCTGTGGCTAGATGACAGAAAAAAAATCTTGTTATTGACAAGAGGCTAATAAAACATGATTTAAATGTTTTCATAAAGCATCAATATTCAGTGGATGATTTTTTTTGGTACATTTGCCTAAGAATTTTGTAGAACTGTTGAATAACAGACTAGTTGAGTCTCTTAGGCACCTAGTCCAGTGCTACTACCCAAAGGATGGTCAGGCAGAGCAGGTTATTCAAGCCCTTTGTTCAATCAGATTTTGAATATCTCCAAGGATGGAGACTCTACATTGTCTCTGTGCAACCTGTTCCAGTGTTTGGCAGTGATCACAGTAAAAAAAAAAAAAAATCTTAAACAGAACTTCTTGTATGTTTGTGCCCACTGCCTCTTGTCCTTTTACTGGATACTGAATACACTGAGAAGAGCCAGGCTCCTTTTTCTTTGCTTCTCCTCCAATCAGGAATTTTTACTCATTGGTAAAGTCACCATAGACACTACTCTTCAAAGCTAAATGATCTCTGCTCTCAGATAGGCATGCGTCAGCCTCTTAATCATCCTTGTGCCTTCTTGCTGGACTTGCTCAAGTATGTTCATGTCTCTCTTGTCCTGGGGAGCTCAGCACTGGACACACCCCCCAAGGTGTTGTCTCACTTGTGCTGAGTAACGGAGAAGGATCACCTCCCTTAACCTTCTGGCAGCACTTTTCTCAATGCAGTCCAGGATACTGTTGGTATTCTTTGTCGCAAGTACATGTTGCTGGGCCATGTTCCACCTGTTGTGTACCAGCACCCAGGCTTTTTCTGCCAAGCTTCTTTCCAACAGGTCAACCCACAGCCTGTCCTGGTGCCTGGGGTTATCCCTTCCCAGATGCAGGACTTTGCATTTCCGTTTGTTGAAGTTTGTGAGGTTCCTCTTGGCCCATCTCTCCAGCCTGTTGAGATCCCTCTCTGAATGGCAGCACATCTCTCTGGTGCATCAGCCTGTCCTGCTGGTTTTGTATTGTGAGTGGACTTGCTGAGGTGCACTCTGCCCCGTCATGCAGGTCATTAATGAATCTGCTGAACGGTGTTGGTCTCAGAGTCAATCCCTGGTGTCAGGCACTAGTGCCAGGCCTCCAGCTGAACTTCCTACCGCTGCTTACAAGCATTTGAACCTGGCAGTTCAGCCAGTTTTCAGTCTACCTCAGTGTTCAGTTACCTAGTTGGTACGCCATCAGTTTGTCTCAGGTGATGTTACGGAGGAAAGCCTCTTCATGAAGGAGCGTTGTGGACGGCATATTGCGTATATAGTTCCTGTGTCTTCAGGCCAATATGGCAGAATGAGATAGAAAATAAGTATGTTTTGAGCAAATACATTTGTGGTGGGAATGTAGTTGGAACTGGTTAAAAAAAATTGTACTGCAATCTGAATCCTGCAAAAGATTAGAGCAAAACTTCTGGGGAATAAGTTCCTAGAACTTTGGGAGAACATACTCAGCCACTTTAGAGACAACTGCTAAAGGCATTAAGAGCATCTTTTGTCTTTGCAGTAAGCTAGGCAGGGCAAAATGATTTATTCTATACCAATGTGTGCTATCAATTAAATGTCTGTTTTTTTATTTTAGTGATTTTATACTGCTGTTATTGCAATAGATGGAAATGTATTTAGTTTTTTGTACTTATCTTTAATAACTAATTCTTTGTACTTTTAACCAACTTGTCATGAGTAGCTTCCTGTTTTTTTGAAGAATTGAGGAAATGACTTTCATCTTGTTCAGGTGCATGTGGTACTGTTGGATATTGTGTATTTGTAGAGCTTTTGGCTGGCAGTTTTGGCACTTCTAACCAGATTTCAGCAAACTCGAGGTATTTAAAAAATGAATTCTGACAAGGCGAGCTTCTGTGTGCATAGATGGGCTGTTGAATCATAGCTTTGAAAGTTTAGAAAGGAGAAATTCTCCATTGCTTTGTTGAGAGCCTGACTGCCTGACTGTTCTTTGTATTTCCCCTGTTACTCTAAGATTTAGAGAATGAAGGGAGATAGTTGCTTATCAAAGATTCTTGGAAAAGCAGACCAAAGCTCCCCCCTCTTCTTTTCTTTTCTTACCTAGAGTGGTTTATTGTTCAGGTCTGAGATGTGAAACAGAACAGAACTGAGTAAAGAGCCACCTTTTTGTGTCACATTAGAGGTCTGCAAAATCCAGCTTTGAAGAGATTCTTCAAAATTTAGCAATTGCTTAGTTTGTCAAAATTTTATTCTCTTTAGCACATGGCTCTTAAAGTATATCAGTTTCAGAAGATCTTGCAAACAGCCTCTTACAGTTTTTTGGTGTCTACTCATAAAACCGAGGTGTATAACTACCTACTAAGCATTGCCAAGAGAGAATGAAATGATGAATAAATTGCAATAGAAAAGGCGTGTTTTTAGAAAGAACAGATTTAATTATAGCCTTTTTAATAGAGGAAATGCTTCAGAAATAGAGAAAGCAAATCTTTTAATGGAAAAAAGACCTTTAAAAGATACATTCTCTTCTTCCTATCATTCTTTAGGGGGCAAATTTTCAGCCTTTTAAAACTACTGTAATTATGTTTAGATTAGATCCCATTTCTAGGATGGAGATGAAAAGTTTGACCAAAATACCACTTCTCAGGTGTTAGCTCAGTTCATTTATTTTCAGATGATGACGGTGTTTTGGAGCAGTGGAAGGGAATAATTTGAATCATACGAGACTAAGAGGGTTTTTTTGCACCTTCAAAAATTAAAGCAATTATCTGATGTGGAGAATACTACCTGAGAAAAGCAGAATGGGCATGCTGATAGCTTATACAATTCAGAGGCTACAAATGTCCCCTAAAACCTAGTTATAGTTCTCTCTTTAATTAGAAAGTACATCCCAATTTGTTCTTAGGCTTTCCTTCAGGGACTGTAGATCCAGGAATGGAAGAACTTTCTTCAACAGTTACGTTTTATTTCATGCTCAAGTGTAGATTTGCTCGATATCTGCATTACTGGGGAAAATTAAAGATCAGGCAACCTGCAAAGTCTGCTTCTTCATTAATATTTTTCTTACATATATTTAAACTTCCCCTTCCTTTGGGGTCAGAGTCCAGAGGGCTGTCTGTCCAGTCTGTATAGTTTAAAATCAGGATTGAAGTGTTTTATTGATTTACTAATCACATGTAGTTAACTGACAATCACTTATAAATGGCCCTTAATTAGTGATCACTGAACTATCCCTTTCAGGATCTATACCAGCAATACAGCAGACTCACCAATTTCTTTATATTCTGCTATACCTCATCTTGGAAMGATCTAAGTCCTCTGCTCACCTCTCTTGATGCGTAAAGCTATGTGCACTCCCCCACCTTGTGTGTGTGCTATAAGCACATGGCATGTCCTGTGGCAGTACAGGTTCCCCTGTTCATTCATCCCTCCTGTCAGAGGTGTGGATGCTTGAGCTTTTGGTGTTTAGGTATATCTCAAGAGTGCCATAGAAGAGAGGCCTTGAGAGATGATTTTGAGTGGCTTTGTAAACGTCTGAGCTCTTTCTTGCTTGAATGATGCAGATGGGACTCTAGAAATGCCCCCACTTTTCGTGATGTGGCTTATAGTATAAAAGTAGATTTTAATCTTTAAAAGTACATCCTCTTTTGTCCTTCAGGGAAAAGGAGAGGCTTTGCTTGGGGTTTAGCTTCTAGATCCCCTCTTTCCTGCTACAGCTTCCAAGGAAGATGTGTTGATCTTGTTGAGTAAATTGCAAGTGTTCCAGATTTAACATCTACCTATTTTGGCTGTGACCATCAACAGCGAGCTCTCAGATTTTGACTGATCTAGGAAAGGGTTGTATTTAAAATGGAAAATAATGTGTCATTTATTCTCCAAAACCAAATAAAGAAGCACCTTAAGGAAGCACAACTAGGCTCTTACTATTGGAGCAGTCCATCAAGTTCTCAACTTCAGTAGCAACCTCTGATGAGCTTGTTTTGGTACCAACTAGTCATTAGTTTGTCTTCTCTGAAGCACGTGCTATTTATAAATGTCCATGTTCCATTCCTGGATGCTTGATGTCCACTGCTAGCATGTATTTAAATGTTTTCCCTGACTTTTTTCCTCAAGTTCTTTTGGTTGTACGAACTACCATTACTGAAGTGTCTAGGTTTGGAGTGGTTCTAGGTTTTTAATTTCTAGACAGACATAAAGATCTAATTTAGCATACAAATATACTTCTAAGTTTCTGGCTGAAATAAAGAAACTAAAAAACAAAATTCCCTGTCAGAGTAGATGATCAAACTGGATACTAAATTTATACTGTGCTAGCTATATGAGGCAGGAGAAGAAAAATATAAACTAAATATAAAACCCCTCCATCTGGAAATAGAACATCGATTTGGAGAACTATTTTTGTACATGTCCTGCTGTGATTATGAAGTAAATGAGAGTTCTTGACCGTGTTGCTGAATCTTTATTAAATCTTGGTCGGCAAGACAATGCTTAATGACAAGAGCAGGAACTCTGTCTCACTGAGTATGGAATGTAAGTGATGGCCTTTTGAATTTGATAGTGAGTAAAAATAGCTTTATTCAGGATAGCATATTTAATGAATGAGGCAGAGTTCTTTTGAAAAATTTGTAAAGTCCTTAAGGACTTCATGTAGTTACGATTGTGACAATCCTAAATATAAGGAAGAAATGTCGTTCATAGGAACAGATATTATTTTTCATCAAATCAATTGATACAAAAATTAATTGATTGATACAGATTGATAATCAAAAAAGTGAGGAAAAAGACGCAGGTCCTAGATGTGGAAGCTACTATTTTAATCTTGAGAAAAAAATCAAGTATAGGTTGAAAACAAGTGCCTGGAGATAACATTTGTTCTTACATCCTACAGTTTTATCTTTGTCAGGGCCTGATGTGCATACCACTTCTAGAAGCAGGGATGGCCGAGTAAAGGCATCTAGCTGGCTGAGTCCAAGGCCAACTCCTGCGCTGGTAAGAGCTGCTGTGAAGGAGCTGGAGGCAAGGGCTGACCTCTATGTCCTCAGGAGCTGCAGTCAGGCTGTGGCTGTACCATTGGCCCTATGAGTGCAGTGTCACAGCTGTTCAGCAGCCACGTCTGTGCCTGGTCCCAGACTTCTGCGATCCGGACCCCAGCGTGGCCTTGTGAGCCAGGCTGCCTGGCTGGACCTCAGACCTGCCTCAGTGCTGCAGGCTGGCTAGGTGCTCATGGGCTGTCTCTGATCCAGCCACCACCTCCAGTCCTTGGCCTGGCCCAGCTGCAGCACTCCGCACATGGCTCCTTCCTGGGTGGTCACTGTTTGTGCTGGCCTTGCTGCCACACTCCGCTCCCAGCTCACTGTCTTTGCAGAGCAGCCCACCGTTGCTGTGCCCTGATAATCTGAACCTGGAAGGCAAGTTTTTTAAACAAGTATAACATGCAGGAGGGCTACACCTTAGCTCATTTTTCCRGCCCTTTTCTGTGTCTTGAATTCAAGCAGTTCAACATTAAAGTCATCAGAAGAAATGTTTTCTCTGGACARTCACCTACCAGCATATCATGCTTCTATTCTAGGCTAGTAAGTAAAGTACCTGCTTTATAGCAGAGTACAGTTTTCTCCAACTCATCTGCAGCAGGGAGAAAACCAGAGTGAGATCTCTTAGCTCTGCTTCAGAGAAACCTTCAAGGAGGTCTGTTTTATTTCCTAGCAAGCCTGTTATAAATTTGGAGAATTGTTAATAGCTACCGAGATATTTATGGCCAGAAAGGCAATGGAACAGGTTGACCAGAGATGATGAATGGTCTCCATCCTTGGAGATTTTCAAAACATGACAGGATAAAATCCTGAACAGCGTACTCCCAGCTGTTGTAGCTGGCCTGGCTTTGAGCAAGAGGTTGAACTAGAGGCCCTTTTAAGGTTCCTTCCAACCAAAATCATCCTATGATGCCATGTTCCTGTGTTATTCATGTGAAGTTTGGGAAAGCAGCTTGTTTTTTAGTCTCATTTTGTTAGTTTGCTAGGATCTTTGCTTTATTTACTGCTCTGTGTAGATAGATGAAGAGATGCAAAGTTAAAAATACCCCATTTACAAACAGGTATGACATTAGTACTTTTAATCAGAGCCTTATTTATTTGTCAGGATATTATTGCAAGTTAAAGAACCTCTTGATGAATTTTTCAAAAACCTTGAATGATCAGTTGTTTTCTCCTAAGCCGTGAGCTGCCCATGTCCTACAGCTCATTAGTCATTCCCTGGAGGTGTTCTATATTCTTACCATTGTTACTTACCTTTGAATATGCAGTGACAATAGAAGTAAATATCTCGATTCCATTCCTTAACTGTACCAGCTCCTAAAACCATATGTTGTTGATAAATATTTCTTGAAGATATTTTAGTTACCTTGAATGAAAGCACATAAATGAACAAAATCCCATGTATTTCTTCACTAATCTTGTGTCTTTGTTTTCCCATCCTTAGACTAGTATACCTGCAGTAAAGAGGAAAGAAAATATAATTTTACAATCTTTAATAGTTGCTTATACTTTCTGTTATTTTTTCATCACTGAAGGAGAACAGAATGTCTACCCCCGTCTACCCTATCTAGTTGCTATAAATAATCCTCTGTCCCTAGATAGAGAGATGGACTGGATGACATTGTAAAGTGATTTATAGCTGTGTTTTGCTATAATTTTAAAGGATCATAGAATAATTTAAGTGCAAGGGGACCACTCAATGCAGGATCAGCTACGAGGTCAGACCAGGTTGCTTAGRGCTTTATTCAATTTCGTCTTGAAGCCTGCAAGGGTAGACATTCCACAAACTCTCTGGGCAACCTGTTCCAGTGCCTGACTGTCCTTGTTTTTTCACCTTATATTATTTGGTTAAAGTAATTAAAACTATTTCCCTGTTCTATGTTTGTTGATAGGATTCCAGTTAATGGACATGCATAAACTTAGGGGAATGGCACACTGGAAGAGCAGTAATAGTTTGCTTTGTTAACAGTATTTAAACAAGCCAGAAACCTATCAGTCTTGGTTGCATCTTTGTACTTCCCAAGTCCCTAAATATAATCCAGATACCGCAGTTAACATCTCATATATATGAGGAATATGTTTTCAAGGAAATCAAGAGGATTTTGGATTGTTTTCATTACTTTCTGTGGAAGAATTATTTTCTGTTATTGTAACAAATATGTTTGGTAGTTTTGCTAGCTAGTGTTTTTTTCTTTTGTGCTTTGTTGGTCTAGATCATGATGAATGTCTTTATGCAATGCTGAAGTGTGTCCCATCACTTTCAGTCATTACCAAGATAAGCTATTAGACTGTTTGAAATATTTGAATGATACTTTAAAATAAAAGCAGATGATCGGAATTGTCAAAATTATGTACTTATTGTGTAGAGAATAAGAAGTTGTAAGCTACAGAAATCCAACTTACATTAGTGTTCGAGAAAATTATTTAACATGAAGAATGAATACATCTTACCACTACAGCAGGCTCTTCAGGTAGTAGCTGAGGAGCCATCTGTGTGGCTTAGTAGATTTGTGGAGACAGTAAGGTGGCTGGACACTTGAAACTCGTTGTAGTAGGAGCTGGTAATTGTGGGTTTTCTGGCTGTGTTTCTTCCACTGCCCTCCTTTTCTTACAGCGTCAATTTAACTAAAATCAAATATAGCTGGAGTGAGCCCTACGTGAAAAAAAAGCCCACAGGGAGTGGGGGAGACGCATATTGAAAGCACTGTTCTTTCCTCCTGGTTCCTTACTCTGTGCTCACTACCTTTAGGGGAAGAGCACCTTTTCTGTCCTATTGTGCAATGGGACTGGTGACAGGGCATCCCAGGTGCTGAGTGTCCTCTTGCTTCTTCTCACTTTCACTGGGATGGGGATTTGCCCTGGGGAGGAATCACATATATATATGGGTGAGCAAAATTGTGTGAAGAGAGTCAGGGAACGCTTTTCAACTGTGCATGAGATCGGAAAGGCAAGACACCAGGGAATCATGCCAGGTTCTGCACAGGCTATATAAGGGAGAAGGAGGAGAGAGTAAATGAGTAGCTATGGTGGGAAAAAGATCTGCTACTGTGTAATGTGGACAAAAACAGCTTTGCTCTCTCCTTGTCATCTTTATGTGTTTTGAGAAACAGCACCCTACCCTGCCCTCAAAGTGCTGTACCTGACCTGTCAGCTCTGGTCATGTTCTCAGTCTGTTCCCCTTAGACTAGCTGAAGAGGCTGCCTTGCAGTTTTATATTTTCAGTCTCACATTAGGTTCCAGAACATAGATGTACTTTCTGTTTATCTACTTTAGTTTCTCTTTTTTCCTGTCATTGCTATACTAGATGCCTAACAATAATTTACTGCAGTGGCAAAAGCCAAAATAAGGACAACTGTAATAGTCGTAAGTCAAATTTTTCTACTATGTGGTGTGTTGGTAAAATACATCCCCTACTGCCCTCTTACAGTTACAGGCTTACATTACATTCTGACAGGATCGTCATGCTAGGATTCATGGGGTCTCTAACTAGCAATAGTGAAGTCTAATGCATTCTGTCAACGTGAATTGCTTTTTTTTGTTGTTCAATTTTAGAGATGCTTCACAAGCAGTTTTTGCTGTCCCTGATGAATGATTGCTTATGTACTTATGAGCCAGCAATGTGCCCTGGCAGYAGGGAAGGTCAGTGGTATCCTGGTCTGCATTAGGGAGAGCATTGTCAGCAGGCAGGTGGAGGGAGGTATTCCCTTCTCTCTGCTCACCACTGATGAGGCCACACCTGCAGTGCTGGGTCCAGATCTAGACTCCCCAGGACAAGAGAGACATAGACATACTAGAGCAAGAACTGAGAGGCCACAGAGATGAAGGGAYTGGATCATTTGAGACAGAGGTGAGACAGCTGGAACTATTTAGCCTGGAAAAAAAGACTCAGGGGGGATCTTATCAATGTGTATAAACATCTGACGGGAAGTTGTAAATAAGACAGAGCCAGAGTATTTTCAGTGGTACCTAGTGACACAACAACACATAATGGACACAAAATGAAACCCAGGAAAGTCCATCTAAATCTAAGGAAAAACCTTTTTACTCTGAAGGTGATGGAGCACTGGAAGAGGTTGCCCAGAGAGGTTGTAGAATCTTCATCCTTGGAGATATTCAAAAGTCATCTTGACAGGCTCCTGGACAACCTGCTGTAGCTGAGCTTGCTTGAGCAGGGCAGTTGAACTTCATGATCTCCAGAGGACCTGTCTAACTTTAACCCTTCTGTTATTCTGTGTGATTTTAATGCAGTTTATTGTGGTGTAAAGACTTGGGAAGTAGACACCTTTCACTAATTTTGCAAGTGGTGATTGAGTAACATGCATTAACTTGTGACTTGGGTGATGGAGAGGGGATATGTTCCTCTCAAGTTCTGAATTAGAGCCCTGCTGTCTCTAAAGACAAGAAGTATTTATTTCCCTGGTGCCTTGTGTCACTTTAGGCCCCAGGCCAATTGACTTGTTTTGAATTATATGTAGTGAAGAATGCATTTTTTTTCAACAGAAATTAGCAAATGTTGCTGTTTCTTTTAAAGTCTTTTTGTGCTGTAATTTATTGAACAACAAGCATATGTATTTGAAGACAAAATAGGACAAATGACATCATGGTGTATATGCCTTCATTAGTCCGTAAATCGGAAATAGAAGCTCTTGTTTGATGAGATGCTTTATTGAAATCCAGAGGCAAAGAGTAGGGCTGTACTATAAAGTGACTCAAAGGTTAAGCCTTTTACTAGCATAATAATTAATCTTGTTGTAATGAATGTTTCTTGAATGTTTCTTTTTTTATTATTATTCTTTTCAGGGAAATTCAAATGGCATTGCTACTGTGGATGTTTCAGCAGGTTTTGTGGGACTAGATAGCTATGTGGAGATACCAGCAATCTTCTTGACAGCGTTTGCAACATATGCAGGACCTTTGCTCTGGGCCATTCATCTGCTGTGCTACTTAAGTTCTGAAGTTAGCAGGTAATCAGTTTTGAACTAAATTAATGCTCCCCTATGTATTACTGATAAAAGCTCCTTTTTTTTTCCTTGAAAGTTAGTTTTCCGTTGAGAAAATGCAAACTCTCTTTTAGTATGAGTTTATATTACCTTACTGTTTCTGTTTCTTTTATCTGCAAAAGTTTTGTGCTGGGAGATATGCTATGTTTTACTGCTTTTGTATCTTAATGGCTTCTGAGTTTTCTGTACTAAATCATTTAGAATATTATTATGTTGTATTGTAATGAGGAAAAATACTAGGATGATGCCTGAAAACATTCTTCTCAGTGTCTATTAAACAGGAGACCTGAGGATGCTGATTTTTTGGTAATGCAATAGAAATCAAACTTAACTGATGCTCTGTCCCGTGTGTTGTCATTACTTGGCATAGAGGCACACAGCATTCTATTAAAAAGAACATGTTTGTCTTACAGTAGATGTTATTCGTTATTCCAGGCATTTGTAGCTGAAATGTATGTACATCTGGGCCTTTGGATGTCAGGGTCAAGGATGTGTTAAAGAATGTAAAATGAAGTACTGCATTTGCAATTTTAGGGAGACATAGTAAGAAAACGTTTATGTAACCTAGAGTGTGTGTGTAAAATTCAGCAAGACTCTCTTATGTTACAAGTTTAATTCATCATCAATGGCACTCTTGCTGAGAGAATTAGTGTGTTAAAAGGAGCTGTAAATTCAGTATTCTACCATATCAATCCATAGACACAAAACCTTGATATATTTTCAGTGAAATAACATTTGTCAGTGACTAAATTTTTACTATCTCAGAGCTTTCATTAGTCAACTACAAATCTTTTCTCTACTATCTGTGGATCTTACCTTAACCATTTTTTTAATGAGAAGCAAAACATTTCAGCAGGCTTGGCAGGTGGAATCTTAGGCAATATTTAGTTTATCATAGCTCTTTACCTTTTGCATTAGCCTGCCCTGTAAACATATTTGACCTCTGTTTATCTAAAGAGTCCCATTTAGTCCCATCCCTCTTGTGCTTTTTCTTATTTGGCTTCTCCTCTTTTTCCTTGTTTGTCTTGGGCTATAATTATGTGATGAATTTGTGTTGGCATATATGTGCTCATCAAAGGCACATAGAAGTGAGATGCCCAATAAACGTAGCTGCATAGAGTAATGGAGGTTTTCATGTCAGAAAGACCTGTTCTAGCAAGATACATTCCTGCAAAGTCATTGTGCCCAGTGCTCCTTGTTAACAAGCTGTAGAGATGATTTCCTTATTTGCTGATTTCTTTATGTCTGCCAAATTGCTCTTTAGAGACTAGCTCTCCACTTGATTTCAACAGAATTATGTAGTCTTCTGCCATTGTATTATGTCAGTAAAGCACTCAGTATAGGCTAGGACTCATAATGGAACATCACCTCTGGGTCTTAATCCATTTATTTTGAAGTCATTTTTCATCTTATCTAGATTGACACTGTCTAAATATTGGTCTATATGTATAATACCTCTGAAATCCTGGCTTTCGTCTGTTCATTCTGATTTTTTTTTTTGCTTTAAGTGGAGTTCACATGGAATACAAACWATTTTTGTTTGAATTTGTATAACCACAGAAGCCTCTTTCTAGATTTTTCCCTGCCACCTCATGTCTTGACACTAAACTCATTTTTTCTCTATAATTCTGAAGCCTCTTGGTTTAGCTTTAGTTACTGATTTGCTCCACTAATGCCCTAGTCAAATTTCCAAAGTTTTCAAGCTTCCTCATTTCTTTCAACTCTCTCTTAAAAAGTTTCAATTTACATAGAAGAGCTCCTGCTTCTTGTCTTCTGTAAAATGTGATCCAGTACCCTGGTTATTCTTTGCTTTTTATTAATCCTCTGTTTTTCACAGTGAATTCCTTTTTTCCTCTCTTCAGCTCTGCCAAAGCTTGTTTAAGAGTGATTGACAGTTCTGTGGGTCACATCCGTGTTCCTATGTTTTTTTAACAGTCCCRCTCTCTGTCATTCATTTTTACACTGTAGATCCTTTGGAACTGGAGCTTTTCGCTTTGGCGAAACAGAAGACTGCAAGCACAGTGGTGTAGACAGCCTCAGTACCACTGTGTGGGGAAGGGAAACAATAAAACCTATCTAATGTTTCAAAGAGCTGAAGTTTTAATTTTACTTAAACCCCAGACTGCAGATTGTGATCAGATCTAACATACAATTAAAGAGAAAATGACACCATGTAGCATGTTCTTTAAAAGCTGTTCTAACAGAGTAATCAAAAACTTTCTGCAAGCTGTTCTAAGTAATTAAAATCTTTTTGTAATAACATCTTTAAGGATCTGTACTTGTCTAGTATTTTTTCAAATAATGTGTCTCTACGGTAATGTTGGTTATTCCTGTGATGTTTTCTTGGTTGAATTATTGCAGACTAAAAGCTCAGCTAGTAGTTTTGCCAGGTGCAGTGCTGGTTTAAACTGCTCTCAAGTGGATAGCTGTGACCTGAAATACCCACATCACTTGCGCAAGTAGATCCCATTGAGCAGCTTGTGTCCATAGATATTTTAAGGTTTATTTGGGTCAGCCTGGTAAGGTTGTTTCCTCTGAAAACTGTTCTGAATAACTTTGGACTAGAATCTTTCTAATCTCTGGGACTTGTTTAAATTGGTACTTTTTAGTGTTCAGAGCTTTGGTCTGTACACCTTTCCTCCTATTTTTGTGTTTTGTTATCGCTGGCTGAATGGTTGTGTCCTTTCTTTGCTTTTATTCTTTGGACCCAAAGCTGAAACTGCAGAAGGCATAGGTCAGCTGTTCAAGCGATTTCTTAAGTGTATGGGAACTTAACGCTTTTTAAAAAACAGCTAAATGCTTTAAAGTCTTTATACAAGCTTCTTATTTTTTTTATAAGCAGTATACTTTAGCCAGTGAAGTTCAAACCTTTGCTTGTCTTTTTCTTTTTTTAATGTGGACCTGAATATAAGACGAAGGTTCTTTCCCTCTTTACTCCAGATAGGAAGGTCTAAGAGAATCCATGCATTTGTTTTACATGCAGAGCAGGGCTGTGAGATTGCTGTAGGAAATCATCAAGATTCCTGAGGCATCGTAATACAGTCACAGCCGAAAGGATATAACTAGAACTGCACAAATGTGCCATTCTTAGCCTAAATTCTGGCATCTGTAGCATGTTTTAGATCATCTTGAGTCTGAGGAAGTTGAATTGGACAGGGGAATGTGCTATTAGCTATATTTGTTGTTTCCAGGCACTGAGCACAGCCCTATGTAGCTTGTAGCTGCATCGCTTGGCTTTCTTCACTGGAGCTTCTTGCTGTGGTTCTTAGAAACAGCTCCACAGAGACAAGTACTTCCTAAGGGCAAGTACACAGACCTACCCTTCTCTCTCTCTGCACTCTACTTTCATAGAATCAGACTAGCTGAGTGTGGCAGGTGCCTCTGAATATCATATAGTCCAACCTCCCTGCCCAAAGGAGGGTCGAGCAGAGCAGGTTGCTCAGGCTCCTGTCCAGTTGGGTTTTGAACATCTCCAAGGATGGAGAATCTTCATCTGTGTGCAGACTGTTTCAGTGTATGACCACCATCACAGTAAAAAGGTGTTTTCTTCTGCTTAAGTGGAATYTCTTATATTTCAGTTTGTGTTTGTTGCCTCTTGTCCTTTCACTGGATATCGTGGAAAAGAGGCTGGCTCATCCTTCTTTACTTCCCTTCCATCAAGTATTTATATGCTTTGGTAAGATCCCTGAAGAGCCTTCTCCTCTCTAGGCTAAACAGTTCCAGCTCTCTGAGCTTCTTACTTGAGAGATGCTCCAGTCCCTTAATCATCCTTGTGATGCCTTACTAGACTCTCTGCAATGTGTCCTTGTCTTTGCTATCTTGGGCAGGCAGGAACTGGACAAGAGACCACAGATGTGGCTTCACTAGCACTTAATAGAGGGGAAGAATGCGCTTTCTGGCAACACTCTTCTTAATACAGCCCAAGTASTTTTAGCCTTTTTTGATGCAAAGGCACGTTGATTGCTGGGCTGTGTTCAACATGTTGTCCACCAGCACTCCCAAGGCTTTTTCTGCCAAGCTTCTTTCCAACAGGTCAGTCCACAGCCTGTCCTGGTGCCTGGGGTTTTCCCTTCCCAGATGCAGGACTTTGCATTTCCCTTTGTTGAAGGCCTAGAGTTGCCCTAAACAAATCACAAGTTGCTTCAAAGCTATCCACAACATAAATGCTGTCCTCTTCCCCTACGGACCAGCTACGGAACTGTGTTCTAAGAGTTGAAGCACTTTCTGTGTAAATGTTGGGGGAAGCTGTGAGCACAGAATTTATAAATATGTACATTTGGGATAGGTTGGATTATTTTTGCTTTACAAAGATAGAGGCAAGCATCTGAAGAGATCTGAAACTTAAAACACTTGTGACTTAATTTTTGGTATAGTTGGCGTACCAGCATTAGGAGTGTCTAGTGACACTCCTAATCAAGAACTCAGGCTCCAGTGTGTTTGCCACTGCCCAAATGGTTTACAGAGTTGTCCACACAACTTTAAAATGGTCTTGAAGATGCTGTGTAGTGACATTACTACAAGGTTGCTCTTGTTGACAGAACTGCTAGCTTAGAAAGGGACCACTTTAAGTAAGTATGAAGACCTGCTTTTTAGTTAATAAGAGTTCTTTTGCTTTGTGGACAATATTAAATTCAAAGTAAAGTAAACATTTTTGGTTTCTGCCAGTGCCCTATTCCTAGCTTTTTACATTTTGCTGCCTTTTTCCTCTTGCTTTTCTGGTGTCCATCTAACCTTTAGAAGTATGCTCAATAGCATGTGGCTCAGTTGGCCACACAGCCTAGCAACTTTCAGTTAATCTGCAGAGCTACAAGCTGCTGCTTACTCTTTGCGCAGGCATACAACATTATATTGCTGTAAAAAAGCTTCACTATTTAACCTCTATTCTTGTCTAGAACCTGTGCATCCTCAGACAGTATTTTCTGGCATCCTGTGTGGCAAATCCATGATTTGCCAGATGCTGCTTACAGGAAGTAGTTTTTTAAACATAATATTTGGATAAGCTTATTGGATCTATTAGCAGAACAAATAGCTATGACATTAGGCTAAACTAGCTTAAAGGCCATCAGTTCTTCAGGCAGCAATTTGGGGGTCTCATGATAAGTAAACCAGTGTTTATTCAGATAATACTATTGTTTTAGACAAAATCTGTCAGCAGGACTCTAGAGGAACAGGAAGAGGCTCTGAAAGACTTTTGAACATATTTAAAAAATAATGAAATGAAGGGTGGCTAGATTTTGCTCTGTATTTTTGTTCTTTAACTTCCAGTAGCCCTTCCTATTGTTACTGGAACTTGGCTGTTTGAACTTCACAGATGAAAGCTAACTTGCTTCTGAATTGCAGAGTAGCAAGTGGTCATTGTGTTTTGTAAGATGCTATTTTCAAAAATCATAGGCATTGGGTGCAATAAAGGAACTTTTGTAAATTCTGATGAAAGTGATTAGGATTGTCTATACTGACCTCTAAGAAGATTTATTTGGTTAGTCTACACAATCCTTGGAGGAGGCACACTCAACCCTGGTACTGCTATAAAGTGAAGTGGTACCATAAGCAATACTCATTTCAAGATCCAGCTGTGCCCTTATGCCAGAGGTTGCCATTGATCTGCCAGTGATAATTCTCTCTCATAGATTTAAATAAAATACTCTCCTTAATTTTGCTTTCAGCAAAAGAAGATGGGTCACTAACATTTTCAAAAGAGTAGTCTCCACTAATCTGCATGATTGTTTCAGGAYTGAAGAATTCAGAAATGTTCATGCAAGATTAATAGGGCTGGTAATAGGTTGGTGGATGGTGGTCTCTTCTGATGAATCCCAGAGCATATACCTATCTTTGACTTTGGATGAGGGTTAGTTTGCTAAAATGTCTTTGAAGCCCTTGAGGCTACAGTGATGAGCCTTGATAATTCCCAGTTGTGTTGATAATACTGGAATTTGGTTAAGATTAGAATTTCAAATAGCCATTTATTACTGCTTTACCTAAGAAGTTAGCCTTATATAGATAGCAGTAAGTGCTCTTGCTAAACAGCGGTTACTTGTGCCGTAAAGAAGTCTCCCACACATCCTCTCTCTCACCCTTTCCCTGTCACACATGCTTTTCCTCTGTCTCCCTCCCCCCCACCCTGTGCTTTCTTTTTTTTCTCATGGTTTTCATCTTCTGTGTGCTTTCTCTCATGTGCTGTCCCGCCTTCTCTTTCTTATGCTTTCCCACTCTATTTCACTATGTTGTGCTTWCTTCCATTATCTCTTGCATGCTTTATCACTGTAATAGGGCTTTCTATCTCTTGAGTGCCCTTTCCATCTCTTGCTTTCTCTCTCAGTCGCCTGTTTCCTCTCTTGCTGTTGTTTGCACTGTCACACTCGCTTGCATCCTGTTTCTCTTGCACACATTTTTCCTCTCTCTCGTGCTTTGTCTCTCTTGCATGCTTTCCTTCTCTGTGTCTCTCATTCATGCTTTCACTCTGTCTTGCACATCATCATCCCTTCCTGATACTTGCATTTCCTGTCTTGCAGACTGTTCTTTCTCTCACATTTTCCCTAGCTTTCTCTTGTGCTTTCCCTATCCTTCAGTTCCTCATGTGGGATTTCCCCTTCTTTCATATGAACTTCTCTCTCTGTGTTTCTCTCTCTCTCTCTCTCTCTCTCTCTTTCTTTCTCTGTCTCTTCCTTTTGTGTGCTTTTCCTCTCTCATAAGTGAGTGGCTTTCGCTGTCCCTCTAACCTGTGCTTTCTTGCGTCCTTTCCCACTGTCTTGTTTATGGTGTTCCTCCCTAATTCATGGTTTCTTTCTGTGTCTTGTGCCCTTTCCCTTCTTTCTCTTACATGTATATGCTTTCTCTCCCTCTTCTGCACACTTTGCCTCTTCTTCTTGCATGCTTTCCTTTTTTCTTCCATGTATTTTCCCTCTCACTTTTTCTTGTTTGCATTTTCCCTCTCTCTCATGCACTTTGTCTCTCGGTTTTTCTCCGCCCTCTGCTCACACTTTCCTGCCCTCCCTTACTTTCCTGTGCCCCCTATCTTGCATGCTTCCCTCTGCAGCTTTCTCAGTTCTGCTTTCTCTCTCTCATGCATGCATGCTCTCTCCTTGGTCTTGTTTTTCCTCTTCCTCTTGCATGCTCATTGTTTCCCTTTCATTCTCTCTCATGCAGCTCCCTCTTTTTCTCTTGTGCRTGCTTTTTATCTATCTTTTAGAAGTTTTCCCTCTTGCATGCACGCTTTTGCTCTCTCAAGTGTACTCTCTCATGTCCCTACCCTCTGTCATGCACTGATTCTCTTCCCCTATTTGTTGCCTGTGCTTTCTGTCTTGCATGTGAGTTTTGCCTCTCCTGGATTATATTTCTCTCATGCTTTCCCTTTCTTGTGCTCACATTTTCCCTTTCCTTCTGTTACTCATTTGCATTTTCTCTCTCTTTTACACAATGTTTGTTTGTCTGTTCCTCACACTTCCTCTGTCTTGTGTGTTTTTCCTCTTGCAAGCAGTTTCCCTCTTTTGTGCGCTTCCTTTCTCCCTGCAACATGCTTCACTATCATGTGCACTTTCTCTCTTGGACACTTCACCCTCTCCCTCTCTCACTGTCTCTTACTCTCTCTTGTACACTTCCATCTCCTGTCCTTTCATGCTTTTCTTCCCACACAATTGCTCCATTCTTGTGTTCCTCACATGCGCTTTCCTTCTCTCTCTTGCTCTCTCCCCCTCTTTCTCTGATTGCTCTCTTGAACTTTCCCTTTCTGATGTGTGCTTTCCATCGGTCTGTTACTAGCTTTCCCTCTCTTGCAAGTTTTCATTCTTGCATGCTTTACCTTGCTGTGAGCTTTCCAGTTTTACATGTTCCTCCTTTCCATGCTTCCCCTCTCTCCCTCACTTTCTCTCTCTTGTGCAGTCTTTCCTTCTCTTTGTCTTTTTTAATCTTTTGTGCATGCTGTCTTGCACTTTTCTGCTCATGTTTCTTTTCCTGCACTTTCTTTCTCTGTCCTGCATGAGCTTTCCCTCTTTCTCTGTTCCTTGCATGCATTTCCCCTTTTCTGCACATGCTTTCTGTCTCTTACTTACTTGTGCACTTTCTCTCTCATTTGCACTTTACCTTTCTCTTGCTGGTATTTTCCGACTTTGCTTACGCTTCCCTCCCTTGTATGTTTTCCCTCTCTTGTGCTTCTTCTCCTTCTTATATGCATATCCTCCATGTCTTGTGCACTTTCCCTGTCTTTTGCATATACTTTTCATTTTGCGTATGTTTTCTGTCTCATGTGCTTTCTCTTTCTCTCACTTTCTTTCCCTTGTRCTTTCCCTCTGAAGTGCTTTCTGGCTTTCCTTCATGCTTTCCCTCTTTTTCACTCCTTTCTCTCTCTCGTTTTCCTCTCCAAGCTTTCCCTCTCTCTTGTGTGCTCTCCCTCTTTTTTGCAGTTTCTTTTGTCACGTGCTTTGCCTTTCATTTTCTCATGCACCTTTCCTCTCTTGTGCACTTCCCCTCTTTTGCATTCTTTCCCTCTTGCTTGTGCTTTCTTTTCCCTTTCTCATGCTATTCCACTGTCATTCACTCTCTTGCATTCTTGTCTCTATTGCACCTTTCTTTTCTCATGTGGCTTTCCTCTAGCTCTTCTCTGCACATTTTCTTGAACATCTCAGGCTTTCCCTCTCCCATTTATGCACTCTCTCTCTTGCACACCTGTTCTCTTGCATACCTTCACAAACACTTCCCTTTTTTCATGCCCTTTTTGTCTCTGTCATGCCTCTTCTCATCTCTCGTGTTCTTTACCTCTCTCAGGCATTGTCTAACATATACTTTCTTTCTCTCCCATGTGCTTTTGCTCTGATTGCTCATGCTTTCTCTCTGCATGCTTCTCCCTCTTTCACTCTCTCTTTCTCTCTCTTTTGCCAGCACAGTCTCTTGTGCCTGCATACTTTACCTCTGTGTTGCTTTGCAGGCTTTATCTCTCTGGCATGATCTCTCTCTCTCTCTTTCTCTCCCTCTCATGCAATTTCGCCTTCTCATTTGCTCTTCTCTCTTACTCTCACAGCCTTTTCCTCTCATACGCATGCGCTACCCTCTGTTGTGCACTTTTCCTCTTAGCTGCTTGAGCTTTCTCTCTTTTACATGTCCCCCCTGTCTCTCGCTCCTTCCCTCTCTGTTGCATACTACCTTTCCTTTTCTTGTTTGTTGTCCCTCCCCTTCTTACTCTTTCCCTGTTTCTTGGGCTTGCTTTCTTGGGCTTTCTATCTCTTGTGTTTTCTGGTTTGGTGTCATGCTGTTTCCCTCTTGCTCTCTCCCTCTCTTGAACTGTCTGGCTCTTGCATACTCCTTCCTGCTATCTCAGGCTTTCTCTCTTGGTCTTTCCATTTTTCCTGATCTCTTGAGCGTCTTGTCTCTTTTTTTTGCATGCTCTTTCTCTCCTGTTCCATTTACCTCTAACGCTCCTTCCCACTTGCTGTCTCGTGCTTTCCCCCTTCTCCTTTCTTACTGACTTGACTTCCTTCTATTTCTCTCTGTCCTTTTCTCTCCCTTTTGTTCTTTCCCTCTTGCTGTATCAAATGCTTTTTCTCTTTTATGTTTCCTTTCTCTCTCTTGCATGTGGGCTTTTCATCTGTCTTCTCTGCCCTTTCTCCCTTTCACTCCTCCTCTCCCMTGGGTACTTCTTCCATCTCTTTCATGCAGTCTTCACAGAATCACAGAAAAGTTGAGGTTGGAAAGGACCTTTGGAGATCATCTAGCACAGCCCCCCTGCTCAAGCAAGTTTTGTCTCTCCTGCATGCTTTCCCTCTGTCTCCCACACAGTTTTCTTTTTCACTTATACTTTGCCTCTCTAACCCTCTTTTACGTGTTTTTTCCTGCAGAGTTTCTTTTCCCTTCTTGTGCTCTTTCTCTCTGTCATGCTCTTTCCATCTCTCCCAGGTACTTTCCCTCTGTCTTRCACGGTTTCCCTCTCCCAGGCATTTTCTCAGTCTAGCATGTTCTTTCTCCCTCTCCTGTGCACTTTGCTTTTCCCATGCTCCTTCTTTCTCCTTCTTTTTCTGTCATTCATTTTTTCCTCTTACTTGTTTACATTGTCTCTTGCACACATCTCTCTCACATGCAGTCTTTCCCTCTTCGTTGCAGTGAGTTTTTTCTCTCTTGTTTTCTTCCTCTCATGATCTCTCTTTTCTCCTCTGCTGGTCTTTCTTTCTTTCCTCATCTCAAGGAGCTTCCTCTCTCTTTCTTGCATGCACTCTCTTCCCCTTTCCCTCTCTCTTACATTCTTTCCCACTTGCTCTCTTGCTCTTTCCCTTTCCCTCTGATGCTTTCGGAAACTCTCCTGCTGACTTGTGTCTCTGTTTTTCTCCCTCTATCTTTTATTCTTTCTCTCTCTCTCTGACACACACTTTCCCTCTTTCATGTTTCCCTGGCATATGTCTATCACTTGTGCTCACTTTTTCTCTCTCTCTCTCTCTTCCCATCTTGTGTACCCTCTGCATCTCTCATGCACTTTCCATCCCACTCTCTCATGTGGTTTTCCTCTTCTTTGCTCATACCTTCCTTTTTGTGCTTCTGCCTCTGCATCTCCTTTGAAATGTCCTCCTTTTGCATGCTCCATCTATCTATCTTGGACTTTTTCTTCTCGTGCACGCTTTTGTACTGTCATGCGCTTAGTCTCCACTTCTTGTGTGCACTTCTCCTATCCTTCTCACATTTTCTTTCTTTGCATCATATTTTCCACTTTTGTGTGGCTGAGAGTTGTCCCATCTCTGTCGTGTGCTTTCTGCCTCATTCCTTCTTGTTCTCTTTCTTCTCTCTTGCTCCTTTTCTCTTTCTTGGATCTCTGGAGCTGTCCCACTATCATTCATGTATTTTTCCTCTCCCTTCTCTCTTTATGTCTTACACCCATTTTCTCTTGCGTACTTTTTCAGATGCTTTTYCTTCTCTTGCTTGTGTGCTTTCCCTTTCTTGTGCTCTTTCCTTCCCTCCAATGTGCTTTCTCTCACTCAGGCCTTTTCCTTCGCTTACATGTGTTTTCCCTCTCCTGCCCACTTTGTCTTTCTTGCACTCTCACCCTTTTCTCCTCTCTCTCTCATGCCTGCTTTCTCTCTTGCCTGCCTCTCTCTTGCAGGTACTCTTGCCCTCCCTATTGCATGTGGGCTTTCCCTTTGTTGTCCCTCTGTCTTTCTGGGACTTTCCTGATTTCCTTTGACTTCCCCTCTTTTTCTTGCATGCACTTCCTCTCTTCTCCTGTCCCTCTCTCTGGTATGCCCTGTTTCCCTCTCTCTCATGCTCCTTCCCACTTGTATTCTTGCGCTTTCCCTTTCCCTCTGATGCTTGCCATCACTCTCCTGTTGACTTTTTTTCTCCCTGTTTCTCTCTCACTCTCTATTTCCCTCTCTTTTGTTCTTTTTTCTCTTTGTCACACTCTCCTTTCTCTCTTATGTTTTCTCTCTTGCATATGGGCTTTTTGTCTCTTTTCTGTGTTCTTTTCTGCTCTCTCTCTCCATTTTCCCCTTTCTTGCATACTCCTTCCATCTCCCCCATGTACTTTCTGTTCCTCTCACATGTATTGCCTTTCTTTCTCATGACATTTTCCTCTGCTTCTCCCTTGAATTTTCCCCCTCTTGTATACTCCTTCCTTTTCAYGCTTTTTCGCTTGGTCTTTCCATCTCTCCTGACCCTTTGGGTCTCTCATCTCTTTCCTGTATGCACTTCTTCACTTGCCCTTTCTGCTTCTCTCGTGGTGCCCTTTTTGCCCCTCTCATAGCTCCCTTTCCCTCTCTTTAACACTCCTTCCCACTTGCTCTGTCAAACTTTCTCTCTCCTTCTTCTTTCCATCACTCCCCTACTGACTTGTTCTCTTTGTTTCTCTCTTTCCCTCTCTTTTTTCTTGCCCTCTCTGTGTCACACACTTTCCATTTCTCTCTCATGTTTCTCTCTCTCTTTTGCATATGGGCCTTTTTTCTGTTTAGTCTCTGCTCTTTTCCTCTCACTCTTCCCCTGTCCTGTGTACTCTTTGTATCTCTCTCATGCAGTTTGTTTTCCTTGTGTATTTATCCTCTGTCTCCCATGCAGTTTTCATTTTCCTCACTTCTGCTGTCTGTTGTACACTGCTCCCTTAATCCCTCCATTTCTTCCCCACAAACTATCCCCTTCTTGCATGTCCTTCCTTCTGTCTAGGCTTTCTCTATCTCCTGCCTTCTCTCACATGCTTTCCTTCTCTCACACTCTGTCTCTGCAGCCCATGCATGCCTGTCCTATCTTTCTTGTGTACGTTTTCGTTATCTTGGGATTGTGTTTTCTGTCTCTGGGTGGTGGGGATTTTTCCCGTCTCATTCTCACGTGCTCTCCATCTCCCTCTCTTGCTCATGGCCTCTTGCTCTTCTGCTCCTTCCTTCTTTCTTGAATCTTTCAAGCCCTCCGTTTCTTGTGCACATGCTTTCATGCTGTCACTCTTGTACATCTTCTCTCGCATGCTTTCCCTTCCTTAAGTGGTTTTCCTTCCTCTCACATGCATGCTCTCCCTTTCTTGTGCTTTTTTCCCCCTTCTCTCGTGCTCTTTCTTTCTGTCATGCGCTTTCCCTGTCATGTGTGTTCTCTTCCCCTCTCCCAGGCATTCTCCTATTTTGTATGTTTTCCAACTTTTATGTGCACTTTCCCTTTCTCATGTGTGTCTGTCGTATGATTGCTTTTCTTGCCTCTCACATTCTTTCTCTGTCTCATGTTTTTCCTCATGTCATGCAATTTCTCTCTTGCTCCTTCCCTCTCACTCTCATTTCCTTCAGTCTTTCATTGCTGTCTTTATCTTTCCATCTTTCCTGATCTCTTACCTGCATTTCGCCTCTTGCCCTTTCCTTTTCTTTTGACCCTTGTTTCTCTTGCATGCCTTTTTACCCTCTCTCATAACCCCTTTTTCCTCCCTCTCATGCTATTTCCCACTCAGTTTTTCTCACTTTCCCTCTCTCTCCTCCTTTCTATCACTCTTACTAATTTGTTTTCAGTCTGTTTCTTTGTGTCTTTTTCTCCCCCTTTTGTTCTCTCCCTCTGTTACACACTCCCCCCATCCCCCCACCTTTCTCGCATGTAGGCTTTTTGTCTGTTATTTACCCTTTCTTTCTCTGCCTCTCCTCCACTCCCTTGAGTACTCCTTCCATCCCTCTTGTGCACTTTTTGTCTCTCTCACATGCTTTCCCCCTCTCTCACATGAAATTTTCCTCCTCCTCACTTGTGCTTTCCTCCCTAAACTGTCCTTCTCTTGCATACTCTTTTCTTCACTCTCAGGCTTTCTGCCACTCATGGTTTGTTTTGCATGCTTTCTTGCCTTCACTTGTGCTGTGTCTGTATCTCTCCACACTTCCCKTGTCTGTCTTGTGTATTTTCCTCCTCTGTATCATGCGGATTCCCTCTCTCTGTGGCCAGGCTTTCTCTGTCTCTCTTGCACACTTTCCTTCCTGCTCTCTTGCTTTGCTGCTGTTTCTTCTTTCTTGAATCTCTTCTTGAGCCCTTCCTCCCTGGCACATGCACTTTCCCTCTCTCTCTCTCTCACACACACACACACACACACGGACTTTTTATCTTGCACATTGGGTTACAAGTCCTTTCGCTTGCATGCTCTTCCCTTTCTCATGCTGCTGTGTGCTTTCCCCCTCTCACACTGGTTCCCTCTCCCAGACATTTTCCTGTCTAGCAAGTGCTTTCCCTCTCGTGCAAGCACTTTCCRTTTCTCATGCTCTCTCTTGCCACCTTCTCTCTCATGTGCTTTCTCTCTCTTGCACACTTCTTTCTCACATGTATGCTTTCCCTCTCTGGTGCATGTGTGCTTTCTGTCTCTCATTTGCTTTCTTTCGTGCATGYTCTTTCCCTCTCTCAGGCTTTCTCTCTTGTTTCTCTTGTGCACTTTCTTCTCTTGCATGAGTTTTGCTTGTATCTCACGCACGCTTTTTTTTTCCTCTCTGCACATGCTTTCCTTTTCTCTCTCATGCTTTCTCTGTAAGTCAGTTTCCCTCATGCTCTTTCCTTCTCAATCTCTTACTCATTTCCTCACAGTCTTTTACTTCTCTCTTAGTCTTTCTATTTTTCCTGGTTTCTTGGGCTTCTCCTCTCTTTCTTGCATATGCTTTCTCTCTTGCCTTTTCTCTCTTTTTTTTGCCCTTTCCATCTCTCTTGCATGACTTTTCCCTCTCTCTCACAACACATTTTTGTCACCCAGTTTTTCTCTCTCCTACTGACTTCTTTTCCCTCTATTTCTCTGTGTTTTCCTCCTGTTTTGTTCTTTTCCTCTGTCACACACGCTCCCTCTCTTTCTCGTTTCTTTCTCTCTCTTACATGTGGGCTTTTTGTCTATTTTCTCTCACTCACTCTTTCCTTCTCTCCCCTTCTTTCCTTCCATTGTGCTCACTCTCTCTCGTGTGCTTTCTGTAACTCTTCAGTTCTCTCTCTCTCTCATGATTTTTCCCTCTCTTGTGAACTTTTCCCCCTCTGGGATGCTTGCTCTTTCTATCTTGGGCTTTCTTTCTCTTGTGCTTTCTCTGACACTTTCTCTGCATCTCATGCATGCTTCTCCTTTTTTGGTAATGTATGTTTTCCTTCTCTGTGTAATGCGGTTTCCTTCTCTCCCTAGTGGAGGTTTTTCCTATCTCTATTGCACTTGCTGTGTCTGTAATGCACTTCCCTTATTCTCATGCTTTCTCTCTCTTGTTCTCTCAGTCTTTCGCTTTCATTCCTTGCTCAATCCCCCTCTCTTCTTTCTGGTTCTTTACCTCTTTTTGAATCTCTTGAGCCCTCCTTTCCCTTCGCATGTGTTTTCCCTCTCATGAATGATCTCACGTGCATTTTTCCTGCTTGCACATTTTCCTTCCCCCTCCCATTCTGTTTCCTTTTCTCTCTGCTTCATGCTCTCTCTCTCACTTCTTGTTTCTTACTCAGTCCCTCCTTTTGATCTCTTGAATTTACCTTTCTGTGTCTCATGTGTGCTCTCCTTCTTTTTTCTCTTGTGTGCTCTTTCCCTCTGGTTCTCCTCTCTCTCACTCATGCTTTCCCTGTTGTGCGCACTCTGCCTCTTCATCTTTCTTTCACACATACTTTCTCAGATGTGCTTTCCCTCTGTCTTACACGTTTCCTCCCTGTCAGGCACTCAGTTTTCCATTTGTGACCATACTTTCCCCTTCCTGTTGCCAAGGCTTTCCCTCCCAGATGCACTCTCTCTCTCTGTCTCACATTCTTTTTCCCAGTTTTTCATTTGCTCTCCTTGCCTCATCTGCCCTTTCCATCTCTCCTTTTCCCTTACCCTTTAATCCTTTTACTCAGTTTTCTTCTTGCTCTCCCTGTTACTTTCTCTTGCTCTCACTTTTTCCCTCTTTCTTGATCTCTTGCGCTTGCACTCACACACATTCTCTCACATGCTGTCTTGCCCACTTTTCCCCTTTATGTTGAATTTACTCTTTCTTTCACTCTCATGCTCTTTCTCTCTGTCACATGCTTTTCCTTTCTCTCAAATGTTCCTCTCTCATGTTGTTTCCCTCTGCATGTGGTTTCTCCCTTTTGTGCTGCTTCTCTCTCACTCTTCTCAGTCTTTTCCTTCTGCTGTCTCTTTCTCACACTGTAATTTTCTCTGTCTTTTGCATGCTTTCCCCTCTTGCATGCTTTTACTGTCCTACAGTCATGCTTTCTCTCTCACGTTTGTATTTGCTGTCTTTCTTACACGGGCTTTTTGGCCCTTGCATGCACCTCCCTCTCTATTGCATGTGTTATCCCTCTCTTGAGCTTTCTGTCAGGTTTTACCTTTCTCTTTCACATGTATTTTCACTCTCTTGCAAGTATGCTTCCCCCCTCCTTGTGTTTTTTCTCTTCTGTGTGCCTCTTCTCTCTCTCATGCACACTTCCCTCTTGCATATGCTTTCTCTCTCTCAAGTGCTTTTGCTTTTACTTGCTTGTGCTTTCTTTTGCATGCTTTTCACCCTCTTGTTCTTTCCCCCCTTATGTGCTTTCCATTTTGTGTGCTTTCTTTCCTACACACTTTTTCTCTCTCTCCTGCTTTCTCTCTTTCCCTTCCCCCTCTAGCACATATTTTCCTGTGCATGCTTTCTCATGCTGTTGCATGCTTTCCCTTTGCTCTCCTGCACTTTCCATCTCTCTCACGTTTCTCTCTCTTGCGGATGGTTTCTCTCTCATTCTCTGTTTCCCTCTCACTTTCCCTCTCTAGCCCTCTTCTCTCTCTCTTGCTCTTTCCTTCTTTCATGATTGCTTGATCTCTCCCTCTTTCTTTCACACATACTTTGTGTGCTTTTCCACACTCTCACTCTCTCATGTGCTTTCCTTCTCACAAACTTTCCCTCTCTCACTCTTTTCCTTTTGCTCTCTTGCTCTTTCCTTCTGCATTCTAGAGTTTGCCCTTGCCTGTGTGCTTTCGTACTCTCACATGGACTTTTTCTCTCTCAGGGGCTTTTCCTCTTTCTTGTGACTTTGCTCTCTCCCTTCCTCATGCTAACTCTTTCTCTCTCATTCTTTCTCCCTCTCATATGTGCTTTCTCCATCTCTCATTCATGCTTTCCCTCACTGGCTCCTTCCCTCTTGATGTGCTGTTTCCCTTTCTTTTGCAAGCTATTGCTCTCTCTCGTATGTTCTTTCCTTCTTGTCTCACTTGCTCTTTCCCTCTCTCTTGCACTTGTTGGTACTTGCTCTCCCAAGATTTTCCTCTTGCACTTTCCCTCTTTCTGACATGCCTTCTGTTGTCTTTCCCTGTCTTGTGCAYTTTCCCTTTCTCTTGCACATTTTCCCTTGCACACTGTTTCCCTCTTTCTCTTACTGTTTCATCATTTCTCTCTCTCTTGCGGATAATTTTCTTCTCTTTCTTTCTGTTAAACTTTCCCTCTCTCACGTGCACTTTCCCTTCCTCTTTGGTTTATTTCCCTTCTCTCTTGCACATGTTGTACCTCTTTTTCTTGCATTTACTTCCTCTTTTGTGTGCGATTTCCTTCTCTCATGTGTGGATATGCTTCCCCACCACTCCCATCTTGCTCTTTCCCTCTTCTTCACTATYTCAAGCATTCTGTCTCTCATTCATGCTTTCCCCCTCTCTTGTGAGCACACCCTCTCTTTCTCTTGCTCTTTGCTCTTTCTCCCTCTCTCTCTCACTCTCCCTCTCTTGTACATTGTCCTTCCCTCTCTCACACACGGGCACTTCTGCTTTCTTGCACTTTCCCTCTCTCTTTAGTGCACTTTCCCATCTCTTCTGTGTATTCCCCCCATCATGCATTTTTTTCTCACATGGCCATCCTCTACCTCATGCACTTTCTCTGCTTTTCCTCTTACTTGCTTGCTTTTCCTCGCACTCGCTCTTTCCCTCTTGTGCYTGCTCTTGCTCTCTCTCACTCATTCTTTCCCTTTCTCACTCTTTCCTGCTTTCTCACTCTTTCCTGCCTTCTCACTGCTGGCTCTCAGATGCACTTCCCTACTCCTGCTTCCTCTCTCATTCTTTCCCTTTTGTGGTCTCTTSAGCTTCTTTTGCCTGCTTTCCCTCTCCTGTGCACCTTTTCACTCTTACACACTTCCTCTCTYTCACACACACCTGGCTTTCCTTCTCATGCCCTGTCCATCCCTCTTGCACTCTTTCCCTCCTTCTCTCTCCCTTTCTCTCTAGCTCTTTCTCCCTCTCTCACATGTTCTTTTCCTCTTGTGCATGCACACTCTGCTTCTCTCTTGCRTGCTCTCCCACTTCCCTTTGCATGCATATGCCTCCTTTTGCACATTTTCTCTCACTGYCACTTCTTATCTCCTGTGAGCTTTCCCTTGCTCTCTTGTACATGCTTTCCATCCCCCCACTCATGTGTGTTCCCTCTCCCTTTTGCATGCACTTTTCCTCTCTGTTGCATGCTTTCCTTCTCTCCTGCATGCTTTCCCTCTCTCTGTTTTTCCTCTCACTCTCATGCATGTTTTACCTTTCTTGTGTGCTTCCCTTATGCTCCTTCTTGCACGCACTTTTTCTTTCTCTTGCTTTTTCTTCTTGCATACTTTCCCACTCTCTGTTGCAGGCTTTCCCTCTCTATCATACATGCTTTCTCTCTCTTGCATGCTCTTCCCCCTCTCTCATGTACTCTGTTCTTTGCTCCTGCACTCTTTCCCTCTCTCTTGTGTGCTTTACAGCTCTCATACTTTTCTTCTTTGCATGCTCTTTCTGCCTCTCACTATTTCCCTCTTGGTTTCTTGCTCTGTTCTTCTGACTCTCTCATTTTCCCTCCCTCTTTCTTACATGTGGTTTCTCTCTCATGCACTCTTTCCCCCTTGTTCACACTTTCTCTCTCTTGCGTATAATCTTTCTTGTTCTTGCATGCTTTCCTTCTCTTGTGCTTTCTTGTGTGGTTTCTCTCATGTGCTCTTCTCCATCACATATGCTTTCATCCTCTCTCACATACTTTCTCTGTTGTGAATGGTTTTCCTCTCTCCTCTTTTGTTCTTTCTCTCTTTTCTTGATTTCTCTTTTTCTCACATACTTTATCTCAGGCACATTTTTTACTTTTTGTGTGTATTTTCTTTCTCTTACAGATGGTCTTTCCCTCTCTCTCTCATACGTTTCCCTCACCCTCATACACTTTCCTTCTCTCTGTCGTGCTTTCCGTCTCTCTCTCTTTCTGTCTCTCTTTTCCTCTCCTTCTTACTCTTTCCTTTTAACTTGCCCTCTTYCCTCTCATGCTTCCCTCTTCCCTCTGTCTCTCTCAAATGCACTTTCCCTCTCTCTTCTGCTTCCYCTTTTGCATGTGCTTTCCCTCTTTTGCTTTCCATGCCTCTCTTACTTGCACTTGTTCCGTTTTCCTCTCAATCTCTTTCTCTGTCACTTCTTCTCTATCCTCTCATGCTCTTTCCCTCTCAGGTCATCTTCGCTTTCTGTTTCCCTCTTGCTCTCTCTTGTCCTCTCACTGGCTCTTTCCCTCTGTCTTTGCCTGTCACTTTCCCTTTCTCTTTTACTTGCTGTCTTTGCCTCCTACTCTCTTCCCTCTCCTTCTCTTTCCTCCTCTTTCCCTCTAAGTCTACTTCACTATTGCTCTATCTTCCTCTTTCCCTCTCAATTCTTTTCTTTCGTTCTGTCTTTCTCTCCCTTTTAATGTCTTTTCTTATTTGTTTTTATACTTGCCCTTTCCATCTGCCTCTTGAGCACTCTTTACTCTCTTTCCCTCTCACTTGCTTTTTCCCTTTACTTTTTCTTGCCCCTCACTCTCCTTCTTTCACACTTTCTTACTCTTTTCTTCTCTTGCTCTCACTGTGAAACTTGCTGTCACTATGAAACTCTCCCTCCCAATCACTCTTTCCCTCTGCCTCTCCCTGCCTCTTGCTCAATCTTTCCCTCTCACTTGCTCTCTTACCTTTACATTTCTTTCCCTCTGCCTCTTGCTTACTTTCTTTCCCTCTCACTCTTTCCTGCTCATTCTTTCCCTCTCCGTTTTCTCTCTCACTTGCTTTCTCTCTCTCTCTCCATGTCTCTCACTCAATCTACTCTCTACAATCTGCTCCTTTGCCAGTAGCTCTTTCCCTTTTCCTTACTCTCTTTCCTCTCCTTTACTCTCCTGCCCATCTTTTCCTCTCCTTCACTCTTCCTTCTCTCTTTCCCTCTCACTTGCTCTCTTTCTGTCTTCCCTTTCCCTCACACTCACTCTTTCCTTCTACCTCAGTCTTTCCCCCTTGCTTGCTCTTTCCCTCTTACTCCTGAGTCTTTCCCACTCAGTCTTTCTATTTCACTTGCTCTCCTTTTCCCTGCTTATCTTGTTTTTTGTTATTCTCTTTCCATCTGCCTCTGTTTTCTTCTGCCTTTTACTCTTCCTTACTGTCTTTCCTTCTGTTGGTATTTCCTTCTTGCTCTGTTTCCCTGTACCTCTCTTCCCCTCTTGCTTTCTGTCTTTTCACTTTATTTCCCTTTTACTTTCTTCCTTCCCCCTTTCCTTCCTGCTTACTTTATTTCCTGATGTCTCTCTGTCCTGTCACACACACTTTCCCTCTCAATAACTCTTTACATCTGCCACTCTTCCCCTCTCACTCTTCCCCTCTTGCTCACTCTCTTTCTCTCTTTCTCACTTTTTTCTTTCTGATTATTTGCTTTTCCTCTCACTCTTTCCCTCTTAATCTTCCTCTTTTCATCTGTCTCTGTTTCTCACTTTCTGTCTTTACCTCTCACTCTTGGTCTGTTTCCTACTTCTATTTTCCCCCTGGCTGGCTGTCTCTTTTGCTGCCTGTTCCTCTTACTCTCTTTCTCTCYGTCTCTCCTTCCCTTTGCCTGTCTTTTGCTTACTCTCTTCCTCTAGTTCTTTCTCCTCTCTGCGTCCCTTGAAGTTTCACTGCCTGTCCCTCTGCTTCTCTTTGCCCCTCTTTCCATTAGTAGCTTTCTTTCCTACTTTCTTGCTCTCTTTCCCTTTCACTCAGTTTCCCTGTGCCTTTCCTACTATCAGTTTCACTCACTCTCTTTCTGCCTCTCTGTTTCTGCCTCCCTGTATCTGCTGCACACTCTATCTCACTTTCTTTCTTTCCCTCTGCCTTTCTTTCCCTCTACCTCTGTTACCCTCTTGGGTAACAGCCTGTTTTCTCAGCCTGTTTTCCCTTCTTGTTTGCTCTCCTTCCATGTGCCCCTCTTTCCTTCTGAAATGCTCTCCTTTCCTCATAGTTTAATAGGGCAAGAAGGAGGTCCCAGGCTCAGGCAAGCCAGCCTTGCCTCAGTCCCTGGGACAGTAATGGAACAACTAGTCCTGGATATCATTTCCAGTCATATGGAAGACAAGAAGTTGATCAGGAGTAGTCAGCATGGATTCATGAAGGCATGGGGTTGTGCTTAATCAATCTAGTAGCCTTCTATGATGGAATGAGTAGCTGTATAGATAAGAGGAGAGCAGTGAATGTTGTCTACTTTGCCTTCAGTAAGGCTTTCAACACAGTCTCCCCTAACATCCTCCTAGGCAAGCTCAGGAAGTGTGGGCTAGAGGAGCAAGTGGTGAGGTGGACTTAAAGCAGACTAAATGACAGGGCTCAGAGGGTTGTGATCAGTGTCAAAGTCTAGTTGGAGGCCCATAACAGTCAGTACTGGGTTCAGTACTGTTTAACATCTTAATTAATGACCTGTATGATGAGAGAAAATATATCCTAAGCAAGTTTACAGAAGACACAAAACTGGGAGGAGTAGCTGGTAAACCAAAGGGTTATGTTGCCATTCAGAAGAACCTCAACAGACTAAATGGGCAGAGAGGAACCTCATGAAGCTCAATAAAGGGAAGTGCAGAGTCCTGCACCTGGGGAGGAGTAACCCCAGATGCAAGCATAGGCTGTGGACTGACCTGCTGGAAAACAGCTCAGTGGAGAAGGCCCTGGAGGTCCTGGTGGACAAGTTGACTATGAGCCAGCAATGCACTCTTGTGGCAAGRAAAGCCAACAGCATCTTGGGCTGCATCAGAAAGCGCATTGCCGGGAGCCTGAAGAAGGTGATCCTTCCCTTCTACTCAGTGTGATGAGGCTACAACTGGGATGCAGCATCTGACTCTGGACTTTTCAGCACAAGAGAGATGTGGACATACTACAGCAAGTCCTGTAAATGGCTACAATGGCAATTAAGGAACTGGAGCATCTGTCATATCAGGAGAAGCTGAGAAAGCTTAGACTGTTYAGCCTGGAGAAGAGGAGGTTCGTGGAGTCTTACCAGTGTGTATCAATACCTGAAGGGACAGTGTAAAGAAGATGGAGCCAGACTCTTATCAGTGGTACTCAGTGAGAGGATAAGAAGCAGTGGGCACAAACGCAAACACAGAAAGATGTGTCTGAACCTAAGGAAAAACTTTTTCACTGTGAAGGTGATGGAGCACTGGAACAAGTTGCACAGAAAGGTTGTAGAGTCTCCATTCTTGGAGATACTGGAGATATAAACCATCTGGCCAGGGTCCTGGGCAACCTGCTGTAGCTGACCTTGCTGGAGCAGAGAGCTGGACTCCATGATCTCCAGGTGTCTCTTCCAACCTCAACCATTCTGTCATTCTGTGATTCTCTATTCCTCTCTTTCTCTCTGACTTGTTCTGTCTATCTTGCTCTCCTTCTCTCATTTCTTCCCCTCTTTCACACTTTCTTCAGTTCTGTTAGCTTTCTTTCTCCATCCCCCTTTCCTGTTGCTTGCTGTTGCCTCCTTTCACTCTTTCCTTCTCAGTTGCTGTCTTTCTCTTTGCTTGTCTTTGCTCTTGCTCTCTTCCCACTCAATTGTTTTACTTTTCACTCTTTCCTCTCACTCAATCTCTTTCCCTCCTGTTCACTCCTTCCCTCTCATTCCCTCCCTGTGCCTCTCCTGCTCTCTCCTGCTCTTTT
This sequence comes from Rhea americana, assembly GCF_003343005.1. Lineage (NCBI taxonomy): Eukaryota > Metazoa > Chordata > Aves > Rheiformes > Rheidae > Rhea > Rhea americana. The sequence goes on along the minus strand of NW_028185206.1, from coordinate 956,944 downwards.
CTTCTCACTAGCTCCCTTTCTCTCTCTTGCTCACTTCCTTGCTCAAAGAAAGCAAGTTTCCTTCTCCTTCTTTGTCTCTCACTTTGTTTCCATCTCTATCCATCTTGCTTGCTTTCTTTCCCTCTCAAAGTTTTTCTCTCTTACTCACTCTTTCTCTCACTGTTTTTTCCTTTCTCTTTTGCTGTCCTTATCTCTCATTCTTTCCTTCACATTCTTGTTCTCTTTCTCTATTACTCTTTCCCTCTATCTGTCTTGCTCTCTGTGCCTCTCATTCTCCTTTTCAGTATCATTCTCACTCTTGCTGCTCCTCATGTTCTTTCCCTCTCTTTCACTCTTTCTTTTCTTTGGCTCTTGCACACACTCTTTCTTTCCTCCACTCACTTTCTCTCTCTGGCCCTGTCTCTCTTTCTGAAGCTCATTAGCTCTCTCGCTTTATCAGTCTCTCTATTCTCTTCTATATTTTCCTCTTACTCTCTCCCCAGACTTTCCCATTCCTACATATCTCTCTCCCTCTCCTTGTCTCTTGTTCCCTTCACTTATTGCCCTCTTACTCCCCTCATCGGTATCAGGATACTCTCAGGCCCCTTCCTCCCTCCCCCCAGGTTTTTCTCTCCCTACTCCCCCATCCCCATCTGTCTCACTCTCTCCCACACTCTCCTCTCATCTCTGCCTCTTTCTCCCCCCCCGCTTTCTCATTCTTGCTCCCCCTACTTCTTGCTTCCCCCCTGTGTTTCTTTGTCTATTTTTCTCACTCTTCCTTCATCTCTCTCTCTCACCCCTATTTCTCAGGTTCTCTTTCTCCCTATCTCCCACATTCTCGCTCTCATTTTCTTTCCCTCTCCCTCACCTCTCTCCCTCCCCTTCTCTCCCTCTCTCTCTCTCTCTTTCTCTCCCTTTCTTTGTCTCTCATTTTTTTCTCTCCATACCTCTCTCCTTTTCTTTCTCCCTCTCACTTTCTCTTTCCCTCTTCTTGTCTTTTTCTCCCTCTCTCTTTCTGTTTGTGCTGCTCATTCCTTCTCTCTTGCTCACACTCCCTCTCTTTCACTTCTGTTGGCTTTCTCTCACTTTTTCACTCTCTGATTTTCTTGCTCTTTCTTCCTCCCTTTTTGTCACTTACTTTCTCCCTTTTTTCTCTGCTGTTCTCATTTCTTTCTTTCCCATTTCTCGCTATCCCTTCCCCACCCTCTGTCTGGCAGGTGATAAGCAATACTCTGGTTTTCCTCAGAACTGTCCTTTCATATTCCTTCACTGCAGAACAGACTTAAACCACAGACTAACATCTACAATCTTTCTGGAAGTAGTCCACTGTGAACTTAAGGTTTGTTCTGTGTCAGAACCCCAAACCATCATTACAGCATCACCAAAACAATGGTATGGAAAATCTCTTGGCATTCTCTTCAGCTAGCATCCAGTGAGGAAGGCAGTCTKTGACTAGGTTGATTTTTGAAAAAGATGCTCTGACAAAGTAGTTTTGCACTTAYTTCGTCCCTAGGTGAATTCATGTCTGTATGTTGTTCCATAGTATTAGCATTGTCTTGTCCTTTGTATAGACCCCAGGGTATTGGTTTACAGACCCTGCTCTATTTGTGCAGTAATTATTACAGGAGAAAGTGGGGCTCTACAGGCTTTATGCTGAAGATGAGTATAGTTACTCTTAATTATTTAACTTCATGCAAATTAGTCATAACTCCAATAGTTCTGTAAACTTGCTAGAAAAATGTATTGTTCTTGAGCTGAACAAGTCCGTGTGTAGTCCCAGGCATGCACCTCATTGCTCCATGAGGAAAAATAAGTCTATGAAGAGGAACCCACTGGACAATGCACCACAGGTAAAAATATGAAGAAGATTGAAAGTGATGTTCTGAAGTACTGCATGTAATTTACACAGTATACTCAAGGAATTATCTCCCCATTGTCTTCAGTACTTTTGATATTCCTTCAATTTAATTCCAAAACAGAAATCTTCCAATTGAAGCATAAAACCAACTTTATTCCTTCCCTACAAGTTGTAAGGAGGTTCTCTTTTGTGTTTATTACTGCTCAAGTTCAAATATGGCCATTCAGGAGGACTCTTTTGGAAATAGAGAACCATAAACATAGATTTTTACTTAAATACCTTTTTCTTACAGAAGTTTCTAGATGTCACATTGAACTGTCTGTTATTAATAGTCTTATCTTGCTGTGTCCCTGAATCCTTAAGTATATTGTTGGGAATTGATGATATTTTGAACTACACAGCAAGAATTCACACCACAGTCTATCCCAGGTGATAGGTGGTATCCAGGTGATATCCCACCTATGATCAGGTGGGGATCTTAAAGCTAATCTATTTTGGGTGAAACTGTAGAGCAGAAGGACTTGAGCTTTTACTTCCTTTTCATACCAGATTTTACCGGAACATATGCCTGATAGGTGAATATACTTGGCACTGTTTTCTTCTGGTCCAGTATCTTTGCAGCTGTGATTTTGCTTGTCCAGTGCACGGTATATGAGCAGCCAGAATTCTCTGAGATGTTGCAGTACTTTTTGAGACTTCATAACTTGAGCTCAGAAGATGTTTTTTGAATAATTCAAGGGCCTTTGAATAAGCCCTTTATAGGGCTTAATTTCTTCAAGCGTGATTTGACAGTGGGTTTTGAGACTACTTCAAAAGACTAAAGTTAATTTTAAAGATGGTAAGTGGGAGAACTATAATAAAAGCAGTCTGTTTTGATTTTTTTTTGTGTGTGTTCACCTAAGCTATGCAGAAGACACTTTGCACTTTGTGTGGACAGTGCTTTGCATCTTACTGAATTTCCCTCAGTCTTGTGGAGTTGAGATTTTCCCATAATAGGATCTCAGGGAGTTACTGGATCCACGGATGATGCTGAGGAGTTATTTGTCTTCGTAACAGTACAGGTTTGAGATAGTGATTCTCAGGTGTATAGAATAAATGAAAAAATGTTCTTAAAAGAAGCAAAAAGCAGAATAGGGGAGAACATTTCACAAATACTTCTTAAATAGTTCTTGTTCAGAAAGAAGGTGAAGTCTATGTTCTGTAAGACATTTCAGCACTTACAATGAGATACTAGAATTAACCATGGCAAACCCAAAATAAAACTACAAGTAAAATAACTTTCTCTGTAATCACTGGAGGACAGCAGAATATATTGCTGATTTGTGGGTAGACTTGAAATGAAATATATTGGAAATTCTTATGCTTTTGTCTCCAGTTACTGTTTTCTTATCCAGAATATCTCTAATGAGTTAGTCAGCTATCCTATAAGCACAGGAAACAGTATGGTAATTGTAAACAGTTTGATTCGGGTCTTAGAAAGTCCTTATGCCTGATGTTACCTGTCTGGCTAGCTGCAGGCAGCTTGACACTCCACGCACTGCTTAATTTCTGATTTAGAGGCTTTCAGAAATGTCCGATGAATAGCACACGGTTGGCCTAGGAATGCAGTTGAGACAGGATAGCATTAGAGTTTTGAAATGGAAAACCAATAGGTTAAGTTGGCTGATTACAGCTGGTGGTGGTGAGATGCCTCTGAGGAAGTGGTTGCACCCTCAGCGGTTCACACTATTGCATGTTGTTGAAGATCTCTGTTGTGGTGGTGGTTAATGGTTAGAGATTCAAACTGAGTTTCTTTGCACTGAAAACATAAATTTTTGAATACAATGACAACTTTTAAAGATGTGTTGGTGCACCTGTCTGCCTAGCACCACTCAAGCCCTACTTATCAATGCAGTATTTTGCTGTAGTAGAGCTGGTCAAAGTGACATGTTCTTCTTGCTTGATCTGCAGCATCTAGGTAGCAGGAAACATTCAAGCTATCAAAAAGATGAGAAGTTCTGGCCTGCATTTGAGCAGTATTTTCTGAGGTCTGACTTGCAGATTTTTTTCTTTTTCACCATTAGAGATATGTTCTTTTCTGGGCTTTGCCCCGCACAGCTGACTTTTTGAGTTTGGTAGCTGTGGATAAGGCTGTATAAGGATACTGTCCCTCTACTGCTATCTAGAATTTTGCAGTCTTATTTTCTCACACCATTTCTTGAAGTGCACAAGTTCTTCTCAAACGTGTTCCTTGTATTGGGTGGCAAGAGTAATTTGAGGAGAGAGCTGTTACTTTTGCTAAGTCACAATATTAAAAGTGGTTACTGTAATGGAGAAACACAAGAGGGAAGTGACTATGCCCTCAGTGCAGTAGAGTGAACATTACTTAAATAGTTTGAATCTTCCTGCTGTAAAATGCCTTGTGACACTAGCCCTGTAGACTGGTAGATTCTAACTAATCAATTTAAATTAAATTAAATAACTCTATAAAAGTCTATTTTGAATCTCTTCAAAGCCTGCCTGTCCAGAATGATCTTTGGATGTATTTTTTTTTAATGCCTTTAGCTAAGATGATGAACAAGAATTGTTTGTTTTCAAAGGGGGTGAGAAAGCTTGTAGTTGCATCTTAATAGGAAATCAACCTGAAAGTTTCCTTGCTATGCCTGCATGTATAACGCTGATGTAAAATGCTTCAAGTTTTCTTCTACTGGAAGTCTTTAGAAATTCTAAGTGGGTTTTTGGAAGGAGACTTGCAGAAAATAACCTAATGCTAGGCTGTGAAATAATTATGATTTACATGTTGCTTGTTAGGACTTCTAGTGATTTGGTTATACTCTATTGCTTTGGATATCAGGACCAGCATCAGCAGGGTAGACTGTTGATTTTCTTGGAGCTGCACAGAATAACACTTGCTAAGGGTTAATATAAAAGCAGCCTTATGGGAAGGCCTAAGGCAATGATAACTCTTAAATATATACATACAATTTTGCATATTGAAGACTAAGAAGTAAAAGACAGGTACAATCACTGCATACTTATCAGTATTGCCCTTGCCAAAATAGCATGTGAGGAAAAGATAACGAGCAAAGTATTCAAGATTTAATGCAAACCCTGTATTTGAACAAGGATGGGACTCATACTTAACCATTGTAGCTTAAATGGAGTAAGCTGGTTCCGTGAGCCAAAGGTACCCTCTAAAAAGGAGTGCTAAATGTCAGTGTACTTGTCTGAAATTTCACTTTTTCAGTAAGGATATTCAGTAATCAAAATAGGCTCTCTGAACTCTTAAAGAATGATTTGCTGCTCCTTGTTGCTTTAGAAAAACTGTTACCTGTACCTGCATCCTGAGATGTTTCTGTGTTTGCTTATCACTTCACTGTGTGAAGGAGAGGTTAAAGAAGCTTCAGCTCATGTTCAGGCTCCTTGATGGTGAAGGAACCTAGAGTTTACATCCTAACTCTGTCTTGAGTGCAACTTAACTATCTCTTAGCCTGAAAACCTGAAATAGACCTAGATGTTTACATTTATACAGTGCTCTCTCTTTACTCTAAGGGAAGGTAATGATGAGTTCACTGGGTCCAAACAGCAGAGAGTTTCCAGTCTAGTGCAAGTTAATTGGTAGAGGGCCAATGTTTGGGAAAATCAGCTTGTCCAGAGGAAGAATTGGGTCTACCGGGCATCTTTCACTCAGATTTTATAAGGAATTCATAGCCTTGATTAAAGGTACAATTGGTCCATTGTCCCAACAGTTAAACGATGAAAGTAGCCATTTAGAGCTCTTGCTCAGGCTTTCYTGCCGGGTGACAGCATAATTGCAGTCTATTATAAATCTTATTAAGTGTCACTTTAGGGCATCCTCTGGAACAGCAGTTTGTTTTCTGGGGCCAAGCTTGCATGAAGAAAGGCAAAAACAATCTGAAACCTAATTGATATATGCCTCATATCTTAGATACTCAGACAGAGCTTTGTTCTGAGCAGTTTGGCTAATTGTGGAGGTCAAGGAGAAAGATCTACCTTTTCTGGATGCCTGATGCTTCGTTCCCTCACAGGAACTTCTCAGAGCAATTGATTATGCCAACAGTGAAAACAGGCAAAACCATTGAAGTTTTTCCACCTCTTGATGCTGAAATTAAGAGAATTGAAGTTTCAGGGCTTAACACCCTTTCAGAGCTAATACTTCGTGAGAATGCGCTGTACTCCAGGACATACTACAATCCACTGTAACTTTCTAACTCAGAAATTTGACCTTTCTCAGATAATTTTAGCTTCTCCACTTTTCTTTCTGACTAAAGGAATGTGGAGGAAAATTAGTGGTGGTCCCCACATTTCGTCTTTTCCATGGTTGTAGAATAGACTGTGTATCCTCTTAAAGCATACTAACAACGACCCTTTTGACAATTACCTAATGGTGAGGATGTGCTGTCGAAATTGTGATCCTATAGAATTAATGCAGAAATAATTGAAAAAGACTTTTCTGACTGATAGTCTGTACCAGAATTGATTATGTAAATTTTAAAAGGACTTTTGGCTCCTTTGGATCTGCTAAAAATACCAAGCCTTTTTTCATCACAGTGAGAGATTGCATGCTATAATCTAAAATAGCACTATAAGAATTATAGTAGAAGAGAGTAAGGCTTGTAGGAAAGACATAGCAAATTCATTCTTGTTACTAAACTGACTGATTTTGTCTTAGATATGAGAAATTCCTTGTAGATTACAGAGGCTCTAAGATGTCACAGACATTTGGAATGCTAGAGGGTTTATTTCTGACTGCAGCCTTTTATTAATGTATGCCTGGTGGATTAACAAAGTGCCAGCTATTTTTTCAGAGAGGACTAAACAAGGAGATCTTACAAACTGAAATTACAGGAAGACTAGGAATAAACTTACCACTAATATAGTAAAAATTGTCTTCAAATATGCAAATTCAGTATCCCTAAGAAGAGGTAATCTAGGCAGTGTTATTCAGCAAAAACAGAGAAACTCGAAGAATAGAAATGACAGAATAATTAACTTTTATTGAAAAGTTTCAGCAGTGTTCATAGTGAAACCCTCCAGACAATACCCCCGCCCCCTCTTCCCTCCACTTCCAGAAGAATGACAACCCTGGGGTAATCCTCACTCATATTTGTGCCTTTTTCTAAAATGTCTGTTTGATTTTATGATCAGGGGTTAGAACAATGTCAAGTAGTGAATTCTTTAAATTCCTTGTGGAAGCATCTCTAAGGCTGTCCATGGAATTTTTTTGACTTGATTTTAAAATAAGAAACCATGCTACCATCTGTCAAATATTCTGTGTAAATGGGAGACATATTTTCACAAGAAAAGCGTGGTTTTCCTTTCATGTCTTTTGTGAGCGTAATGTTTTCATTTTATGGATCTTGTATTGTGGTATGTAACCCATTTTAAAAGCATGTTAGAGAAGAGTATTGAGGTGTGCAAGTTTGTTGACAAAACATTGGCGGGTAAGATTTATGAGATCCAAAGAAGCAGAAAATCTATCAATAGTACAATTTCTTGGCCATCTTTTCTCTGTATTAAACATTCAATTGAAAGCGAAGTTTTTTCCTGAAAGCCTTCTCCTCTAGAAGTCTATATGCTCTAGACTGCTTAGGCTCTGTGCTCTAAAATCGCCCTAAACAGGGAGTTTTCAGTGATGTGAATCTATGTTTTCTTTGCTTCAAAAGTCTCTGAAGCCATTCACTTTTTTGCATCTAGCCGTCTTCAACATTAAAGTGAACTAACATTTGGGTTTGCCTTACAATCTTCAACACATTTTGATTCCCCAGTAGAGTCCACAGAAGTTAACTTGCTAAATGATCTCACCACTAGAAGTTGGCTCCTTTTCAAACCTGCGTTACACTGAGACCTGAAAACGAACTGATTCTGTTACAGCATGGAAGTAGTGTGTACAGTTTACATCCCTCTATTTCTACTCCTCCTCTTCAAATAGAAAAAGGACTCAGTTGCTGCAGGGCCAGTTTGGTATGGAGTAGTTGGAAGATAATGCTGTAGACGAGTCCTCSCTTTGTTCTCACTGAAGCAGCACTGCGAGGTTGCCAGGGTAATCATTGCTGGCTCACAAGCAGGAGGATGAGCGCGTGGCCTGCCACAGGCAGTTTTCTGTGCTCTCTTAGTGGCTTTTTCAGAGTCACTCATGAATCAGCTATGAACCAGGCAAGTCATCTTAATCATGTTAGCTGCAGCAGCCTGAGCCCTGTCCACTCTGTTCCTYGTGGCCTTCTGCAGCCACTGTGTGTGCACAGAAAGATCAAGGTGAACATACAAAGTCATTTTTCCTAGATGTGCAGTCATCTTGGTTCCTTCCAGAAGCAAGAAAGGCACTGTGCTGGAAGGACTAAGACGTTGCTGTAGCATCAGAATACAGAGTAGTTCTAATTGCTTTTGCTCAGTCATTCCAGCACTGTTTCTGCAACAACAAGAGACTGAACTGTTGTACCAGCTCCAAAATATACTGAATTATCCTACTATTGAACCCTACTAACAGTTTAATTTGGATACAGTCTGCTTCTRTTGCCTTCTCTAAATTGTTCTACTGCATTATACTGTGAAGCTGCCAAGATTTTCCTCTGCGGGAGGGTGACTTTGTTTTGTTGAAAGACCAAGTGAGTGCTGAGACCTTTTGGAARTAAAGATATTCTACAAGCAGAAAATAGTTTATTATTACTGTATCAGAATACAGAAAGAATTGTACCACTTACCTACTGGCTTGGGGATTGTTTGCTAGTAGTCATAATGCAAAAAAAAGCATAATTTTAGCCTTAAAAATAAAATTACAGTTTTCAGTGTGCTCTAGCTCTAGTATAAAATGTATACCTAATTATATCGAGCTAATTTTTGAGCAAAAGAAGTAAACACATAGAATCCATTCCAAATAATTTTCCAACCATTTTCTTCATAATTAAAGAAACAGCCTTTAAAAAATCTTAATCATTGATTTGCAGTTAGAAGAGCTTTCATTCCATAGCGTACCACATGTATTCTTAGATGAGCAGGTATTGAGAAAAGAGATATGAATTTAAAATTAAATTTAGAAAGCRGAGTTCTTGAAAGAGTTGGATGCATAGCTTCATGGTCTCATTCATTTCTTTCCATTAAATTTCCCTTGAAAATCACTTTGCGCTTAATAAATGTGATAGATATCCATTCAGTGATAGCCTTTATCTAGCTGATCCCTCAAGTGCATTTCTATTTTAAGAAAAGCCTTAAATTTGTCTGTTTGCTTATCTCGCACAAGAGCCATCTCCTTTGTTTTTTCAGTTGTATCACTTAGCTTCTACAAATACTATTTTTATGCATATCAGCTTGAATACAGCTAAGACTGAGTGAACTGCAGTTTGCTTAATCCTTGTCAACAAAATCACTTATTAAACATAAAGCTGGTTATTTGCACAAGCTCACTGAACACTGTGATAGTCGAGCAGAAGAAGGGAGGAACCTCGTTCACTCTCAAGTCACAGTTTTCTTGGCTAAGCAGCTAGAGAAATAGTTTTCTGTGAACTAAGTGTATTTGTTTTGCAGTCATTCACACCTGCTGTTCCTAGTTCATTTTTCAACTCTGCTTTCATGATCTGTTCTTCCTTTTGCTAAAGTTCTTGGGACTTTTGCTCTTGACTTCATTGGAAAACAGGGCGTGGTCATAACTATTTGTATTTGAAGAATAATAAGTGTATTGATTTATGTAAAATGTTGCATTCTGTAGTTTACTTAGTCATAAGTGACTAATCTACATCTCATAGAGAAGCTAGTCACCTTAGATTTTGTATTATTTAGAACAAGATCCAAATTAAAATTGGGGACGAACAGAACAGACCCTSAAGTCAGGATTTCACTACAACTCATTTCTACTTTCTGCTGATATGTTCTGTGGGTATTGATGAAGAAAAATATTTTGATAGGGAGAAGGAAATACTCTGTGCGTTATTCCAGTGAGATAGCTTTATTTTTGTCTTTTGTCTGAACAGGTGGGGATTTGAATTGGGTGTGACTTACTGCAGATTTGGTATGGGGAAAGGGTACACATGCCAACCTTGCATCGTTGCTAAGGAATTAGCACCTCCAAGGAGGGAGAACAAAGCAGTGCAAAAAACCCTTTCATTTCCATTATCATTTGATACCTGTCACTAACTAGAATACTGAATGTGACAGATTTGGACCAAGCAAGTTGCAGGTGGAGAAGACATTCTTGCAACACAGTGGGGCCAGCTAATTTAGCTGTTTCCTTCTATGACAGGAATGTGATGAACTGCTCATGTAAACGTAATATGGTRTTCTCTGGGGTATGATTGTGTTAAGCTTACTTTGCAAAGTTTTCTAATAGTACAATTTTTGTGTTGTTTTAACCAACATCATTGCTTTCAGGCAGCAGTGTTCTTTGGCAAGTTTTATGCCCTTTATGAGGAGAGCAGGCCCCACTTGGATCATCCTTCATACAGGGCTGTGCAGCTTTGTGAAGGGACAGAGAAATCTTCCCTGCCTGTGATCATCCAGATGCAACGGAAAGTCACTGGAAGGCCAGCAATGGATGAAACTATCTTGAAATGGCTTAATAGAGGCTCTAACAGTTAGAATGAAACACACTGAAACACAGAGCCCTCTAAGTTTGAGGTGAACTACTCACTGCCGTTATTGCAGTAACAATTGCTAGGCAAATATGTGAGGTACTTCCATTTTAGGGTATAGAGGTGGTAAGTGAAAGCTTTGTTAGTTATATCATTGCATCAAAAAATATTTTTTTAAAGTAAGGTGCAGGTCTATGAAAATTCTTTATGTTGTAAAATAATGCTAAAAATTTTTATGTTTACCTGAGAATGAACTCCTTTGTTTTTGTTACTAGGAATTCAGCAGCGATGGGTCACGGCTGTTTCTGCTATGCACTGATACGTTCTATTCCAGTTGCCATCTACATCATTTTGGTAACAAGCCTGCGTTACCACCTGTTCATATGGAGTGTCTTCTCGCCAAAACTACTGTATGAGGGGATGCATGTGTTCATCACAGCTGCTATCTGCTTGTTCTTCACAGCCATGGATCAGAACCAGTCTCAGAAAGTGCAAGACTGAAAATAAATGTACTCTACGCAGTCTACATCATGATGTCCAGTGTGTCACTGGAATGGAAAAAAGAAAATAATGGTTTTAAACTGTTGTGTATAGCTTGAAGAGTGACCTTGTTTATTTTAGGCAATATTACATAGGGTGTGATGGGTTTATATGTGTTAACTGATTTTCATTAATAACTTTTGTTTCATAGTAGTCATTACAGCATTCACTGAATAACTGAGTCACAATATTACATGACAATGAATTTCATAGTATACCAAATACAAAATTGTATCTATTATATGTTACATAGAGAGATGTCAAGTACTGATTTTTTTTTTAATGAATAAAGATTTCTTTGGATTAAGATGAGAAGTCTTGAGCTTCAAAGAAGAATACTATTCTAGGAAAAGAGATGAACACTATGCTTCTTATATTCAGCCATTCTTGAATACTGGCTTTTTCATATCTGCTTTTACTGTTTGATTTTTCCTTACTTAGAAAACAAAAAACTAGAAGTTCATTAAATACATTAAATGCAATCCCTCCAAAACAGTTCAGAAACAGAAGGAATGGCTTTTGTAGTATCCTTTTGTAAAGTTTCATCAGTAAAATTAGTTGTATATGTTTCTGAATTTGATTTTTTTTCTTGTAGCATAGAAAAATTAAAAAGAACAAAAGAAATAGCCTGTTGTAATCAGCTTGTTGTGCTGGAAAGTTTTTGTTTGATACATCTATATAAAACAGCAACTTTCATGTTTGTGGGAAGAAGACACTAGTAAAAGCAGTAAGGATGGAGCAAATACAAGTCTAGTGGTAGTTTGATCACAGAARTTTGACAAAAGGTCATACTGCTCARTATTTTCAGTTTAATTAAAATATTTGTAATTATATAAATTCAATTTGAATGTTAAAATGTAGATAATAAATGCAGATTAATAAAAATACATACCATTCCCTCATGGGTACTGAACAGAATCTTTCACATAATAAAACACTTTTCTTCTTTCTTAGCTTACAGAATTCTAAAAACATGTAGACTTGTTGATGATGTCAGTAAGATACTGTATCTTTAGCTTTAGCTTTCAATTTTTTGTTCATAGTGTGCATGTTTAACATATTATCAAATAATGGAATTCCACTACAAACATCCCATGTAAGAGATTTTTCTGTTTGTTTAATGTAGGCAGCGTAGGCAGCATATTTATTTAAAGGCAGTATTTCCTCTCTAAGATGGGTGCAATCATTAACTGTGATGGATTTCTGTCTGCACTTCAGCACCTCAGGCACTGGATAAGAAACACTGTGGGCTAACAGTGTAATGAATCTTCTGTGGAGTCTGTTCAGCACTAAAATGTGTTTCTTTTTATTAATAAGTATAAATGTTAAATCAGGTTTGTGGCAGCTGCGCTGAGAGGTTGATCATATTTTCCACACTCAGGTAGAAGGTTAAGAGCCATGAGCAGGGAAACAGCTTAATGGGCTGTGTTACCAGTGGAATCAAATGTGTGTTTACATCATCTTCCCCTTAGTCCCTCTTGGAAATGTGGCATAACTAATTTATAGCAGTGCCATTTTCTATGCTACTGTCAAGAAAGTATATACTGATGCCTGTTTTTAGTATAAGTATTCTTTACGTGGGTTTTTTGACTGTTATTTTTGTCTGAGTTTGCAGCAGTTAGGATTTAATCTAAATATATTAAAGTTATATCAAAAGAGGAACATATGGGGAACTTTACCTCTTGCCATGAATCTGAAAACAAAAAGCTCTTGAGCCTTCTGTAGCTAATAACACATTTATTACGATCACTGATAATCTTTTCATCTCATATTTCAGACACAGCTAATCTCAGAAAACAACCCTTTGTTTTTTATCAGTGGCACCTGCATTAATAATAGGCCATATTAATCAGTAATAATGAAAATTTTTGGAATTGCATAACCACAGACTTTTCGGTAATCTGGTCATGTAATGCTGTTCAGCAAGAGAAGAAACTACTGGATCTTAGATGTTGTTCACTGTGACTTGTTAAAAGTTTAAAAATTAAATATTTTTCTAATAAATTGTTTTTTTCACTGCAAAATACTGAATATTTAAAATGTTTTGTATTTGTGAATGCTATACACATGTACCATTTTTATCATTCTCAGTATTTTTCTAGTTACCTGTTGCCTGGCAACAGTATGTGGATTGTAGCCATCTTCTCTGTTTGCTTACTTGGTTGATTCCTGAGCAGTCCTCCCTCACATTAGTATAGAATAAAAGTGATTAGACTTAAAGAGAGAGAGTGCTAACACAGAGAAGTGGAAAGGTTGGAGGTGCTTCGAGTGTAGAGTATCTTAAAGCAAGGTAGAATTTCTTGGTGATGTTCACAAGATCTTGCATTCCTTAGTTTTGTGGAGGGTTTTGGTTTTTTGTTTTTTTCTTTTTTTAAGTGTCTTGGGCATTTTGTCAAGTAGTAAACTTAACTGGTGGGTATTAAAGTTGAATTTCTTTAGCTTACATAATTAAATCATCATAGTGGTTCTGTGTGACCTTAGTGTGAGGTCTAACAGTGAATTGTCATGAATGTTGAACATTTTCCTTCCTTGTCTTTCAAGTGGAAGAAGAAGAAAGCTAAAGACCCTCTGTGTCCTAAAAGTCAGTAACAGTTACCAAAATTATTCGGCCTTCAGTTAATTTTTATTGTAGCCTCTCCCTTTTCCTCTGAAATTTAAGGATGTTCGTATCAAATTCAGGAAAAAATAAAAGACCACTGAATATATGACTTGTGAAAACTGTTACTTGGCTTTTCAAATTGGGATAGGACAGAAGAATTTGGACTACATATCTGAATGGAATTAACACATCAGTTTGGGTAACAGGAGAAGAAAACATGGTGCTTTCTACTTCAGAATTGTGATCTTTATTCTCTTGAGTATAAGCAAATGAAATGCTACTTTTGACCTCATCAGCTTTTGGGTTATGACAGTATAAAGCTGAGGCAGTGAAGCTGGTTCTTGTCATAGGCAAACAGACTTGAGTTGGGGAATTGAGACTGTGATTCTGTGAGCAAAGTGAGACTTGTAAACAAATTCAAGTTAAAAAAAAATCCATATTTCATATGCTATATATCCATATTTCTCCTTTGTAGAGAAGTCCAGCTTATTCTTAGCTGTATGTAAGCCATCGTGTAAACCAATCTTTACGGACATGGATGCAGTAGTTCCTAGCCTTTGAAGCAGGCAATAGACATATACTAATTGACTGTTCCTGTGTGGTGCGGTGGGCCTCATGTAGTAAAGCACCTGCAGCTTAAACCTGATTTATCTTGATAACTGCACGGTCATACAATGAGGGGCAACAGGCACAGGCTGGCACAAAGGGCTTCCCCCACTGCTTCAGCATCACAAGGGAGGTGAAGGAAGCTGTGGGCCCACCGCTTGGTGGGGCAAGGGGTAGAGGTGGCCCGTGTCTTAGAAGTGTTGCTTTCTCCTTTGTGGAAATCAGTGCTGGTTCCTGAGGCCTGGAAAAAGCCCAGCATTGAATTCATCTTCTAGAAAATTGAGAAGATCCAGTGAACAACTTACTTCTTGCTCCCTAGGCATGTGATAGAGTAGCTCTCCCAAGAGACCATTTCCCAGCCCAGGAAGGGTCAGTCAGGAGCAATTTGTCAGAGCGACTTGTGCCTGATCCGTTTGATGCCTGACTGTCTGCTCAGAGGAGACTACACGGACAAAGAGAGAGCAGCACATGTTGGACATCTTGAATTTATCAAGGCCTTTGTCATGGTCTGCTTAGAGCTGAAGTGGAGAGCTATGGATCAACACACCAGAAGGCAGGCAGAAAATGGGTTGAACCTCTGGACTCCCAAGTTTTGTCTCCGGTGAATGGTGATGTAGCTCGGGGTAATGCCTGGGCCACAGCTGTTTTAATGTCTTTCTTAACAAACTAGGTGAAGGGATAGAGGGCATTTGATGCAAGTGTGGGGCTGATCCCATACTCGGGGGGGTGGTGAGCGTGCTGGAGGGTTGGGCTGCTCTTTAGAGTGGCCTTGGTAGGATGGAGAGATGGGCTGATGGCGCCTTCTGGAGCACCTTCATGAGCAGACGTGGAGCCCTGCCACAGCCAGGGGCAAGTGACGCAGGCTGGGCTTAGTGGGTTGTGGCGCAACTCATGAGTGATGGCAGGCAGCAAGAGAGACATGTTGGCCAGATACTGGCAACCCAGGGTTGTCCTTGCATTGTTCAACCACATCCAGAGCCGATGCCTAGTTTGAGCTGTCAAGAGCAGCACAGAGCAGACCTTGGCTGAGAGGAGCGAGCCCAGTGGAGAACTCTGAAACAGTGAGACAGCAGGAGCATGGCAGGTTTAAGGAGAGGCAGAGAGTGTCAGAGGCAAGGCTGCCGTGGCACTATTTCCTCAGCAGTAAGGCTGAGTGTGTATCATGCGTGTGTCAGGCACGCGTATGCATGCACACGCATTACACAGCCATGCAGATCAACACAAGAAAACGAAACTTTACCAGCACCCTCAGAAACATGCAGCACTCAAACACAGGAGCAGCGCTGACTACCCAATCCTGTTCCTGCTGTCCAGCTGATCAGGATTCAAGTCCACTGGTGGAATGTATGCACACATGCAWACATATGTGTGTGTGTGTATTTACATATGTATACATATGTACACATATTTGCACATATACATGTGCAAGCAGTACAAATTCCTCCAGCATCTGGCCTTAGACACTCAGGCTATCCAGTACTTGGCCCCAAGTATCTGTGATCTCCCCTCTTGTGGCACAGGACATAGGAGCTCGAGGTTCCCAGGCTTGCTCCAGTTGCTGGCACACAGTCCTCATATCTTACTCACTAGCTAGTTCAGCTTGAAGCTCTCTGTCATTCACCGTAGTTAGACACAGGATTTAATGAAAAGAGAGGATACACAACAGCAATCCAGTGCAGGGCTCCATCAGGAAAGAACACTGCATAGCAACCTGTTTACATCCAGCTTTACACTCCTCTTTTCACTCTATTTTACTGTTCTTGTTCCTTCCCAATCCACCCTGATCATTCCTCGCCTTTAGTCCTTCCTATAGGTCTCCCATAAGAAGTCTTACATGTCCCCTCAATACCCTTAAAAAAAAATCCTGTGCAAGTTTTGCATAGTCCTTATATGCTCTTTCCATTGCACCTCATGAGTCCTGTAACCCTCTAGACAGTAACTCTTTAGTCTGCAGGACCTCCCAAAAGGGAAAGGTTGACCCATCCTGGTGGTACTACACCACGAAGAGTGGTCAGAACTGGAGCTCCTCAGTGTGTCATTGTTCACCCAACCCATTCCAGACCTCTGTGTTAACCACAATTAGCCATTAATTCCATAATCTCAAAGTGAAGAGTGCCTTTGTTCAGGCTGGGCAAAGAGGAGCTCTTCTGGCTGCCCTGAACTCCCACGAGGGAAGGCACCAAGGCAGTGGAGGCATGCTCTTCTCCAGGGTGCACCCCCAAAGGCAACAGATTCAAATGCAGCATGGAGCATGGCCAGGTCTCGGAGAAACCTTTCTCCAAGGAAGGTGCTCACTGCCTGCAAGGGGTCCAAACTCCACCCTTGGGATTTTAACAGGTTGGCACAACCTGTCTACATTGTCCCTGAAGTGGTCAGAAGGTGGTACTGAGTGAGCTCCAGCAGTCTCTTCCAGGTAAAATTTTTCTAAGATTTCACGGTTTTGTTATGTTTAATATGAGCGCTGCCATTTTTTTAAATGGCTATTTTACAGACTTTCCTGAAGTCAAAAATCTCTGTCATTTGATTTCATGACAAAATGAAAAATGTAGGCAATAGGAAATAAACTGTGTTGCATTATTTTATATAAAAAAGGTAAYGTTAACACTACAGCTGGAAAGTAGCATTTCATGTTCCTGAGCTCTCTTTGGCTTTATTTTATGTAGCCATGTGTTTATACCTCAGAATTCAGGAGTAAGAGTCGCTAGAGGGAAAGTTTTATACCATCTGCCCTTAACCAGGCCTCCTACAGTGTCTCTGTCACTTCAGGATTCCCAGTTTTAATGATAAAGGGTCCTGTTTTGCCATTGCTTCTGTTGTTACAAAACAGATGATTCCTCAAAATGTTCAGCTTGCCTTTCAAGCCTGAAGTTAACTATGAAAGTTCTGAGCTTTTCTTTATGATTTCTGTGGGCCTACGTTGAGTACACTTGGTACAACGCATACAGAGGACTTGTTTTCTGGAGCTGGTGAGGGAGGAAAACCTGAGTTTAATTTTCCTTGCTACGAAAAATGGAAGCTGCTAGCAGAGCACTGTCTCTGGAGGTTGCAGGAGTTACCAGCTGGTCAGAATAGCCCCACATGGTCCATAGCATTCAGCAAGCTGTGAAAGCTGTTTATGTGCTGTGGGCCCCTAGGAAGATGAATGCATGTTCCCAGAGACGGTGCTGGAGAGTGGTAGAGTCTCCACAGTTTATGCTCATCAGTTTAGCATAAATTAATTTGTCAACATTTGTGTTGAGCAGCTTTTGTCTGTAGATCCTTTGGGTGGCTGGGCACAAGATCAAATGCAAGAAGACAGGCAGCTGGATCATGCCTACAGCCTTGGAAATCAACATTTTACTCTCTGAGAAATACCTTTGAAATGGGCAACAATAAACAGTTTTGCTGGCCCAAATCCCACGTCAGCCCCAGCATGCAGTATTTCTCACCCACGGGTTTTGGACTCCCAAAGGTAGCTGGCTGGTGAGAAACACAAGCATGGGACTGAAAGGAAGTTTAGGGGCAAATCTTGTGTGCATTGGGGGCTACCTTTGGGGTTGAGAAATGCTTAAAAAGAGACTTAAGTGACTACCGCAGCTCTATGGGTATAGCTGCTCCTTGCAGGAGATTTTGAGATGCCCTATACGGTCTTCGGATGCACCTGGCTCTCCCAGCCTGGGTGCATAGAGTGGAGGTTGGGGAGGTCCTCTGAGGGCACTGAGGCTCCCTGCCGTGCCTTCAGTAGAGGACAAGAAGAACACATCAGGGAAGATGGAGCTGAGGTACAGGGACGGAAAAAAATAAGAGACTGGAAGTACTGGAGAGGAATTTGTCCATTCTGTGGTGGTTTCTGCTGGGTGAGCAAGGCTGGGGACACTGCTGTAAGCTCCCTTATGCCCTTGTTTCACACGCAGCATCTCCAGGTAAGCCAAAAATGACATGTTTTATGGAAACTCTAGGGAAAAAATGTGAAAGCAAAGCAGTACTCTGAGTGGTAATGATGGCTCACTTACAGGTAAGAGCACACTTTCCAGTGTGCTCTTGTAGTAACAGTTTACTCATAGAAATGTTTTTATTGGAGTATCTGTGTGTTTAGGTGGCTAAGGGGGATGCATATGTGAACTTGTTCACACTGATGACCTGTTTCAAACAAACCTGGAGAAAAGCCAAAGTCTTAAGGATAACTTGAGTTCCTCAATTTAAGCCTCCACAAGTGTCATTGACAAAGGTCTCAGGACACGTCCTTGCTAAAGGTCAGGCAAGCCAGAGCTGGCTAACTTTCAATCACGTTAAAAGTACCTGTGGTCAGTCCATGTAGACACACTTTGGGCAAAAGATGGATGTTGAAACCAGGCTTTGCTGGTTCCTCTGGTCCTGGAACAACTTGCTTTAGGTGCACATTGAAGCAACATCCTGGAAGTTCCTCCTACTCACCCAGACCTCTACACTCAACAGCCTTGCGGCCTGTCCCACAGTGTCTGCAGTCACTTTGAGGAAAAGCAGATGCACGTGGATGCACAGTTGCCTGGTACTGTAAGGGGCAGAGACGCAGTTAAAGAAGACTCAGTCGTTCCTTGTGCCTCCACTGGGAAACTGTCCTGGCCTTCCCTTCCTTAGGGTGAGTTTGGCAGAGCCAATGCAATGATATCTGAAGGGAGCATGGCTAGCACACAGGTACAGCACAAACAAGCTATTTAAAGCCTCAAGTTCTGATGATAAAATACGAGATGATTAGCGAAGTAATTTTACACCATTTGCAATGAATGTGCTCATTTGCATGAAGAGTGCAGTGAACATAGATTAGCTGAAACAAAAGCACAGAGATTGGGCAGTTTTCCTCTTTGATGCAAAGATTATAATTAGTTCGCATTTCTGTATGTGATGGTTTGAAAAATGTCTTAGCTGAGTACAGAGTAAGTGTATCTACTCTGGTAGTGCTTCAGTATTTGTTGGATGAATAACTAGAATTACTGGATCCTTTTCCTTAGATAATTTGGATTTCTTTACTTTTTTAAAAATATACGTGCCATCCAAAAAAAAAAAAAGCTTTTTAAAGACATTGTTTGCCTGAAATAGACTTTTTAATATTATTGTTTCATGGCCTTGCTCCGTTCCCACAGAAATTAGGAGAGCTTTGCTCATGGAGCCAAGAGAGACCTTACTTGCAGATAATTTCCAGCTTCTATCCTTGAAATCTTTTGCTTGCCTGATGCTGTATTGTTTGAAATGTCTTAAGTACTCTTAGAAAATAAAGGCCAAATCAGTTTAATTCTGCATTTGAAATGTCAGTGTCATGCTGCTTTTATGTGGGCATATACATATTGAGTATTATTTTCTGAGTGTAATTGCCTYAAGTGCTGTTGATCATGCAAAGAGAATGATGCATTCTCTGACTCAAGGGTCTCAGAATCAAAGATCTGAATCCTGCAAATGCTTAAGCATGCAGAGAAAACCCTCTCAGAGGACAACTTCAGCATCTAGCTACTCTTACATACAAGGCCAGGGTCTGCATTCAGCAGCAATCCGGTAGAAGCAAGGATCATCCCATCCCTGAACAATATTGGTCATTGGCAGGAGAGGTTTTGCAAAAACTAGCAAGTGTCTGATGGAAATAAGAAGAGGATGCTGTGAGGAGCAGTGTGAAGAGGTGTTTGGAATCAGATGGAGGGTGCCAGCTGGGGCATAAAGATATCAGGAAGCCGAAATGCACAGAGAAAAAGGAAATGTGTGAATCCAGGGTCAAAGCAATCAATAATCCTTCAGCTTATTGGTGGGTGGTATGAAAATACCAGATTGCAATCTATTTTCAAGGTACGTGTGGAGGATTTCTTGTGACTAGCTTCACTCCAGTCTAAGGCTGGAAGGAGCAAGAAAGAGATTTGGAAGGATAGCCTGGGCAGAACAAGAAGTACTGGAAAGGGACACCAGTCTGAAGAGCAGTAGCATTTACACTCACAGCATTCTTACTCTCTTCTGGCAACTATGCTTCCTTTGTATCAGGCAGCTGAATGTCCACCGGAGTGGGGGTCCCTCACCATCCGTTAGTGTTCCAGCCAGTTAATAAGCTGCCTTCTTCCTCTTGCCATGAATATTTATGTATGTTATGCAAGTGGGACAGCTTCAGTGGGAAACTGAGGAGAGCCACCCCTAGCACAGCTTCCAGCAGGGATTGAGACAAGCTGTCCACATGCAGAGGGACAAATGTTATACATCAGAGCTGGAAAAGCATGACCTGTTGTAATGTGGTTGAGAGAAGTGATGCAAGGCTTTCAGGGAGAGAGAATGTATTTTATTAGGTAAGTAAAAGAAAGCAAGCTTTTAATGTATTTATGTGCACATGAGGGATATACACGTGCTCAGGGATACACTAGAGATAAAAGGGTGGAATAAAGCCAAAAGAAAACACATGCAGCCTCCCAGAAATCCTGACTAGTGATGTCTGCTCATATGTGGCTTTCTATAAGGGCACCTGGTACAAACCAGCTTGCTTCACTGTGAAGAGGCTGGACAGCACTGAGAATATCACCTCGGGAATCACCTCTCTCTTGCCTGTTTGGAAGGAGGGAAGGGCTCTGTGAGCTGGGCAGCCTTGTGGGAAGCTTTAGGTTTGTGTCATTTGAGATAGGGTTCGGTAGTCCCATCTTGGCTTGTGAATGCAAGCAGAATAATTTCTCTGCTGTGTCTGCTGCTGGCGTGTGAAATAGATAGCATTTTAACAACTCGTTACAACTACCGATGACCTTCCTGCCCTCAACATCAAACATTTTATGTCCTTGTTGTGAGTTTGTAAAGAAAACACAGAAAGTTTTCCCTAACTGTCTTGAATCAACAGGGATGTGTCCAATCCAAGCACGAAAGAGACGCAGCACAGTTATAGTGGACATGTGGCCTGCTGAGATCAGTTATCAAAAGATGCACACTGCAGCAAAGGCAAACACCCTATGGGAGGGTGGGGTGCAGACCTGCCAGTGTGTAATCTAGTAGTGAACCAAAACAAAAAGTCACTTGATGAGTCACTGACAGGCAAAAGTGCAAACTTCTGGAGATGTTGCCTGAAGAGACTTCAGGGATGCCAAAGGATGAGAATTCCTAGCTGGAATGGCAGACAGAAAGCTCTTGATTTCTGTGGTAGGCTTCTGCACTACTGTTTTCCTGGATGTAAGAGTGCTGGCTTGTGGGGTTTTAATTTTCAAAGCATGAAGTTTTGAGCATGAGTGGCCTCTGCAGCATGATAGATACTCCATACTGGTGAGCTGGGGAACCAGCATTGCTTGGAGATGCTCTTCCTTTTGTTGCAAAATGAGCTATTTTGGAGGCTCACATAGCCCAGCACGGTTTTGAGTAACACTTGCTTACATAGCATGTAGGTCACAGGAAAACCTGAAAGGTGCTTGGAGAAAAAGATCATGCTCTGCAGAGCTGAGAGACCGAGGCTAGGTTACCACACAGCAGCTGTGCTGCTTTGTAAAGCTGAGCTGCCGCTGTATCTGCTGGAGTAGTGTGATAAAACACGTCCCTGAGGCAGTGAGGTCTCTGGACAGTCTGATCTTAATGGGTCTCCCTGTATCCTTGAAATCAGCCACATACTAAAGCACACTGCCAAATGGACCCCTGCCACCAGCTAGTGATCTTATCCACATAGAGCCAAGGTTGCTTTGGGGTCTGAGCAGCTCCAGCTCCCTGTGTGGAGCCTGTGCTGAGACGTGTTCTGGTGGATCAAAAGATGAATTGAAAACCAGTTATCTGCTGCCATTAATCACCTGAGATAATTTGGCAGCTGCAGCCGGAATGAATTAATTTGGGATTTGCAGGCTGTTGAACGTTCTGCCTCTGGCAGCTTCTGTTGAGTTTGCGGACTTTGGGGATTAGCTGCTGTTTAAACCAGCAATGTGTGAATAAACACAATGGCTTATGCTGTGTTTCCCCACCTGAGATGGAAGTAAGAGCGATTCATGTAGGTGCAAGCCTGCAATTTAGTGTCCTGCTGCTGTCAGCCTACTATGCCTTGGCTCCACCACCCCTGGTGGGGTTTTTCCAGCTGGATTTCCAGTACCAGGGTATAGCCTTTCAAGTCTTACGGGCTGAGCTCTTTTTGTAACTCACTGTGAAGTAAGCAAGTACGTGGCTCAGGGAGTGTTAAAAGTGTCCAGCTTGGCTAAGCCACACCTGTGGTAACTGCAGGCAATCCATCAATGGCAAGAAAGACAGGAGCTAACAGAGCTGATGAAATGACTGTTGACCTGGATGGGGATTTGGGGGACAGATGTCACTCCAGCAGGGACATGCACCCAGGAAATGAGGTGACCCTCTGTCCAGCTTTTGTGGACTGTGGAGGCCTTGGTGGGATCACGTCCCATTGAGGGGGTGAGAGTGGTGCCTTCCTGTGACATCCAGGTGGCCCCCAGGAGACAGCAGTTGCTTCTGCACAGCCCCAGCTCCCAGAGCTGTGTGAGCCTGCAGCAGCCAGCCCCTACTTAGAGCAGCTGGGAATTGACTTTACTTACAGGTCTTGGTATCGATAGCGGAGAAGTATCTTCCAAACATGACTTAGCTGCTTCAAAGCTCAGAAATCCAGAGGGAAATAAAAAGAATAAAGAAATAGAGAAAAGAATAATAGGAATGAAAAGAATAAAAAGAGTCAGGGGTTTTTGAATTCCCATTACTTAGAAATCCCTTGGTCTCTTTCTTGGGTTGGTCATGATTTTTGAGTGCCTGGCCATGGCCAGTGTCTGGCAGCTTTTGAAGGAATGAAGTCATAGGAGACAGTGGCTACAGCCTAGATTTTTAAAACTGCCTACTGAAAGGCAGTTACTTAAAAATGCATGTGGAGTTGGAGATCTTCAGCCTGACTTTCAAATGAGCTGAGAAAATGACAGTTCCCACAGGCTTTAATAGGAACTTTTGGGAAACAAAACAACAAAACTATCAAATTGATTTGTTGTCTGTGCACCTGACATCTAATATTCTTCTTTTTAAGTCCTGATCCAAACCTTGTCTCTTTTTTTTCTTTTTTTCTTTTTTTTTTTTTTCCTTTTTGTATTATGAAGAAGTTTTGGCATGCTTTCCAGTGGGGATTTAGAGAGTTAGAATGGGAGACAGGATGAAAAATAGAGTAGGTACATTGAGCCTTCTGGTCTCGATCTTGCAAATGCTCTTGCCTGGGATGTTGCAAACCTGATATAAGGCCTGTGAAGTCAATGGAGAAGGTGGTGCTTGGCCTTGATAGATCTGAACTTGCAGTCTATCCCTCCCTAAGAGGCTGGCCAGCAGCATGTGTACTTGTCCCTGCTGCTGATGGAGAAAGCCTTACGCTAACCCCTGGGTGATCTAATATTCTTTGACCTTCTCTTTAGTATGTTAAACCATAAATGTGATTTAAACATAATTAAATATTTTTTAAATAGATAAAATCCAGCACTCTGCAGTGCAGACCTATGATAAGAAAGGGCAGCTAGACTTGTTCTGGTGACAGATTTTGCATTTACAAGTTGGTACAGAAAACTTTTCAATTTAGAAATGTTTTAGCTACCACTTGTTTAAACTGTATCCTCTTAAAATAGCAGGAATTATTTTAGAAGACTTTTCTGCCTTAAGCTTCTCAGTACCTATTGGGAAATATTTAGTGTGCAATCACTATGCTGAGAAGAATAATAGAGATCTCATGGCAATCAGTTCTGTGTGAGATGCTTAAAGCTTAACATATTTTGAAGTGATTATTTCCAAATTAAGATATCTGGAGTTGGAACTGATCGTAATGTGACTTTAGCAATTGAAAGACACAGTATATGAAATACAGAGTACTGGCAGTGCATTTGCGTTCTGAATTAGTATTAAGTGTTTATGTGTGCACTCTCTCAGCCTGTTGCTTGGTATTATTAATATCCATCCATATATAATTGGTTTGAAAGCGATTCACTCTAAGAGCCGGTTTCTGTGATGAGAACTTCATATGCAGCTACTAATCCAAACCAATTTAAGCAAATAATGTTGTTATTTGATATGGTATAGCTGGTTTTATTGTTTCCTTTTATTGTGCAGAAGAAGAGATTTTCTCTTCAGTGGGAAAATAGCCACTGCTGCCAAAATAGAACAGTCTCACGACACCGTCCTCACTTTGAAGCGCGAGGCATTTTTTGTGTGTGTGCCAAAGCCATGCGACACCAGATCAGCACCAGCAGAGGTGGGCGTCTGTCGAGCACAGTTTCACCTGGCCGGCTGTCCTTTGGGAACCGTGTGATTTTGGCAGCATTAATTTTGGAGCTTCTCTCAGCAAAGCCCAGGCAGCCTGATGCTTCCCAGCTGATCCAGACCTGGAGCTCTGGGGAGCACCTGCAGTAACACCTTGTGGCTTTGCAACATGTTTTTAGCCTGCTATCCTGAGGAGGTGGTAATTGCATTTCAGTCTGCTCCGCTGCCTGGTAGTAAGCACAACAGCGAAACGGCAGGCTGCCAAAACAGCTGATAACTGCTTTTCTCGAGGCAAGGCCAAGCTGCAGAGGTGGGACAAGGAGGGACCCACAAMGCCTGCTCCTCCTGCTGCTATCCCCATGTGGGGGAAGCTGGGGAGAAGCTATGCTGGGAAAAAAGGCCTTTTTGGTGCAAGGAAGCAGGTTGCTGTGTAACAGGCTGCAGAACAGCAGCAGTTTTCAGAACTGTTTTCATTTCCCAGAAAACAGCAATTAGAGCATTAAAAAAATACTCGCTTAAGTCACAGTACAGCCAACCCTCATGTTCTTTCTTTTTGCTTGTCCTGCTGTTTGGAGCAGGCAAGGCTTATCTCTCCATAACTGGACAAACCTGAAGGACAAGGGGGCTGGGTTTCTACGCACTCTTTGGACTCCTGCTACTCTTTGTAAACCGATTTTATTACTGAAGTTCAACACAAGGAATTCAACATAAACATAAAAACACAGGCATACATGTGCATACACTCTATTCTGGTAGCTGTGCATAGTGCTTCATCCTCAGAAGAAAATAACAGAAACAGGGCCAGTCTGCGTTTACTCTAAAAAATGACCCTGAGTCCACTGAGTTTAATGATTTCTGTTCCTTACGCACCGTACTCACCACCACACTGTTAAAAAGGGATGACAAAGTCTGTGCATGGGGTTTTCTCCTTATGCAAACCTACCTCAGCCTTTGCGCTTCTTTGTGTTGTGTTCGATACCTTGCAACAACACCTCTGTGTTTATGGTAGGACATGGTCTTGTGACAGTGGATCCAGATGGTTTTTGAGAGGTGTTGGGATACTTACCTAATTTGAAAGGTTCAATGAGCAGACATTTCTTACCAAATAAAAGCAGTAGTTATTGACACCTGCTGGAAATGCAGTAACACTAATTCAAATTAAATTGAACTCATTGCATGTGCGCCTTACCTAGACCGTGTTAAATAGATCTTGAGGAGTTGTTTCAATAGTTCCCTGTGGAATTTTCTTATCAAAATGTCTTTTAAATGAAAAGACTCTAAATATAAGTGTTTTTCTAAAGAATGTTTTCCAGTGCCTTCCCTGCCCCAATGTCTCAGAGCACTTTGAGTTCACAGCTGTGCTAAGTAGGCTAAGTAGGATGTTTAAAGCTGTTGTAGCTGCTCAGTCAGGAGCTGGAGACAAAACACATAATGAGAAAGAGAAATGAAGACAGTAACCAGATGGAAATCCTTTAGGACAAAGCTGTTCTCCATCTGCATCTGTGCTGTAGAAGTCTTAACCCTGGTTGGGGTCATGAGTGGTCCTTCATTTAAGAACCCCAGTTATGTTGCCAGAGGTTTGGTCGAGGATTCCAGCCTCAGCTTCCTGGTGACAGAGGCCCTCTCCTACTTCTCCCATCAGAACCTGAGCCCATAGTGGGACAGAGGCTGAGACAAGCCCTACCATGTATTAAGCTCATGAATGGAGGAACGGCTGCRAGAGCTGGGCCTCTTTAGCCTGCAGAAGAGAAKACTGAGGGGGGATCTTATCAATGTCTGTAAGTACCTGAAGGGAGGATGTCAAGAAGATGGGGCTGAACTCTTTTCAATGGTGTCAAGTGACAGGACAAGAGGCAATGGGCACCAGCTGAACCACAGGAAGTTCTGCCTGAATGTGAGGAGGAATTTCTTCACTGTAAGAGTGACGGAGCACTGGAACAGGTTGCCCAGAGAGGCTGTGGAGTCTCCTTCTCTTCAGATATGCAAAACCCACTTGATGCGATATTGTCTAATGTGCTCCAGGTGATTCTGCTTGAGCAGGGGGGTTGAACTAGGTGATCTCCAGAGGTCCCTTCCAACCTCAACCATTCTGTGATTCTATTTGTGGTTCTATGAACAGCTTCCAGCAGTTCTTCCAGCAGCTGGGCACTGCAGGGGCATGATCCCCCTTCTCCCCCCACCCCCGCAAGGAGATGCGTTGGACTATGCAGCAACAAGTGTGGCCTTGTGCCAGGTGGATGCTGGGTAAGGAATGGCACAGGCTTGGAGAGACCAGGAGCCATTTGATCAGATCCTTATTGTCCCTGGTGCTCAAGTACCTGAAAGCAGGACTGTATGTTAGCTGTGAAGAACTTGCATACAAAGAAGAGGGAGAGAAGGAGCATCGTGTCCTCCTCTAAGCACTAATATGGCTCTGTAGAGCTGTGAAGCTGCTGCAGGAACATGCAGTTAGGAGTCATGAAAAACTGATAAAATGGCTGAAGGCTCCTCCCATTACGAGATATCTCCATCCCGTATCTGATAAACCATTCCTGCTCTGGTATGATAGATGGCCATATTCACCATGTAACCTGACATAACATTTTATCTTCCTGCTGTGCACTCTGCCCCTCTGTGCAAGACAACACTAAAAGCCCATTCAAAGCTTTAGCCTAAATGTGCACAAAAAATTGTTGCCTGTACTTTAGCCTGAGGAAACTACCTCAAAAATGCTACTTGTCTGCCTGTGGAGCTGAAAATTGCCTGATGGTAGTTTCCTGCTCTGGTATTGCTCAGCAAATGTGTTGTTTTTACCCTTCTTTTCCAGCCCTCCTGGCATCACTTGGGATTTGGACATCATTTGGACATTCACTCAACCATCTAATTCACTGGACTGCACTAGTGTTCGTAGCAGTGAGTCACTGCAATGTGGCACAACCTACTGGGCAAGGGAAGTGGGGACATCAGTCCTCCTGGTAGCATTGTTCCTCTGTGGCCAGGAGACCCTGGCCACGGCACATTGCCTGACTGCCTCGCTTTCGGCATTGATTGAACAAGGTGAAGACATGAAGGCCAAGGTCTTGCTCTGCCCAGGAGACCCTGTCTCCTCCAGGACATTCCTCCAGTTGGGTCAGCATATTTCAGCCTACTGTGATGTAGATATGCAGGTGACAGCCMCCCACCAGGAGCTTTTCTCAGATGGACAGTTAGTGGAATGAAGCTGCTGAGATGCCCTGCAATGTGGCAACCTGCTATTCACTGCTGGATAAATTTGTCATTAGGAAAAGGGAAAATCCCAGGGAAAAGCCTGCCATAAATGTTTGTGAGAAGGGATGCGGTTGCTCATATGGCTCTCCAAGGCAGTGATCCTGATGTGATTGCACATTACCTCTCTTGGTAACCCTTGGCTTCCTTGAGGCCTCTGTGACATCCATAGAGAACAGTAAAACTCTGTGAGATGTGCTAACCTCTAATTAGTCTGGAAAAATATTTTTTGAGTATTTGGGGAAACAAAGGTYTGGTGAGAGAAAAAGTTAACCTTTCAGTGTAAATCTGATCTCTTTCTTTGTTTGCCTTCCGTTTTGAGTTGCCCGGACACCACTCCAGTGACAAGTAGCAGGGCTGGGACCAGCATGGGATTTCTCCAGCTTGTGCTTTCTGATGCTTTTCTGGACAGTTTGCATCAAGTGGAGTGCTGAAAAGCAGGCAGGTGAGGTGAGCAATGGAGCACTGCTGGGTTAGATAGAGGAATTAGGAAGAAAAGAATTTCCAGTACAAAGGTGGGAAACACAGGTAGGAAAGGAAAATAGTTAAGTGRCAGGTCTATTATCTGTGAAATTAACTAGAACATATTTGCGCTAGCTGCAGACAAAGGTCTTTCAACTGGCAGCAKGAGAAATGTGGGCCATATTTCATACGATGGAGCCTAAGCTGGATGCCAGAGTGGAGTGTCCCAGARTGAGTCTGGGGTACAAACAGTGTCTGGGTGGACTTAGAGAGGCAGCATTACCTCTTGGTTTATTCCTGAGCARCTGCAGCAGGAACGCTGTGTCCAGCCCTGGAGCCAGCAGTTCAAGAAACACATCAGTAATTTGAAAGAGGCTCTCAGAAGACCAATGAGAATAATTAGGAGACTGGCAAACTTGCCTTTGTAATGGAAGAGCTGAGATTTCAATTTATTTGACTTATCACACAGGAGGCCAGGGGCTAACTTCCTCCAAGTCTATAATAACTGCTGGGGAGCAAGGATGTGATGACAGGSGGCTCTTCGGTCAAGCAGGGAAAGGGATAACAAGACCAGCTGCTGCAGGTTAAAACAAAACAAATCCAAAGCAGAAGTGAAGTGTAGCTTTTACCAGTGGGGTTAATTGAGGGCCACCGTGTGGCCTCAGCCTTGCTCGGTTTTGGTTTTCAGACCAGCGCCTCCACCAGCTTGGAGCAGGAGTGCACAGAGGAGCTTGCATGGCTGGCTCTGCAGCACACATGGAGGGGCTGGTGTGGGACTGGTAGGCTTGTTTCAATCCCCACAACCAGCACAGTGCTGCATCTGTCCCCGATGGGGCTCAGCTTGCCTCCCCACACTGATGTGCAGGCGATGTGCAGA
Organism: Rhea americana; assembly: GCF_003343005.1. Classification (NCBI taxonomy): domain Eukaryota; kingdom Metazoa; phylum Chordata; class Aves; order Rheiformes; family Rheidae; genus Rhea; species Rhea americana. The sequence goes on along the minus strand of NW_028185206.1, from coordinate 928,052 downwards.
TAATGGAAAATTATCTGGCTTCTGTACACAGGTTAACTCCAGGAGGGAGTCAGGTTGCATGAAATAGTGTTATCAGTCGGGGATCAGAGCCTGGGAGTGAAACAGATTGAGAGCCTGAGCTTGGGCTATTGACAAGGCTCTGCCCAATGTGTCCTTAAAGTACGTCTCCACAGCCTCTGTGCATCTGCCATTATCAGAGTTTTATAAGGCCTTGAATAACAGCTCAGCAGGATTTTCCTTGCTAGCTGAATGGCCAAATTTTCATTGTAATCTCAAGGATTAACTGCAGTGTTCAGACTTCTTTCCCGTTTTCTTTCCCAATTACAGGAGTAGCTGATACTGTCTCTGAGAGACTGAATGACTGCTTGAATGAAAGGGAAAAACAGAAATTTCCTATGATGAGCTGTTCTGCTCTGCTCCTCAGTAAAATGTGGTATTTRTTCATAGTAAAACCCTGCTCCCTAGGAGAGGTTTTTCTGCTCTTCTTGCTGAAATATACACAGTAACACTGAAGTCCTGTAAAAAGGATATTTTCTACTTGCAAGGAAGGAGTTTATAAATTGGTTGGAGTCAACCTTTCCTCTCTTGGAGAGAGGTGACAGAAGCTCTGCGTGCATGACACTAGTCACCTTTATACTCAATTTCTCCCCTCTTTGTCATCATATTCCACTCAGATAACAGAAAGGGAGTATTTACTACCTAAAGAATTCCTACTGCTATAATATTCTTCTAAACAGAGGCCCAACACCAACTTTCACTTCAGTACAAGCAGTTCAGACTAGAAGCTACAGACCAGGGTGACATCCCYTCCACGTGAGTGTCATCAGCTACCCTAGGCACCAGTGAAAACGTGTCCCCTGTCTTCCAGGCTCCTCCAGGGATTTGGGCTTTGGGGAGCTTGACTGCAGCTCTTGTGATTTCCTTTCCTCTTTTGCTTCTGTTCACTGGAGCAAAGTGAGCATATATGGACATGGAGGGCTTCCTTTTTTAACTCCTGAGGCCTTTTCTGGGTTTGCAGGATCTGAGTGGCTTTGGACCAGGTAAGAGCAAACTGTCACCTAACAAACTCTTTGGAGACTGTATGTGTGCTCAGGACCTGAGACTTTGGAAGAACTTTCAGTGACTTCCATTGGTTTCGCATGAGGTGTGGAAGGATGGGTTGGTGTTGAAAGGCAGGAAAAGCAAAGAGCTATTATCTGAGCCAGATAGAAAAAATTAAAAAAAAAAAAAAAAAAAAAAAAAAAAAAAGTTGAATCACTCATCTTTTCTCCTCTGTATGAGATTCCTTAATAAAAACCAAGAAGAATTGTTCTCTGCTATAAGGAAAACATTTTTATGAGTGAGTAGGATATTTCAGTTATGACAGGGTGGGTTGGCTTAGGGMTCATAAGACTTTTTAACCCTTTCAGCTTTTCCAGACATGTTGATTTTTTGCTGGAAATGATAGCTGGTTGAATTGGTTGTTTGCCTATGATTCCATACGTTCAATAGCTTGGTCAGAATTTCTGATACCCATAATTCCTGATACTCATAAATTCAGAGTCCCTGTGTTGCAGATGAACTAGTATGTCCTGTGCTGGTGACCTGCTTGCCTGATCCCTGAAACAAATGCCCTGAATTTGTGGCACCTGCTGCAGAGAGGGTTGGTGTAGTCTGACCAYAGTATGCTTTGATTGCCCGGCCGTTGGTACAGTGCATCCATGGGGGCAACCTATGCTGCGCGTGGGTGGACATGCACATGCCTAACTTCTGTCCTGGAAAACCCTCTATGGGGAGAAACATGGCAGCCCTGTTTGAGAGTTAGGTATGCAAAACTGAATAATTAGAATRCATTTCATGGTTCAAAGGCTGCTGAGAACCTGTATTTGGGAAGRGGTGGTAGATTTTATTCCCTCTGAGTCCAAAAACCTCTTTTTTTGAAGATGAACTGTGTAAGTAGAGCAACATGTGTTGGTACTATATATCAGCCTGTCCTACTACCTAGTCTCTGGCTGTGACCGATGGTGAGTGCTTTATAGGAAAAGTGTAACACAGAAGACATACATGGTGACAGTTTGGGAATTCCCCCCAAATCCAGGTCTTGACGTCTTCCYATGCTTAGTTTTGTGCTATGAAGAGAAAAATACTTCTGTCCGCTTTTGGAGTGGGCCACTGGGCAGTTTAATGATGACTCTCCTTCTGTGATGTGAGGTTAGTGCTCTCCTCACCTTCACTCTGTGGCTTTGTCTGTCGCTCTCCTCACCTCCCTCCAGCCCCTTACTGAGCCTGAGGARCTGCAGTCCCTTTTGCCTGCCCCACAGAGGGTCTATTCAGGGTGTCTGTCTCCTTCATAGCTCCACCAAATTAAAAAAGAATATATATAGCATATAACTCAAGGTGCCCCTTCCTCAGACTTAAGAAACGTGTAAATTTTTCCTCTTTGTGAGCTTACTGGTTTCACCCTTGTTTGCAGTTCTTAAATTTCGATCTCCAAAGCACTGCATGTCAGCTACCTCCTTGCTACTCACTGTCATGGCTGTCTTTGCAGACCTTTGGGAAGCGAACTACCAAAATGTTCTGGTTCACTGTGTCAGGTAGAAAATTTTAAGAGTGGCTATTCAAAAGCTGTAATCACCTCCTCTGAAGCCAATGGGCAATAGCTGGATGACCTTTCCCCAAAATCCMAAAGCGTGGTGCATGCTGTAATTCAGAATCTTTATTAGGGCCACTGCAGTGGAAAATAAAATGTAAAGCTGAGCACAGAGTTATTTTAGATGCAATAGTARCAGAATTAAGAAGAGGAACAACTTTGACTTACTGGGCAAAGACTTTTTGGAAGAGTTTGAATGGTTAATTAGGGAAAATTATCTCATTCTAATATTTTCAGGCTCATATAAGTTCTCCAGTCTCTTTCTTGTGAAGAAAAATCTCCTTAATAGCCTAGATTGTGATCATGGAATGTAAGATTAGTAGTAGAAACAATTTTTTATAAATATTCCAATATTTATAAATATTTGAATAGAAATATTGCTAGAGTGYCTCAAAAAATATTGTGACAGAGGTGTGAAGATAATCATGAACGTTTTTCCTTTTTTCTTTTGTTTTTATTTATTTATTTTTTTTTTTAGAGGGAAGTGGTCTGGGAGAGGACCAGGAAAGAGATGTAGGAAGCTTTCCAAATTTTTCTCTACTAGCATTAGACATAGAAACACTCAGGCAAAAAGCCTCACTTGTGTGATTCCAGAATTTCAATCTGTTAAAAGAAACACTTTATCTCTTGATAAAGTCACAGGATTTATAGGGTTACCAGTAAAAATGCTGCTTTTCCACAGTGTGGTTCATACTAGAAATTCATAGAACACTTTGTTCTGTTTAAACAAAGATATTAAAAAAAGACACTGGTTAACTATGTACCCTTCATTGATTTATTCCCTCTCTGGGGTCCCAGTTATAAATTTAGCACTTGTATGTGTTTTTTGACAGCTTTCTCAAAGCAGAATTCTAGCTTTCATTTATCAAATATTTGAAGTTTTGCAGGTTTTGCAGTTTGTGATGTGGTAGTAGGTGATCCAGCTTTCAACTGGAGATGCATGGCCAAAACGAGATGGAAAGGCCTCTTGCCCAGTTACTCCTGTGCTCCAGCCTCCTTCACCTCGATGTGGGTTGTGCATCTTCCCTTCTTTCTTTCCTTTCCTTTCTAACGCAGAAATTTTCTTGCTGAAGAGACTCCTTTCCCTGTATGTCTTGTACCTGACTGCTTGCTAAAACACTGTTTATTCAAGAGGAGTCCTGGTTGGATTTTACTGATTTTCCAACTAATGAAGAGCATTATTCTTCTTTGTGTCCTGGTGGTAACAGTGAGAGAGCCGCATGCCAGCTGGTGGTCTCGCCTCTTTCCCCATTAAGTAGGAAACAGAATCCTGCCAGATGCAAGTGGGGAGATGTATTAGAGAAAAAAGGAACAAAACTGGGCCACAGACCAGCTGAGACTAAGACTGTCACGACAGGTGTGCCACGCGGGCATCTGCTGCCACCAGAGCTGTATTTTTCTGCAGTGACATAAAGTATTTGGAACACAAATTTTTACTTCCTGGCTTCCTTTACCTGAATTTTCACACGAATTAACAATTTCAGCAATCAACAGTCAATCAACGCTTCCTCCCTCACTCAAAAAAATCTGCCTTCCAAAATCAGTAAAAACTTGTTGCATATGCATATGCTTTAACATGGGTCCAGACCGAGTAAGGCCATGAGGCTGTACAGGTGAGAGATTCTTTTGGTGACTCCAGAAAACTGCATTAAAGATTCAGTACTGTGTGGCTCACTCACGGGGAGCCTTTTGTTTTCTTTTACTAAGTGGAGGTAACCTATTAAGCTGTGCTAAGCTGCAACTCCACCTTCATGCCTTAGGGAGGGATGAATGCCATTTAGTCACTGAGTAGATAAGACATGTCTCATGACAGTATCTGCAATTACTTAACGAGAAGTTGCAGGATCTTTTTTTTTCCTTTGGGTAATACATTTTCAAGGTAATTATGCATCTCCTACATCATGGATACTTTGCTCTAGCTAGTGTAAATATCACTTTTCAACTTTTTTTTTTTTTTTTTTTTTTTTTTTTNCTGCTTCTTGGATAAACATGACCTGGCAGCTTTGGGACCTGAATAAAAGCTGCTCCTGAAGGTATGGTTCAACTTACAAATCCTCATGTTAGTAATTATAATTGCAACAAAATATTGCTATTACTCCTTTGTGCCTGTGATGACTGGACAGGAGCACCTCAGATCTTGAACTCCTTGTGGTCAGAGGGCTGCATTCCCAAACATCCATTAGCATTTAGCCCACAAGTTGATTTATGTTGTTAGGAGGACCAAAGATGACATTCACCCTAAATTACCTATATATGTGTGTATATACATATATATATATATATGTAGTTATAGGAAAGTAGTCAGCACATTCAGTGCTGTATATGCAGCATAAACCAGTCTTCAGCGTCAGGGGAGGCTGGGAAGGAACAACCCAAGAGCAGAGTGTTTGGTGATAACCCAGTGCCTCAAACATCTGCATCTTCCCATGAAGCAGTGGGTTCTGGCTGCAGGACTTGGGTTGGACAAGCCRTTGGAGAATCCCAGTTTCCCCATTTCTGTGTTTACAACTGCACCTAAAGACTTTTGGAAAGGACTACGTAATAGCTGGCATACGTGACAAAAAAGGAAAATACGGTTGGCCTGTGATCTCATCTGGATTCATTTTAATGCACTTTAATGCTTAAATCTGTGGATTTAAGCAAAATTAGGCCATATACAACCACTGAAAATTGATCCAGTGAGTGCCCTGATCTGTCCTGTGCCTCAGTGTATACCCTCAGCTGTTGCTGCCAGTGCTGGGGCAGCATATGAATCTTCTGATGCTGCTCCAGGCCAYGGGATGACAGCTGCGGCTTAGAGACATGTGCTCCTCTCGGAAGGTTGTTTCTTCATTGGCTTTGCAGCATTTGGGGACCCGAATGTGCATGTCCTACCTACCCTACTGCATGCCATTGCCATCAAAAGAAATTGCAGTGAGGAGCCTATACTTGAAATGACTGTTTCATAGCCCCTCTCCTCACACCCGTTACACCGTAAATATGCCAGACATCACAGATTTTGGCACTCTGGTCAGGTCAAGCATGCGAATTTTTGCTCGCTTGCACAGGAGCTAGCCTTTCTTGCCTGTCTGAAGAGGAAGGAAGCTGTTAAAGTGGCGTCAATCAGTAAGGAGAGCTTACATTTTGCAGGCCAACGGGAAAAAGGGAAATCACTCCTCCTATTTTTAGCCAAGCAGCTAATCTGCTCCACTTCTCTGCCCTTGGGGGTCAGGCTGTAATGGAAGCCACCCTCCGAGCAGCCACAGATCAGGGCTGTGTTCTGCCTGCAGTGACGGCTGATTTTTGAGTATTACACGATTTCTCATGTTGCATTGCAGACTTTCTCCACTGAGATTAAGCTTACTCAGCTGCAGCACTAACAGACCTTTTGACAGAGGGTGGGTGCACGGCTGAATGTATTGGGAGGGGRTGTCCAGCCCACAAAAGCTGCAATCCTGGTGGAAAGGGCCAGGCATAGGGAGCAGAGGCAACACTTTGTTTTTCACTCCCAAGCTGCAGTTCTGGGGTTAGAGTAGTTTCAGGGCTGTGAGGGATCTCTTCTCCTGATTGTGAGGAGACCATGGCTACACATTATGGAGCTACACCCAAGCCTGCAGTTTAGCTGCTCATCATCCCCATGTCTGGGCAAAGCAGGGGGTCTCACTTCTGTACTGGGAGCCTTCCTGGACCTGTGAGCACCCATACTACAAAATTTCGGGTGTCTTTAGTATCTTAGCTATCTAAGGGCATCTTCCAAAAGGGTAATTTCATGCGGCTAACATAGATTCCTGCCTTGCTTTGTGCTTTCTCCCTCTCTAAAGGCTGCAGAGTGCAAACTTCCAGCTCTCGTACTTGGTTTATATGATGATGTATATCTGCTACTGATTTACCTGACACATGTCTGAAAATTGACACCATGACACCGGCCTCATGGCGAGGCACCCTCTTAGAAGTGCTGATGAAGAGTGTTACTAGCTGAATAAATTGGATCAAAGATGATGTGTAGGACTGAAGACGATAAAGGAGGAGAGAGGATCCAGGAGCTTGCTGACACTAGTGTTGGTTCCACTTATGAAGATTTGTCTGGGTTTGTTTCTCTACRGGGAAATCCAGGTGATGTGTTTTTAAAAGCTATTTTCATCAATGGCGGTCTGCTGGTGAGTGTCAAAAATCAATTCACTGTACAATTTTTTTTACTATCAACACCTTTTTTACTGTAACCTTTTTCTGACGTACAACTTTGAAGATGATGTTAGATAGGAGAAATGGACAAACTCACATCACCTCTTGATCTGCAAGAACCTTTGAAGAAAAAGGGAGGGGAAACATTTCAGAAATTTCACACTGTCAAGGTCAAATTGTGCAGGCAGACCACAACCTGTCTCTGAGCAGAGTCATTTAAGTTTTTGCAGTATTGAGATATTAGGCACRAGGACTGTGTGCAGGGGAGCAGCACAAGAYAGGTTTCTTGTGCTTATTCCCTGAGATAGTACCTGCAGTTCAGCTGGTGTCTGGGCAAGAACACCTTGTTGCACCATTGCTTGTGGGACCTCAAGAGCAGAAAGGGCTGGTGCATTTTCCACTGGGTACAAGTGCCCTCAGTGTGGTGGCCCCAGCCTAGCAGGACTGAACAGAAAGGGGAACATCACAGAGGATCCATGGCCACAAAATAAGCAATTTTGTCCTGCTGTATCTGCTATCCTTGTCTAGTTTGCACTTCTGTCAGTGGATAGTTAATGCCTATCTTGACGTGCCAGGACAAAAGTGACAGTAGGGAAGAAAYATGCACTGCTGCTGAGTTATGGGAAGCAGCATTCAGGCCCAGGATATTTTTCTTCCATGCTGCCTCTGTTTGGAAATGAAAAGCTCTGGAAAATCTTAGGGTTAAGTCTGTGTCAGTTTTGCAATGGAGCAGATCAGTTTAGCAACTGAAGTTACATTGTGCATTAGAGTCTTTGAGTCACTAATTTGCCTTAGTGTCTCAGACTGGGTTGTTTAGGAGCTGGGGACAGTGGGACCACACAGTGCCAGTTTCTTTCTGACATACATCTAAATTTGATTCTCCAGGAGACTGCAATTTTTACGATGTACCCAGCTAATTATGTGGCATAGGTCAGGTGAATCCCTTCCTGCCCCAGGAGTCCTGTGTACACAAGTTAATGATGGCACAGTCCTTTTCTACCTGTAAGTATGTTGGCCTGGAGAGGCTGCTGAGTGTTGTCATAGTCACGTATTATCCCTCTGTGCTATCTCATCCCTTGCTTTCCCTCAGTTCCCTGTGTCCTTCTCCCAGGTTACAGCGTGTGTAAGGAACATGTAGTTTTCTCCAGCCTCTGTAGCAGGATACCAGTGAGGTGGGACCTTGCTGGTTGCACCTTCTCCTCTGAAGCAGCTTCCTGCAAGTGTGCTCAGAGCCAGGTCATTAGTGCAAGACTTTGGGTTGTYTCAGCAGAGTGAGGTCAGACATCAGTCAGTTGAGACTGAGTGAGCAGCATTGCACCTGTGCATCTCTTCGGATGTTTTTCGGCTGCTTCTTGGTATGTTTCGCCCATCTCCTTTGCACATGGGCCTGGGGTTCATATCTCTCTTCATACTGCTGCTAATGAAGTTGATGATACAGATTTATTTGACTGCACTGGCTGCTAAGTTGGATGCAAAGGCTGTCAGGAAAGGAGGAAAGCTGTAGGGATTGCCTTGCTATAGGTGCACCCAGTTTCCAAAGCAGCTGTGGGAAAAGCAGGCCCAGGCAGGCTTGAGTTTTGAACAGCTCTCTTGGGATAGATGTGCACATTTTTGTCCAGTTGCTGCTCTGAGTCTTTCAGCTAATACATTGCCAAAGCTTGAAATGGACCTCATTGCTGTAGACAGAGCACAGGTGCMTGAGTGAAAACCCATCAGATGCCCAGAGAAGAGACAAGAGGCTCCTGTGGGGAGAGGCTGGGGCTCTGAGCTTCCTTGGTGCCACAGTACTCTGCAGTTCCTGGAGAAATTATCTTGCCTGGAATGGAAAAGGCTGCCAAGCTCCTGCTGAGCTCTGAGTCACTGCTGGCTTTCCCTGGGCTCTGGCAGTCTTCAGAAGATGACAGGCAGCACCTCCCACCTCCTCATCAGGAGCTATGATCCGGAGGGAGCTTTGTTACTGCCAGACACTGCTGGGCTTCAGGTGGTGCTTCATGGCTCAGGAGCCATGGAGCTGCGAACTCTGCCTCCTGCAGTCTCCTCCATCCACAGGCCAGTGACCTTTGTGTAGTCTGCTACACACAAGGGACAGTAGTCCCCCTCTATGCTCTTCTTGGCTCCCTGGGCTGGAGGCATCTCTGCTCACAGCCTGGGCTGAGGGGTCCTGAAGAAGATGAGGAGTAAACTGTTACCCAGTCTATGTGTGCCTGCTTTCTCCTCTTCTCCTCCCAGGTGCTTCCTTTTCGGTCATACCTTTGTACTTTTTTCACCCCACAGTTTCTCCATGCCATCCCCTGAAGCTTTACTTCAGTTTCCTGACCCATTCCCTGTGCTCTCCACAAACTTTTCAGTATCAGCTATTTTCCCTCAATAGAGGTGGAGTTTTTCTTGTAGTGAGCATACAAGAGAGGGGTAAACTGTGGTTTCTGAGGGCTTTACAGCTGCTGGAAGTGGGTTACACTAACCTGTACTGCTCAGGAAGAAAGGAAGAAGTAGCTGGGGCAAGGACAGATGGTAAAAAAGAAAAAAAAATAATAAAAAAAGAAGTATTGATTTCTGAGCCTGCTTGTAGTGAGGCACTGCCCAGGCTGCATTAGGCAGATCTTCCAAATGCATTCAAGCTGCTGCCCAGCTTCTCATTAGGTAGACATTTGCCATAGCGACCAGGTTCCTTGATCTTCTGACTCCTCTTGGAGATACTTGAGTTTGGGACTTCTCTGCTGGTTGTTCTAGTCCCTTCTTATTGGTTCATGGCATCACAGTAATGAGAGATTTCCCTCTCTATTTTTCAATGAACACTGAGATTTTAAAAGCGTAACTAGTTTATGGTCAGTATTACATATACTTGTCTGCTCTCCACTTTGTGGTGGAGTTTTGTGATCGCAGACAACATCTTCACAGGAAATATGAAACTAGAAAAGTTCTGAGGAGTTTTTGGCTCTTTAATGTATTTTGTAGGAATTAGATTTGGTAAAGGTCAAGACAGATAGATAAACTCTGAGAGTTAATTTTCAGCTTTACAARGTCTGAGACTTCCAGGGAAATTGAAAGGTGCATGAATGAGGCTTAAATACGCTGCACGTTTAACTCATGGCTCATCTTGAAACTCAGCAGATGAAAGCATCTTTTCCAATTTCTACTAGGAGAAGAGCCACAGATCCCACTGAATAATTAGAAATAGTTCTGGTTATTTTCCTTTCTGGGGGCACTACTTTGTAATTCAAAACGAGATTTTTTTTCCTTTGGCCTTTCATCTTCTGCTTCAGACCTGCTGTTGACCAGAGCCTATTTCAACCAGAGTCCCTTCAGGAGATAGTGCATGGGAGTTCATAAGAAGATGACATTTAACGCTTTCATTTTATCTCATACATGAATTCCCACTTATTTTTTGAGCACAGCAGCTGATATCTCAGGCTAGCAGGGACTGTCTGAGAGATGAGGATGTTCTGTGGATGTCTGAGCCACCCTGGAGTGCCGCTGGTCTGATATGTGTGTGTTGAGAACATGGGCTTGATGTAAATGTCTGAAGGCCTTGTACGCCTTCCTGCTCGTGTACATGGTCTCAGACACTGGTTCTGATGTGCACAACAGCTTCAGTTCATGGTTTGATGCACATGGGATTAATGCCCCTCCCCTGTGCCACTACTCTTTTCCTGTAGGAAATCAGAGGATAGAGCAAAGAAACCTTACAGGAGAAGAGACAAGAGGAACTGCTGATAGCAGCTACTGCTTGGTTCAGGCATATAGGAGTGCTTTATTATCTCTCATATAGCATCCAGGGAACCTCAGGAGCAGCCTAGCAACCATGCAGTAGGAAAAGGAAGTGTCTTGACTCCTGGGATGTGTGTGCCTGTGCAGAGGTCTTTGTCCACTGGGGCTCTCTGACCTGGGTCATTGCAGAATAGAAGGAAAGGTTACTTCCTTCACACAGTGCTGGACAGCAAAAATGGGTAAATGTTGCAATTTCTGGAACTGAGAAAGAGAAGGAGCAGCTGGGAACTAAGGAACATGGTTGCTCCATAGGGATATTCCCCTATCATTAGCAGAAATTCATGGGCAAGCTGTGTATCTTACAGGGCCAGGCTGATGTGATCCTTATGTGATCCTTTCCACTGCCTCTGCCCTTGCAAAATCCACCTCTTCAAGTTTCTTCTCTTCTTGTCTATCTCCCTTCAACCATCCTTTCAGCCAAATTTAGTGTTTCTCTGTTTCTAAAGACAGCAGACCTCATCTCACCATTATCTTTCTTGCTGCTCTGCTCTAAGAGCATCATTATGGAGGAATGGGAAACTATGCCCTTTCTATTCCCTTGGGACTGACTTTCTAAAAGATAAAAAATTTCCTCAATAGAAAAGCTTTTAAAGACAAAATGTGACCCTCTGTGATAGGCCAGGTATTCATCTTTTTAGATTTAAGGTTTGTTGGGAACTGACAGACCAATTACATCAGAAACAAATGCCTCCATGTGTAAACATCACCTCACAAGTTTGAAACATTTTTTAAAATTTGAAACTGTGTTCATGCACCTTTATTAAAGAGGTAACTAGTGCATTTTTAACTTCCTCTGCTCTGGGTTTTGTTCACCTGATGCATTTTCTCTTGAAATCACCACGACAACAGACACTTTGCTAGCATTGTTCAATTTCACCTGAAACTGGTACCGGAGAGTCTGCTGGGCGTTTTACTTGGCTGGACTGGCACATGCACATCTGTAATCAAAACTGAGCTGTTAATGAAAACTCTACATTTTCCCCGCATAAAGCCTTAAAAACTCACCGTGCTGCACTATCATCTCCACATGTGTCCTCTGCTCTTGGCAGGCATGGGAGTGTCTTCCTCCAGAGACAGGATTGCTGGCAAGCGACTGGGAGCTGTTTCCCCTCTTCATCTGGTTCCTGCTGTCTGCAGGACGAGTAGCTTCTTTCTATTGCTCACCAGGGTGTAACTTGCAGACATCTTGCTCAGAGAAAGGCTGCAGGCATCTGGATCAGACATTTGCTTTTCTGCTTGGGGAGCGTACGAGGCATTTTTGCTAAAGCTCTGTGATTTTATTTCAGGCTGCTCTGGTGCCTGGAAAAGGGTGGGACATACCCTTCCCCTATGGGAATCATCTTCTCCTCTTGTTTTGAAAATAGGAGTGTTATGAGGATGAAGGGAGGCAAGGCCATATCTGGGTAGTTTTGCTGTCCCATAGAGCACTATGGCTGAGAGGGAATAAAACTGCAGTACCGCTGGTGCACGTGGCAATGCAGAGACTGAGTTGCTGGTGCAAGGCTCTCTCTTCTGTACATTGAACTCTGCTATGGGCTTCTGCTTACAATGACACTTTCCACATTAGCTGGCTCAAAAGCAGGGAAATTTTGCCATCTTTGTGGGCCTCCTGTGTCCCTTTGTGCCCAGTCATTTGGGAATGAATCAGTTTCCCCCCAGTTTAGTGGGCTATTGCAGCATTTGAAGCCATTATGAGCTGAGAAAAGCTTGGGCTGATGATTCATTGCTGGAAGGGTGTGGAGCATACCAATGAGAGGGTACAATCAGCAGTGGAGCTGTTCTACATATTCCCAATCTACTTTGCTTAACCAGGAGGAGCATTTCCAAGATCAGCCTGCAATCCCATGCAACCCTGATGGCTTGGTCACTGAAAGTGTAGTGCTGCAGAGACTCCAGTGACATTCATGGGTGGTGGAAGGAGTCTTGCATGTATCGAATCAGAAGTATGGCTGGAGTAAACCTATGCTAAGTGCTTCTGTTCATGCTTTTGATTAGCTGAGCAAGTGAGCAATCCAAAAAAATAAGATAAAAGGGACATACGCATCTCACTCCCCTCCCTATATAAAACAGCATGCAGAGATGAAACTTCATTATTTGTGTGCTGCTTGTAGATGGCCACAACCCAGCTTTGATGCTCTGTGCCAGTACATCTGATGATTGTCAATAAGAGGCAGCTTGACTCAGCTGAAGCAAAGGCTTTCTCTTCATATGAGACAGTGTGTTGCTAAAGCTGGCTGACTCCTGGGCAGAATAGGATGTATTCCAAAGAAAATGAGAAAATGTATTTTTTTTCTCTCTTTCTTTCTTTTTTTTTTTTTTTTTTTTTTTTTTTTGCTAAGCATCTTCCACCTTTCCTTCAAGAAATGTGTTCAGAATTTCCCATAAGGCATTTGGCAAAGCTGACTGTCAGCAACTTACAGGCTCTGCTCTCCTTCTGGTGAAGAGACAGATTTTGGTGTAGCTCCATCGACTGCGAGGGATTTATTTCCTATTCTTCTCATAAGACAAGTTAGAATCAGGACTTGCTCCTTCTCCACTTACATCACACAAGTTATTGCTTGTTGAAAGGTAGATGGAGAAGAAGAAGAGGACAATGCAGAAAACACATGTACTAAGGTGATAACCTCATGGCTGAATCATTTCAGTGTGTGTCCTCTTAGTCTTGAAGTGGCCAGCTGAAAATAGYGGTTCGCTGAAACCAAGAAGTGGTGGTTAGCATACCAACAAAATGCTTACCCATTCTCAGAACAGTTGCTCACCCAAAGATTTATAGAGCTCCTTTGAGAAGCRGCTGAACCAGGCTGTTACGCTGCCTCCTAGGTGCTGAAATAGCCTGTTGTCTCTTTGCATCAGTTATTTGTGTTGAGGTTCTGGTTATATTTCTCAGTTTAAGTGGGTAAATGTTTGTTCTGGAGATGCATTTTGATGCCCTTCTCCTCTGAGCAATACAGTTATTCATGGAAATGAGGAAATACAGCATGGAATAGCTCAGGAAACTTGCTCTTTCCTATTTGGAGCCCTAATTCGAGCAATTAATCACTGCTGCTTCTGCCATCTAAGCTTCCAGGCTGGAATATATTGTCCTCTCTTTTCAGAGCAGAAATGTAAAAATGATTTCCCTTTACCTGACACTTTGCCAGTAAAGCCTTTATCAGCGTCTACCTCCTACTAGCTTCTATCTTGCTGAGAGCTGGAGCTGAAAATGTAAAGAACAAATTGACATGACTGTTCCAAAAGAAAGACGAAGTGGGAATTATTCAGGGATCAGTTTCTGCTCTGTTTGTGTGGAATTTAGTTGGAGTTCTCTGCTTGAACTACCTTTTTTGGGGGGAATTTCTTGCCTGCCATGTAAGAAGATGACCTTTTTTACTGGAATTAGCTTGCTGTCTCCAGTATCAAGAGACTGGGGGTGGGAGGTTAATTGTTTTTGTTTTAATTGACACTATTAAAATGTTCTTTTCTACCGAGGTTCTTCAGATAGGTGCTCTGGACAGATGGAAACCAGGTTACCTCTGTGAGTTACAGCCCCATCCCTACTTCTTAGCTGGTCCATGAGCGGTTGCTTGAACTGGTGAAATATTCATTTCTCTCTTCCCTCCTCTCTCCTCTCACGTGGATGAGGGTGATCAGCTGATGAGCAACAGGGTCTGGGGATCACAGCTCAGCAAGGGAGCTTTCTCTCTGTCCTCAGAGCTATATAGTTCTGCAAGTCAAGGCCACTGGGGCTGTAGTCTCTGTCCTGGGCAGGCTTGCAACCTCAATAGTTCATGTGGAGGAGAAAGGCCTTCCTTGTACCACCTGACGACCTAGCATGAAAAAAAAAACCAAAAACCAAACCAAACCAAAACAAAACAAAACAAAAAACAGGCAAGACATGGCTTCCTTGTGGTGGATGTGTCTATTTTCACAGAGATAGGGTGGCTGAGCGGGTGCCCTCTCCTACTCCACTATGGTGCCAAACAGACCATGTTCCCTTACCATGCCCATGATGGTGACCTGGCTAATGAAGATGGCCATCTGTCCATAATCAGCACACAACATTATGGCCAGGCACATATAAGGCTAAAAAAATCTCAGTGTGCATCTATGAATATGGTAGGTACCGAATTGCAAGTCTCATCTAGTCATATATTATATATATATATGTGTGTGTATATATATATATATATAAAATACGTCTGTGTGTATGTATAAATATACATACATACATACATACATACATATACTTATATAATATATATCTTTGAATAGTCATCTGGAGGTCTGAAGCAGTTCAAGCTGCATGTCTAAGGCAAGCTGAAATTCCTGCTATTGTTAGCCTGTGTTTCTCATTTTGAACAGTATGACAGCAAGATTGTGAAAGATCCATTTTCTTCTAGTGTAAAGATCTTCTGCTGTTGCCTCACCAGTCAGCTTTATAATCTCCTCTAATGAAACARCTCTCTGGATCTGAGATGGTAACACTAATATAGTTGTCTTTTTTTGCTGCCCTTAATGAAAAAGTAATGAAATATGAATGAGTGAACAGTTCCCCCTTCTTTTCGTGCTTCTATGCAGAGATGCACTCACAGGGCTAGGGTTCCTTTTTGACTTTTGAGGTAAACCCACCCAGAAAACCTTTCAATGGATATGCTCACTTCTGGACCTCTAGAGCTTGCAGACCTGAAGCAGATTAAAAACTGTCACAACCTTTAGCAAAGTATAGCCCAGAGTGTCACATGAGTCTTTTAAAGTGCCAGYTGTAGGACACTTGCAAAGGTTTTCCATGTCTTGTTGCTGATTTCTATTTATTGCCTCACCAACTGACCTGATGATTTAGTATGTCAGTGGCAACCTCTCCCCCTAAGCACAGAGGCAGCAGAGAGCAGGCACTTTGCCATCCATGGTCTGTGTCTACGGAAATCCTTTGCAGAAACCAGTATGGGCAGCAGCGGCAGAAAAAGGAGGCCAAGGGAGCATCTAACTCTTGTGGGTCTGCAATCTCATCACCTTTAATTTGTTCAGGAGATGGTAAGAGTGTTCCTTCCCTCTTCGTTACACTTGAGTGTTTTGCTTTTGTGAAAATGACCCAACAGTCATGCCCCACATGCAGCCTCTGCACCCACAACTGCTGTAACAAGTGTGGAGCCTTGGCATCGAGACAGCAATAAGCCTCTTCCAATCTGCCAAGCAGAAGAGCATTTCACTGGGTGTATCTGAAGGCTTCACAAAGGTCATATTGCACCTGTATAGCAGGTGCTGGCTGAGAGGTGCCACAAGACACAACTGTGTTCCCACTGGCAAGAGAAAGAAAGAAGTGCACGGTCCACTGTGGATGGAGACATGAAGCCCAGGGCACTAAACAATTGTGCAGATACATCTGCAGAAGATGGTGTCCTTCAATATTTTCTGGTAACTCTCCAGGGATTTTATTTAAGGGAAAGGCTTTGTGATAGCCAAATGCTGTTCAGTGCAGCAGTCCACTCCCATGTTGACAGAAGCACCATCGTGTTCCTTTCAGCATGAAAAACAATATTTCCTAGCAACAGTTTTAAGTTACATTTCCATTAGCTTCTTTATAATACAGAGTTAATGTGAATATATTGATTGTCATGCACCATACTTGTATCTCAGGAATTCCTTGTCGAATCATTTCTACTGAATTCAGAGTCTTTAATCTTGACAATATGAATCCAGGCCTTTTCTCATTTGGATCCTTTTTTGGCTGTCAGATGAAGAAACTGCTATACGAAGACCTATGTCTGAGCTCTTTCCTTCTGATTTTGAGCAAGGGAAGAATCAGAAGGTAGTGTTATATACAATTTTCTAAATCTCTCAGTCTTATTTATGTAATTATTTGCAAATTTTTTTGGTTACTAATGATCTTGACTGCTTAGTGTCACATAAAGAGGGTTTTGCCCCACACAAAACCTCGGTATATTTCTAAGAAAGGTCAGGATGTACTACCCCTGGAATTAATGCAACAGTTGACTATGCATCAAAACATTACAGAAAGATTTTGTCCTTTTCAGTCCTTCTTCCATTTTCCCAGGATTCTAGTTTAAATAATCTGCATATACTGGTAGCTTCTGGGTCATTGAGGAAAAAACAGATATCCTGGACTGCAACACAGTGGAAATTTCTTGGTGGTTCCCTCCTTTCTGGTACAAGCATGAACTTCTTCTGGTAGGACATTTCCAGGCTTCTAGGAGCTGTTTGCCTTAGAACTGGGAAGAAGCTCTAGAAGCTGGGTTTCTACTCAGATCTGCCATTGACAACACATTCTGGGTCTCTTTGAGAGGGCATTCATTATAAATGTGAATTATATACACTCTCAAGACTGTGCACAACTTGTGCAGAATCCGTGAGTGTCTGTGTCTGGTTGCTTGGGACTGGATATTATCATCTGGATCTTTCCTTTTCACAATGCCATTCTGTGCTGCTTCCTCCCTCGTTTGGAAGGAAATACCACAATCTGGATGTTTGCATATAAGACCTCATCCCCATCATGTGCCAAATCCCTTTCATGACCTCAAGAGGATTTATTGGGGCTCAGTAATTTGTAGGATAGCTCTATAGAATCTCCTTAAATTTAATAATTGAAATATCTGGAGATTTACCTGTGCATTTTAGTCAGCTAAGCTTTCATTTAAAATGGGAGAAAAAGCAAATTTTGAAGGAACCTTCTCTAAACCCAAGCATTAGATTTCCAAAAATACATATCTGGGGGAAAAAAAATCCCTTTAGATATCATATGTATTCTGTGTCCTATTCCAGTTTCTTAACATAAAACAAATGAATGCTTTGGAACATTCAGTCTTCCATACCCATTAAGAGGATCACGACAAGCTTTCTCTCCTCCCACACCTCACTTTATCCTCTGCTAACAATGGCCACAGAGGAGGCCAACTGATGAGGATGCTTGTGGTATTTAGTAGGTGTTTAATCCCTACATCCTGTTCTGAGACAAATGATTCATTCCCAGAGACCATGAAACAAATTTCCAAAGGTTCCCTACTAGACAAAATCAAGCCAGGTCACAACAGGAGCAAAAATCTGGAAATGAAACACTAGGTACTCCTACTAGGCTGTGTTTCTACTAGAATACATCTACCGGATAGTTTCACTCAGGACATCAATTTTTCTGTGATCTGCTGATGAGTCAGAGCCATTTACACTTTCACTAGAAACGTTTTCTTCCATAATGCTCATGGAGGTCTTCCAGATATCTAAAACTTGATGAGTGAAGGAGTAGCAGGTTGTAATGTCATCTCCACTCCTTACTTCAGGACAGACTGACTGAAGTCAATGGCAGCAGGGTCTGAAGAAGGAATGAAAGAGGACATCAGGATTTACTCCTCTGTGAAAGAAAATATGCTCTTATTAAGAGAGTCCTAGGATTTCTTATATCACTTGATCTCCAGTTGCAGGTTATCCAGGATGTCATTAGGGTCATAAACTGAAAAATCATAGGTAAACTTCACTAGGCCTCTGAGTGCTGGGTGGGATGGACATAGTATAGCTGAAAGAAAGCATAGCTGTTTTCTAAATTGTATTTCGAGAGCACCAAAATGTGTGCAGCTTTCCCGTGGGACATCTGGACTGGAGTGGAGCTCACTCTTACAAAGCTATGCAGGAGAAGAGTTTCAGTATTGATATTGCAACAAAATGAACATAAAAAAGCACTGCATGCAACTTAAGTACTCAGATTTCTTTCAGTAACTTTGGGCAGTGCCTCCTTTTGGGCACCACACAATATACATTGAATTGTTGCAATATGTATTTGAAGAAGAATTTCCCGTTTCACTGCATTAATCAGTTGGAGTCCTGAAGACCACCTTGYACCTGCTGACCTGTTATTAGATCAGCTATTACTGGTTCAGGAACACATGCTATGCTCTAGCATGTAATTAGATATTGAGAGATAATTAAGGAATTTAAAAAGTGGACAGTGATGATGAGGTATTCAATCTTACTCATCCTTACRCATTTTAATTGGAAATAAGAGCCTCTCCTAAGAAGAGGTAACTCTASTGCATTTAAAGAGTGCTGTCATATAAAATTAACAGACCTAGACTTCTAATAATGAATTTATCCAAAATATTGGAATGTCCTGTAACTAAGAAATAATTAACTTACTGAAACAGATTCAGCTGCATGGTAAAACCTGGAATTCTATGTCATGGTTCCACTCGTGCAAGTTGTAAATCCCTGAAAAACATGTTTTGTAAGGAAAGTGGTAAGTAAATTCTTAGTTTCAGTTGTACTGTTCAGCATCACTTTAAGGCAATGAGGAATATGAAATGAAGAGCATTAGGCTTTTCTTATAGGATATGCTGTGCTTTAAAACGTATTTTATTGATCCTAAAGTTACAATATCAATTATTGACATTTTGTTGAGGATCAATCTTGGATTAAATGGCAAAATGAAGAAAAGGTTTTCATATGTACCATGTCCAAAAGCAGAAACAGATCGCCCTCCTCACGTGAACATTAGAAAACCTTTTCTGATGGTTAACATTACATCTGAAATATATCTAAGTTATACCAGCCACCATAGCGCTTTTTGGTGAACCAAAGAAGTCCTACAGTGAAATCAAACTTTGAGTATAATCTGAAGTAGTTTTATACAATATCCCCCTTACACCATTTTTTCCTGATTTTAGAGTTACATATATTCTGTCTGTCAATTACAATGCAAAGTACAAGTAACGGATTTAAGCAAGGATGTTGGAGTGTGAAAGTAATTCATGTGAATTGCTAATAGGCTGGTGGGAATATATTTTCTCCACATGAAGGCAAATCCTGTCGCATCAGAGACGGCGGACTGGATTTTCCACCCTTTCTAAGAGTGGCCCGACGAGCCCCAGCTACCTGCGAGCGGGGCTGGAAAGCGGGGAGCTGTGCGGAGCTACCAGCCCGGCAGGGCCACCGCGCCGGCGCCGGCCGCGTCGCCCCGCTCCGAACCCGTGGAGGTGAGCAGAGCTGTGAGCAAACGAAGGCAAAGCCAAACAAGCACTGCAGTCCTTCGCTCAGCTAAGCAAAACGGGGATTTGGTCACTGCACATGTGTGGTGTTTCTCGTGCATTCTACCCCGTTTTGCTATTAAAGGAGGGGAAAAAAAAAAAACAACCAAACAAAAACCCCCACCACCTTGCAGTTAGCATCCTCCAGCGACATGAATCAATCAGGTTTGCATTTGCCTCGACAATCATGTGACAAGGAATGGAAAATAAAGGGACAGTATGAGTCCTCTCAGGTAATTAACCCACGCTCTGATGCTTCCCACACCAGCCTATTTTCAATTTCGGCACAGTACAGTTTATACACTCTAACATTATTGCTCAGAAGATAGAGTGATGATTCAGGTTTACTAAAAATGGCTCCACAATACTGCAATCACGCTTGTGGAGCTTCATCTTGTAGTCTGTATTTATAAGTTTCTTCTCACTGAGAAATAGATACGCTTAGTGTTTTATCAGAAAAGTTAGTCACCAGATACCTGAAACACTTGTATACCATCTTTAATAAAACATGGCTTGTTTGGTCAATTTGCCTGCCAATTTTTTTTCCTGTTGTTTTTWAAAAAATGTGAGCGATACCATAGGTGACCTCCCTTAATACTGCTGTCAATACAAACAATACAGGAGAAACAATACACCACTGCTGCATCCTCTCTGCCACGCCAGACAATCAATATTATTTTAAAGATAATTTGTTGTGGGTGCTTCATGTCATTTGTGCCCAGACCCACTGAAGTCGATGAAATAACGCCTACTGGCTTCTGTGGGAGTCTGATTTGGACTTTATTCTGGCAATCTGTCCACCACTAAACTAAATTATTACAGGGGAAAAAAAGCCTGATTGAAGAAAAGCAGAAATTCAGGAACTAAAACTGAGCCACAAATAAATACTTGAATTGAATGGCATCCTGAACAGATTTAAATCAAACATACACACACACACATATATGCACGCAACAACAACAAAAAAAAGTGTTATGAATTTAACAATCTTAAAAGTTCATAGTTTAAAATTGTTTACATTTAAACAACTCAGTATAATAGGTAGCTTTCTTGACTTTCCATTTATTTCCCTGAGCACTGATCTTTGGAACATCTGGAGTTTCAGAACTGTCTAGTTTGTAATTCCTAAAATGGTCATCTTCAGTAAAATATTGTCTTTTTTATGTGAAAAATTAATTCCTTAAGCAAAATTAGGATACAGATTCCAAGAACTGCAATGTATACAGCCAATTTTTTAAAAGACAGCAACTATCATTAGACTTTTAAATCTGTATTTAGGCACCTAACAGGTCAKTTTTTCAAAAGCACCCTGCACTTAGCAGTTCCCATTAATTCAGTGCAGGGTACCACACTCTCTTACACATTCATCTATCYGCACACCTACGTAAGCATTTAGCCTCCTTACTTCACTTTCTCATTTTGCAAAATATCTTGGCTATATAAACAAAACAGTATATTGTGGATGTGGTTTTGTGCCTAATAAAGTATTACAGGTAAAGCCTACAGGACTTCCAAAAACTTCCCAGGAAGGGGTTAAAGAGGTGCAGCTGCAGAGAGCCAGCATAAAGCCAATCTTCAAGACTAAAATGGGACCTATATAGGGTATATGTTTTAGTGTGGCCTTCCGCACAAGAAAGTCTTCTGGCCAAAGAGACCCTGTACTTTAGATTTCTGCCATTTGAAACTACTTGATAAATTTGCAACTGCTGCTTTGGACTTCCTTGCCTAGATTAGAGATTTAAATATGAGCTTTGTGGGCAACAGTTTGCGATTTTAATATTTCTAAGGCATTCTGCGATTAATATTATACAAATTGTGCAGGTTCAAATATTTGGAAAATAAAACAGTGCAAAGAGACTTGGGTATTTTTAGGCTAAAATCTCCTTCCAATTCTAAGGCTGTAAATTACGTCAGTCTCTCTGCAGCTAAAAATTTAAAAATAATTTTCCATCAACCACAGAAATACATGGTAACTTTGTATTCCCTTAACTCTCTCTCTCTTTCTCCTGGTATCTCATACACTGGCATTATGCAGCAGGCTCCAAACAGAGGATTAACAGAAAGGTTCTTATTTTATCAGATTTCATTTCAGTATACAATACCTGGGGGGGGGGGCATATTACTGAACCAAATGCAATCTGAAGAGGAGCTTTTTGGTTCTTGATGAAATACGAAATTAAGCTTTCACCTGTTCTAAAAAGATGTTAAAAAAAGAAAAAGAAGAAAAAGCCATGCCTGCTTCTCTTAATTACCGCTTTCTTATGCAAACTGATACTGGCATGCCACAGCAAAACCCAAAGGAGGATTTAGCAGAGTTTTTCTCTTTGCAGAAATCCTTTTTAACACTTCTCAGTTAAGAAAGAGTTAAAAACACACAATCCCCTTATATTTTCCCCTTTCAGGAATTAAAGTGGCATCTTTAAAATAAAAAATAACTATCTTGCATTGTAATGGGAGTACAAATACAGTTTTGAAAACACATTTGGAAGATGTCTCCCAAGACAGTTTATCTCTTTTTTTCCTTTAGAACTGTGACCATTGCATCAGTTAAGGCTGTTTTACAATATATATATTTCAAATAAAACTTTAATATTCAAGCTTACCAGATCGATGAATTGTAACAGGTAAAATGGAATTCTTTACAAGGTAAACCATGTAGTTGTACAAAATAGGATTAAACCYTTCACCTGTGTAAAACAAAAAGAAATCCTGCATTGCATTGAAAACACAGAACCTGTTTACAAAAAGGAATGTGTATGACATTTGGACTTCCTTTTAACTGCCATATCCTAGTAAGATCTCAATTGTTTCAGTAAAGGAACTAATCATCGATTCTAAATTGCAGTGAATTTACCAAACATTTTCACTATAGACTTCTGAAAGCTTTTACAGTAAGAAGTTATCAACAAAAGCAGGCACGTTAGTGTACAAAAACGTTGTTGATTTTTTCCTGTTTCTTTTTCAAAGTGCAGGTTTTTCTGAATGTGCATCTTACAAGACCAACGAAGGTTTYAACTCACTAAATCTTAAAACAGAACTCAATTCTCCAAAGAGTAGTGTAAACGTTTAAGGATCCCCAAAACACTTCTAGTAAACGTGACACGAATGTCTCTGCGTTGTATAGAAATTAAGCTCTTTTGAGAGGTAACGAAGCTTCATTACACTTTTTTTTCTTTTTTTTTTTTTTT